>NC_138237.1:3738484-4108484 GCF_964197995.2 Scardinius erythrophthalmus | reverse complement strand
GCCGCTATGTATTTAAAAAAATATTTAATTAATTTTACTTTTTTTTTGTTTAAAAAAAAAAAACTGTTTAAATGATGATTCAATGACTCACTCATAAAGACTTCACTTGTTTTATTACTGGATGAATCAGCGTTTTAAAACGAATCTCTTGAGTGAATGATTCAATGACTCGCTTATAAAGACTTCACTTGTTTCTTTATTGGATGAATCAGCGTTTTTAAACGAATCTCTTGAATGAATCGTCATTCTTTTCTCTTCTCTTATACTCTATATCTATTTTTTAGACTAAACTGGGAAGAGTCACAGCACTTACAATACATACTGTTGTCCTATGGTTAGTTTAACTGCTTGTATTGTTCTCATTTGTAAGTCGCTTTGGATAAAAGCGTCTGGTAAATGATTTAATGTAAATGTAAATAAATCAATGACTCACTCATAAAGACTTCACTTATTTCATAACTGGATGATTCAGTGTTTTTGAACGAATCTCCTGAGTGAATGATTCAATGACTCACTCATAAAGACTTCACTTATTTCATAACTGGATGATTCAGTGTTTTTGAACGAATCTCCTGACTGAATGATTCAATGACTCACTCATAAAGACTTCACTTGTTTCATTACTGGATGAATTAGTGTTTTGAACAAATGAAGTCCGAGCTTCTGCTTTCACCTTTACTTTCATTGTGTGGAAGAAATAGTCATACAGGTTTGGAACGACACGAGGGCGAGTAATCGATGTCAGAATGTCCCTTTTTGTGTGAACGATCCCTTCAATGAAAAAAAAAAAGACATGCGCGACCTCGCTGTGACCTCTCACCTCCAGCTCTGAGGTCATGTCCCAGATGCAGATCTGTCCATCATGGCAGCCGGTGATGATGGTGGCCAGATCGTCCATCACCAGCAGGCTGGAGATACAGTGAGTGGGGGCATTGCGGCCCCACAGAACTATGGGTAATACCAGACTGTTTCCTGACATGTTCTCTGCGATACTGAAAAGAGAGAGAGCAAAAGGAAACAGTGATCAGACACAGTCATTGTTGGAAATTCTCAAAACACAAAAAAGAGAAGAGTTTCTAGTAGAGAAAAAAGCCCAGGTGAAAACAAAAGGCCTGGTCAAAGTAAGAATAGTAGAAATTAAAATAATCAAAACAATTATTTGAATATATAATATCATTGTTTTATAATTAATATAATACAATTATTTTAACAATAAAACTTATTAATAAGTTATAATTTATTTATAACTTATTAATAATAATTTATTAATTACTTTATTCATTTATTAATTTATTAATTAATTACTGCAATAATTTAACAATATTTTCTTTACAACATTTTAAAAAGATATAGCAATTATATAAACACTTTCAGTTCATAAAAGTGAATAAAACTGTTGCCTGCTAAGAATAGGCTTTATAGTCTATGAATTCTTACAAAAATTACATACTTTTCAATAAATTATAGCAGACAACAGTTTTATTCAGACATTTAATTAAGGACATAATTAAAAATAGGCTAAATTGTAGATTTTCAGTCAAATATCAAACTGAAAGAGTTCATATAAATGCTATATCTTTTTAAAATGTTGTAAAGAAAATATTGTTAAATTATTGCATACAGGTTTTTTTTTATTTACAAAGTTTTATTGTTAAAATAATTATATATATATATATATATATATATATATATATATATTTTTTTTTTACAATTCTTGCTTGTAGTTTACAGAATTTGAGCATGTCAAAGAAAACAATGGAAAAATGTTTCATTTATAGTGGGTTTCTGATATTTATGATGAAATAACTTATTTATGACACTCATTGGATATATTTGGCCTGGAGTAGCACACTAGCATACTCGTACTGTACTATTCCTGCAGTAAACAGCATGTATATAATGTCAGAATACAAATACTATAGAGTAAATGACATATAAGGACAGAGAGCGTGTTTGTAAGTAGAGCAGACGAACAGATCATTAGAGTTTCACTGGGATTCAGTCACGATTGACAAACATCACAGATTAACCTCAAACTGACATTAAAATCAATATCCGTCACTTAATACAACACACAGAAGTTGCCAAGTTCACATGAATGATGATGGGTTCAACAGACAGTAACATCTGACCTCTATGTGATATTAAAGTGGAGCACAATTGTAGATTGAACTGGTAATTAAAATCACACCAGAATAAAATCGAAGCAGAATTCAGACGGACACAGTGTGCTTGTTATGTAACGTACAGATAAACGGACATCAATGCTGTTATTGAACACTTTTATAAGTGCTAGTCCAATAAAACACGACAAAACAAGCTTTTAACATTCACCATGGCTGCTAATTTCCGTTTGCATAATGGAAATTAAACCAGATTTATTCAGATATACATAACCGTAACCCAAGATCATGTGTATCAGCGATATTTAAAAGACAAGAAACTGTTTTATAAAACATTTCAGAATTAAATGACAGCATTGTTCAATGAACACAGATCACCTTCAATTAAATTCAATTGTTCTGTCCATATTGCAATAAATATAATGCAGATCATTCTCAACATTAATGAATTAAAACACACACACACGTATATAAAACTGACTTGCTTTACCTGACATGTTTGGGTCTCCTCAAATTAAACCTGAGCCGACGAAACATGTGTTTAATTTTCACTACATGAACCAACTTCATCCTGAAACTATTCCTCTGCCGATTTAGAAAGAATGATGTGTTTTCCTGACGCCGCCGTCGCTCTCGGTCTGTCTGACACACTCACGACAGCAGACGAATCAAACCAAACCCTCTCAAAGTAATCAATGAACGGCACAACACAACCAATGAATTCACAAGCTTTCTGATCCTTCTGAAAGTCAACAACACACACACAACATCACCAGACTGATATCAGCCAAACACCAGCTGATGTTGAGATTATGGCCTATACTTTCAGGGAAATTAGAGCTCCATGCCATGCTAGCATGATTTAATGCTTTTTAACATATGACCTGTCATACACAATCAAATAAAACCCTTAATAAAGGTAATAACTATAATAATTAACAAAACAAAATGATGCTGAGAATGCAAATCCATTATAAAACATATAAAATGTGACTATGTGCCAGAAAAAAATTTGATTGACGCATAAGTGACATTAATATCATGGGCTGCTACATACAATCACATCTAACATAAAAGTTTGTAAACATAAATGTGTGTGTGTGTGTGTGTGTGTGTATGATTATATATATGTGTGTGTGTGTGTGTGTGTGTGTGTGTGTGTGTGTGTGTATATATATACTGTATTTGTGTGTATATGTGTGTGTGTATATATTTTCACTATATATATATATATATGCACACATACATTCAGTCTGGGCCTAAAAATAATTACTGTATGGGTCAAAGATGCACAGTGGGACTATCTGATGCTGGACTGACCAATGGCTGATTAGGAAACATGTTTCAAAACAATCATTACTGTTGGAAATTGCTATTCTTTTATTGGCACAGAAATGACTCTTTTACTACAGTTTTACTATCATGTTCATGTCTGTCAGCACACTGACCATTAGCAGCCACTATTATTCATTTATTTGGACTGAAAATAACCTGTGTGTATATTTTGAGCTGGAAAAAAATGTTAATAGTGTACATGAATATATTGTGTATGTATAGTGTGTTTGTAGATGTGATATACACGAATATGTGTGGCTGTATGTTTGTGTGTATATAGCGGATGCTGTTCTCTTCATTATGTGTTCAATGTGCATATGAATGTACAGTAAATGATGTCAGTGTGTATGTTTGTGTAGAAAGAACCTGTGTATATTGACCTCTGGCCCGTTCATCAGTGTGTTTATCATTATTATTATACGACAGCGCGTCACTATTAGTGTCCGGTTGTGTGATAGACTGAATGTCGGTGTGTGTTTTACTCACCGGAGCCGGTCTTTATCGTCTCATGTTCGTTATGTCGTTTATTTTATGAAAATATCGCAGCGACGAGCGTTGATTCCGCACCGGATCGCTGATCAGCTGACAGGAGCACGCTCGTGCGTGATTGCGTCATGCTATGACGTCATCGCCACGGCCTCCGAGTCCGCTGTGTCTGTTTGTTACACTAAATTGAGAAACGCCGAAATGATTATGTCTTTAGTCTACACATTTTACATATATTTAACAGCTTATTGTAATTATGTAAACATTCTAATATGTTTAAATCAGAAATACATATCTAGAATAGAATAGAATAGAATAGAATAGAATGAGGCATTTATATAGCGCTTTCATATGTACTACTGTAGCCTACACCCAAAGCGCTTTACAATCATATCAGGGGTCTCTCCTCAACCACCACCAGTGTGCAGCATCCACTTGGTTGATTAAAGGTATTCATAGCTACATATTTTTGCAGACATTTTAAGGAAATAGGCTACATTCAGTTTCATGCAGAGAAAACTGTTGTATATTTTGTGAAACATCCAAGTTGCATCTGAAACAGTTTTATGTCACAGGTAATCATTTATAAGATGAAGAATAGGCCTAAATGCGAAATATTAGATCAAAGGATGACAGAATCACATTAATATGATTAATTTGTAATTAAAGAGATAATATGTTTATCCATTTAATCTGATATTGTAGGTTTTTAGATTTACCGAGAGTAATTCTGACTGTTGAGTCAACAGATCCTGCAGGAGGCGCAAGTACATCATTACAAAAATACCTTGGGTCGATATTTGCAGATCAGGTTCAGAACGTCTTCGTAAAAAAAAATCAACCAAGGTTAGATAAACCCAAAGAAAATACTATGTTGCTGACTGCAGAGAGACTTGTAAAACACAATCAAGACTAGTGAAAGAACCACATCAGTGGTTCTCAAACTTTTTAGCGTGGTGTACTGAGGCTTTTAACATCCTTCTGCTTACCCCCCTCTCTGCAGTCGCACCTTTTTCAGTAAGGGACAATATTTGCCCCTCTAAATCGATTTTTAAATCGACCTTTACAAATACCTTTATAAAAGAAATAATGCTTTACATAATAATAATAAAAAAAGTTCAATAGAGGAATATGCAGTGATGGTAAAATGAACAGATGCTTTGAAATATTAAAAAATTAAACCCGCCAGTAGGTGGCGCAAAGTCACCGTCTTTATCAACAACAGGCCAATTTTTACAGGATTTGCCAAACATTTCAGAGGATGAAAGGATAAAGCTTGACAATCCTTTAACCTTCTCTGAGGTTTCACAGGCTGTTAAGGAGTTGAGCCTCGGGTCGGATGGACTTTCAGTGGAATTTTACAAAACCTTTTGGAAACTAATGAGCCAAGATTTGTGTGACGTCCTTTTAGGATGCATTAATGGAGGGACTCTGCCTTTAAGTTGCTGGAGAGCAATGTTGATATTGATCCCCAAAAAAGGAGACCTTGGATGCCTAAAAAACTGGAGACCAGTTTCACTGTTATGTGTTGATTTTAAAATCTTGTCGAAAACATTGACTAACAGACTCAAACAACATATGGCAACCATAATCCACGTGGATCAAACTTTTTGCATCCCTAAACGGACAATTTTTAACAATTTATTCTTGGTGAGAGACATCATTACTGTTGCAAAAAGACACAAGTTGGACATTGGTTTACTTCCTTTGGACCAGGAGAAGGCTTTTGACAGAGTAGACCATCACTACACGTTTAAGACTCTGGAAGCTTTTGGATTTGGTCCATACTTTGTATCTTGTATTAAGCTGTTGTACAGTGATATTTATAGTATGCTTAAGATTAATGGATCTTTGATTAGATCTTTTTCAGTGACCAGAGGCATAAGGCAAGGCTGTCCCCTATCAGGCCTTGTATGCGATGTCTCTAGAACCGCTTTTAATTATGCTGAGGAAACAGTTATGTGGTGTTTCTCTTCCTGATTCCCCTGAAAATGCCCCAATAAACTCACTGCTTATGCGGATGATGTAACGATAGTTATAAAAAATTCTGAGGATATTAACAGGTTAACTTCTTGTTTAAATAATTTTCAAAAAGCATCATTTGCTTGCATTAATTGGGAAAAAATTTTGCTGGGTGATTGGCAAATTTTTGTACCTCCAAATTTGCCAAAACAGTGTAAATGGGGCAGGGATGGATTCAAAATGCTTGAAGTTTATTTTGGGAATGAACAATATGAAAAGAAGAATTGGGAGGGATTAATTGATCGTGTTAATGGTAGACTTCAGAGATGGAGATGGCTACTTTCGCAACTTTCTTTTAGAGGAAGATGCTTGGTCATTAATAACATAATAGCCTCAATGTTGTGGCATAAGTTTACTGTTCTAGACCCTCCAAAAGACTTGCTTAATAGTGTTCAAAAAGCATTGGTTAAGTTTTTTCTGGGATGGATGTCATTGGCTTCCTCCAGGAGTCCTTTACCTTCCAGTGGCAGAGCTCAGTCAAGGGCTTGGAGTCAAAGATCTTGGCAATGAGGATGCAAACATTGCAGAAACTATTGTATAGTTCAAATGATGTGCCCTGGGTGTTTTTTGGAAGATCTATACTTAAAGATATTGGTGGAATAGGTATTGACAAACAATTATTCCTAATGAAGAAAACTTTTGTCAAAAAGTTTTCTGATCTGTCTTTTAGTTTGGTCTTTTAGATCATTTGATCACTTTGTTAATCATGTTTTGGAAGATGATGTTGTATGGCTGAACTTTCCTCAGTTAAAGGTGTTTCCTAAAGAATGTGGCATTGATGACTCTGGTTCTATTTCCTTATTAAAAGGTTATGGAAAACATTGTATCACATATGCGTTAAAACTTTACATTTGGGTCAATTGAAAGGAAAAGTCGATACTAAATGGAGATCTCAACTCTCTATATCTGAAGATACTTTTCCATCTTGGAGACTTCTGTATAAACCTCCAATTGCTAAGAGATGTGGTGATCTTCATTAGAGACTGATCCATTGGATCCTAGCTACAAATCAATTTGTTGCAAGGATGAATGAAAATGTTACATCGAATTGCCTATTTTGTGATGCTCTTGATACTATTTTTCATATGTTTTGTGACTGCCCTATTGATCCTATTTTTGAACTGTTGAGAAAAATAATAACAAAATTAGGGTTTCTGTATACTAATAGCTTATTTATATTGGGCTGTTGTTATAGGAAATCTTTACAATAAATGTGTACTTGCTAATTTTGTCATAGGTCAAGCTAAATTAGCAATTCTGAAAAAAAAAATGCAGGAAGAGACATTTGTATTGTGGCTTTATTCAAATCCTTAGTGGAAGCACGAGTGGTTAGAATATACATATTACAAGCATATTAATAATGTTCTTTTCTTTAAATGGAGATGGGGTGTTAAGGAAGCACTGGTTACAGTGAATGAGTATGGGGGGTTGGGTTTTAATTGATAATGATTTTTTTTAATGGGTGATTTATAATTGAATATGTTAAGAACATGGAATACATCTCTCTCTCTCTCTCTCTCTCTCTCTCTCTCTCTCTCTCTCTCTCTCTCTCTCTCTCTGTTCCCTCCCACTCTGGATGATGTTCGCCCCTCATACTGCACTCATTCACTCAAATACAAAATCTCATGCAAATCTGCTGCAAGTGCTGAACTTTCAACCCTGTGTGTGTGTTTAGGAGGAGAACCTCACACACACGTCCAGAGGAATCGCTTCATCAGCCTCAGCTTTATTACACCTGCACCATGAGGAAAGGCTCCTGTTGCATGTTCTCGTCCGGAGTCATCGGCGCTCTTCTCCTGGTCTCGGGAATCGCACTGTTTGTGTCCGGTGTTTTCCAGACCTTGATCCACAACAAGCTGAAGAGGGTGAGAGACTGTTTTCATCTCCATTCATCATTGTGGAGTGTATTGCTTGTGTCTTACTCTGTGTGAGGTTTGGGTTTGATTGCGGCTTGATGACGGTGAACTTTTTTGTCAGCCAAAATATTGTATTCTTATTCATTTTAAATGTGTATAATATTTTGTCTTTTACATTATTCATAAGTTTTTTTCTTTTAATTGAACATTTTTATGATTTATTTAGTTTTCAGTAACTATTTTATAGTGATTTTTTTTTATTTAATTATTCATTTAATTTTTAAAGTGTTTTATTAATCGTGTTTATTAAAGTTAATATTTATTTTAATTTTTATGATTTTTTTTTTTTTTTTAGTAAGTGTTGTAAAGACCATCCATTGGCCCAACGACAGAATCCAACGGCCTGGGCGAAGGGATAATGCGTGTATGTCTTTTCAGCGCTCCAGTGAAGTTCACTTAATTTATTGGAATTTAGTTTCAATATTACTTTAGCTCTGCGCTTAATCTGACTCCAATTTCAAATGACAATCAAATTCACATCGTGTTTCTGATTAGAAAATAGTCATAAATACTGATTATGAGTTAATTTTATATCTTTGATTATTCTGAGTATCCCATACTTTCAATTAATAATTCACTAAGGGACCCGATGCCGCACAGAGTCACACGCCCCGGGTTTACGTGGATCTCACGGACACAGCCTCGCCAGTCTGATCTTGGTCAGAGGGTGCAGGCAGGGGCGTCATGCAAGCCAAAATTCTGGGGGGGCACAATCTGAGACGTTGCAAATGTTTTCTGACGGGTGATATCAGGCCCGGCTGCAGAATGAAATGACTGAGGGGGCATGTGAAATTGTTAAGGGGGCTTAACTTTATACCATCAATGAACAATACACAATAACTTGCTTAGTAAAAAAAGATAAGCCAGCTTCATTTATTATGCATATATTAACCCTTTCACGCTTAATTTTAATATTCTAACTGACTCTGAGTTTTTTCAAGGCGACTGTTATTTTAGAATTTAGAACGTTCCCCCTTAATGTTTCCATGGCAACGCGTCATATTTGTCACGTGACACACCGCGGATATATCGCTTTTATTTCCTTTTTCCTTTTTGATTCAAAATACTCACAAACTTGCTTATCATGTCATCAACTATCTGATAAAAAAAATGTGTATGTGAGTGTGTTTGGTCATTTAAAAACCTTTATAAATAATCTTGATCTTGATCTATAACGTGAGATGGCTGTTTCTTTGCGCCGCGTTCTGAGAATCCTGTGAGTCATCAATTTCTCCCGAAATACATGCAAGAAAGTGGAATAGAAGAATAGAGTAAACTACTTTATAGTTACTTCCACTGTGTTTGTCTGATATGATGAATAGCACACGTCGGCAAATTATATTTGAATAGATTGTTATTGCTGCTTCCACAGACATCGGTGTGTATTTTACAAACTCCAAATGTATTGTTTTACTAGTGCTTAATGTGTATTTAATTGTCTGAAACCTAAAATAAAAATTGTGAGGTTGAAAACACTGCATAGTTGTGATATATGACAGCGCTGAGCGCGTCCGACTCTGGCTCAGCGCCAACCAACGCGCGAAAGCACAGTTTGAATCTGGCCGTTATGTCACGTAACCGAACATTCTAAATCCCATATGTGGGACCGTACTCTCAGGGGCACTGAAATAAAAAAAAATCCCATATATGGGACTGTACCGCTCAAAAGGTTAAACATTTCATTTGTAACCATAAATACAAAAATGAAACTGAGGGGGCACAAATCAGATCTGAGGGGGCAATGCCCCCTTTTGCCCCCTCGTGGCGCCGGGCCTGGGTGATATGGATCATGTTAGGAGGGGTCAGGGGTTTCTCCCCCTGAATTTTTTTAATTCTGGCTGCTAAACATACCATTTCAATGCAGTTTGGGAGCAGCAACCCTCCTCTATCTGAGGACTAAGTTAAAGTATCTATTTTGTAAGTTTATGTAAAAGACAGGTTGATGAAAGAACTGTAAGCTAAAATTCAAAAGCTTTTGAAGTCTACTTCATTAAAGCATGTTTACACACACACTTAGGCCTACTACACATGATTTTAAAAACAGTACCATTGCAGTTTTTATGTTATGATTTTAAATTGGTATGTGACCTAAAACGATCTTACATTAAAGGTACATAAAGGTGCTGAGGTCTGACTTTGTGGTGCTCTGAATTTAAGTTATTTTAATATTACAGTTTTTTCTGAATGCTTAAGCGCTAATAGTGATTCTTGTAGCACAATTTCTAAAACTATTAATACGTATAGCAAAACCACTCACTGAGTTTGCAAAACTAAAAGCACAAACACTGCTTTGCACTCAGTTTGCAATTTTGTAACACACACTTTGCAAAACTGTAGGCACAATTCACTGCACAACACTCTTTTTGCAGAACTTTAAACACAACTCACTGCTTACACACAATTACCAAATTTCCAACACACTCCTAGCAAAATTATACACATGTATGGCTATCATTAACACTATTTTGCCAACTGTCTGGCACACTTTCACATGTGAAAACTGTTTTAGATAATTAGTTCACTTTGCAATCAGCCTAAGCACTATAAATAAGCCACAGGTAAGCTGTCTGTGTGGAGTACAATGGAAGGAGCAGTAAGAGTGAGAAGAGTGAGAATCAGAGGAGGCAGAGGAGGCCGAGGAGGCCGAGGGAGAGGACGTGGAGGTGAAGAAGTTGGAGGAAGAGGACGTGGAGGTGAAGAAGTTGGAGGAAGAGGACGTGGAGTTGAAGAAGCGAGAGGGTTACAGGAAGTTAGAGGAAGAGGACAAGGAGGAGCAAGAAGAGGACGAGGAGGGGAAAGAGGAAGGGTAAGAAGAGTGAGAAATAGAATAACTGATGACATCAGAGCTACAATAGTGGACCATGTCATCAACCATGGGATGACCCTGAGGGAAGCTGGCCAACGGGTTCAGCCTAATTTGAGCCGCTACACTGTGGCAAGCATCATTAGGACATTTCGAAATGAGAATCGGTAAGTACTTTGTAGCATTGCCATACTCTAATGAGAAACACAACAGTACCATACATGCAAAAATACTGAAATTGTTACTTTACAGAATTGCTAGACGTCCAGATGCTGGGGGCAGAGGAAGAATGTTCACTCCAGAGCAAGAGACCCATATAGTGAACATGGTGATTGCCAATAATGCAATAAGACTGCGCGAAATACAACAGCGCATAATTGATAATGACACCATCTTTCAAAATATACACAGTGTAAGCATTTCTGCACTAAGTCGTGTACTTGCGCGCCACAGAATAAGAATGAAGCAAATTTACAGAGTTCCTTTCGAGAGAAACACAGAACGTGTAAAGCAACTGCGATATGACTATGTGCAGGTAAGCTATAGTGTCATTGGTTCTGAATTTGGAAGTGCATACTGTAGTGCTGTGCATGGGCCTGATGTGTTGCATTTGTTTTGTCTTGTCCAGAGAGTGATGGAGCTAGAGGCAGATGCCATGGGACATGAGCTACTTTTTGTAGATGAGGCCGGTTTTAACCTCAGTAAAACCAGGAGACGTGGCAGGAACATTATTGGACACCGTGCCATCATCAATGTCCCAGGACAACGTGGTGGTAACATAACCATGTGTGAAATTAATATTTTGTGTTCTGACTTTGTCTTTGGTCTTTGGTTTTGATGAGTGTGAATAAACACCAATACTTGAAGTTTGGATCCTTGTATGTTTACATGACACTATGACAAAAGTAAGACCTCAAATTGACATCTGTACACAGAGAAAGCAAAAGCCAGATGTGTTTTGTATTCATACCATCAGTGTGTAGTTGGCACATTGTGTGCTTAGTAGATGATGGCTTGTGTTTACTGTTTGATACGAAAACACCATTTTTACGAAGGTGTGAAGAGTTAATCTAGCTGTGTTCGCTTTTGCAAGAGAACTACAATGTTTTGATAATTGGGTGAAAGGTTTTCTTATTTGTGTGTAGAGTTTTGCAAAAATAGCCAATAGTTACAAAAATTGTGCTTAAGCAATCAGAAAAAACTGTAATATGTGATGAAGGACTTTGAAAGAAGTTTGACAGATTTCAGTGCTGAAAACAATTGAACCAGCTGGAGACTTTGACACAAGACTAAACAGACAGATGTTTCAAAACCGATCAGATAACGTTACTATAGCTTTGTAATTGTATGGCAGTAACGTTAGCCAACTAGTTTACGGTTAGACTAGGCTAGCTATCGATAACGTTACACTGACACAACTTAAGTTAATGCTCTGAATTCGCAGCTAATATCAAATCCATAACTTTTTGATCAAGTTAAAATTTCCAGGTCAACCACAAATAACCCCACTACCTTTTAATATCATCCGATAACTAATTCAATGCCGATTTGTTGCTTTGCCCACTTACCACTTCAAAACCATCTGTAAAACATTGCCAGCTCAACGTGCGAGTTGCTTGAACATACACAGCAAAGATTCTAGAGCGCTACGTGCGTAGATTTGATACACAGACACCATATTAGGAAAAAGAGGCGGGCTGATGCTGACCGATTTATTACACATCCAGAAGAATACATTTGAGTCGTTATAGGCTCTGGTATATTATGGAGCATAATAGGAATAAAGTTGTGACAAAAAAATTTTCAGGGAGGAAAAATCTGAGGGGGCACGTGCCCCCTCACTTTGAATGGGCATGACGCCACTGGGTGCAGGGTTTGCTAAAAACTCTTAAGTCGGTTGCCAACTGCTCACTCATAGAAAAAAGTGTAGTTTATTTAGCACTTCCGTACAACTGGCCAAGTCAGTGATAGACAGAAATCAAAAGGTCTTCAGATGACGTGCCTACTGCTCCATTCATATGCGCCTTTAGTTTTACCTACACTGTAAAAAATTCAACCGTGATTTTTACAGTAAAAAAAACGGCAGCTGTAGTTGCCAGTACTTTACCGTCAAATATACGGTAGCAACATTATTGGTTTTACAGATTTAACTTAAAATTTAGAGTAATAAAATTAATTTATTCATTATCTGATATAATGTGAATTTAACGTCCTATTGAAGTATTAATATCTGTTTTGTACCATTGCAATAGAGACAGAGCGTATTTAGGCCACGCCCACACCCGGGGGGAAAACAATCAAAACGTCTCCATTGACTTTGCATTGCGAGAGGCTGCCTCCTTGTCATTTTTTGCTTCTTAACAAAAGACAGAAAAATGCCTAAAAGCTGCTGTGTGACAAGGTGTACAGCAAACAAGCTAAAAAACCCAGAAGTAAGTTTTTATTAGCTCTCGACCCCAAAAAACGAGTGTTTAGGACATAAAAGTGAATACAGGCAGTTGAGACAGAGCGTCACGTGTCTCATTACTCTGAGAACTAACGTACGCCCGCTGGAGGAGACCGTAATCGGCAACACAGGATAGTTTATCTTACAGAAATATAATATAAAAAACTGACATTTGGATATTTGACTCACCAGTGACCAAATGTTTAACTTACTGCACACGTGGTGTATTTTTAGTGCATACTGAGTGTCAGGATCCAACAATTTACCCATTCGTTCCAGCCTGTATCCACTTTTATGTCCTCAAACGCTCGTTTTTTGGGGTCGACAGCTTATGAAAACTTATTTCTGCTTGTTTGCTGAACACCTTGTCACATAGCAGCTTTTAGGCATTATTTTTGTTAGAAGCAAGAAATGACAAGGAGGCAGCCTCTCGCAATGCAAAGTCAATGGAGACCGCTGGACTGTTTTCCCCCCCCCGGTGGGCGTGGTCTTCAGATTATGACGCGTTGCGCTCTGTCAATATACACCGATAACCAACAATCACAGAAGTGATGAAAGTCACATGATCAATCAAAGTTCATCACAAGCAGCTCCTCCACAAGAAAGTTAATATTATAGAAGCTGCACAGTGTCATTCACACAAACATTAAACACCATCATGGTAACACACATGAAATTTAAAAAATGCAATAAACATTCATTTAACAACATTAAATGTAACATAAAACCCTAATGTACATAACTGATTAGAACAAACTAAGAAAACTATGAAGAAACAGTTATTTTAACAAAAATAGATCAAATGTGAGGTGTCACACAGGGAATTGTGAGAATGTCAATTTACGGTTTTTCACTCTAAATTATACAATGAGTTGTTCTTTTTCACTTTTAAAAACGCATTTTACAGTAAAATTACATTAAATGTACCATTAAATCTATCACAGTTATTTACCGTATATAGTACGGAAACTTTCTGTTAACCAATTAACAGTTTTTCCCTGTAGCATTTTTACAGTCTTTTACCGTTAAAATCACGATAATTTTTACAGTGTATCCTAGACACAGAGCTGCGGTAGCACCAGCCTCCTCATAATCTACTAAAATAATGATTTTAGGAAACTTCAAAATAAATCAAGATGTAACATTTATTTGTCAGGTGAAAATGTATCATGCCAATTACACAAGTAAATGATTAAAAGCCAATTCAGAAATAAATACACAACATAATTTACTCAAAGTTGACTCTAAAAATAAGCAATGTATTCCTTCCCATTCCAATGGGAAAACACTGAAACCGCACTGTATGGGGGATGATCCTGGTAAAGGGTCCCAAAGACTGCTCTGTCACCTTAAATACCCAGACCAGAACAAAAGGGTTGTACCAATATTGTTTAGAGTTGTTTTGGGTCAATTCATGTACCCCAGGGGGATATCTTGAAGAGACATCACCCAGAGAGGAGAACAGGATTCTCAGTCTTTCTCATTAAACCAATGACTGCAATGAAATTAAGACCATTTTACCAATCGCACTGAGACAATTAAAATGATACCAAACAAAGGAAAAACAATAGATTCACAAGATATGTGATATATAGACATTCTTAGTGAACTTTTGGTGACTTGACTCATGAGAAGAGGAAGGGAGGAGGGAGAGGGGGATGCAGAGATAGGAAAAGAGATAAGTTTGGACAAGACAATGTCCTGTGCTCTGTCTTTGAGATCTTCTTTCCAGGGTGCGTTTTATGGCTTTATTGCGGGGTGAGTTTTGTCTTAGCTGGAAAATTAGTTCTTTCAGTGTTTTATGCAGATTTTTTTAATGATTAAGTTTACTTTTTATGATTTATTTAATTTTTAGTAAGTGTTTCATATTTATTATTTTTATTTTTTAATGATTTATTTAACTTCTTATGATTTACCTTATTTTTTGTAAGTGTTTTGTATAGATTATTTTTAGTCTTAAATTATTTATTTTAATTTTTAGGAACTGTTTTGTATTGATTTTTAATTATTTATTTTAATTTCAATGATTTATTTATATATTAATTTTAGTAAGTGTTTTATATTAATTATTTACATTTGTAGTGTTTTTTTATTATTTACTTACATTTTTATGATTTATTTAATATTTAGTAAGTGTTTTATATTGATTGTTTTTATTTTTTAAATTATTTTTTTATTTAAATTTACTTCATTACCATTTCATAAGCTCGGTAACCCCAATGGAACATGGAGTGGCGGGAAACTGTCACGTTTTGGGTTTGTTCTTGTCATGTTTCTGTGTCATGTCTTGTTTGCATGTCTGTCATGTGATTCCCTGTTTGTCATGTGATCCTGCCATGTCTTGTCATTGGTTTATTGTCTGATCATTGTTCACAGGTGTCCCTTGTTTTGTCATTAGTCAGTGTATTTAAGCCCTCATGTTTGCCATGTGTCTTGGTCAAGTATTGTTTCCTGTTGTCTGCTGCTGTGTAAGTTTATGCTCATGCTTTGGTTTTTGTTTTCATGCCACGCCATGCCATGTTTTTGTTTCATGTTTTGTTTTAGTATAATAAACTGCACATGGGTTCTCATCTCTCAACTTGCCTCCAGTGGACCTCATTACAGAAACGAGCACGATGTGTTCAGTCATCAGAGACGAGCATGTGCTCATTCGGTGTAATCAGAGAGTGACGTGTAACATGTGCTCAGTGTTTCTGTCTTCACCACATTCTGCATTCATCCACTTGCTACTCTCCCTCTCAGAGCTTCTCATAAATGCCACGTCTGCATCAAATCACATCACATGACAGTTCATCAGACAGTGTAGAGAACGATCTACTGAAGTCATCAGAAACATAAACCGCTCAATCTAATCATTTTCTTGAGCTTTAACCCTCTGGGGTCTAAGGGGTTTTTGGGGTCCTTGAGATGTTTTGACATGCCCTGACATTTGTGCTTTTTTCAGTTGCTTATAAGCATATTAATGGCAAAGGTGTAATTACACTATTTAGGGACCGTTTGGTATTTATGGAATGGACCACCGGAGGAAAATAGGGGAGAGTCATGTCTTTTTATATTTTGTTGAGGGGAGGGTCATCCAGCTTTTTTTAGTTTAGGGGGAGGGTCACCCAACTTTTGTATTCATGAAAAAAAGCAAAATTTCAAAGTGGCTTGTTTTGTGCATATTTTTCCATCGCTAGTAGATGGGTCTGACCCAACAAAAATCCAGTTTGGCGCTGTTTGAGAGTGTGCGTGCTTCGGGGCGTACACGCTCAGAAAAAATTCATCATGTCAGAACAGATCGCCTATGAAATGTTTAGCCGGCAAAGCTTTAAAGCACAAGCAAATAATTCACTTTTATGATTGCGAATAAGTGCAGTGTCTTGTGAGTGTAACTCTACCGCTGCATTAACATGTGATGTGAATGTACGTCAAGTTTTACAGCATTGGGAGTTTGGGACTGAGGCGCCAGAACTGCAGCTGATAGAATGTGCACTACCATATTTTAGTTTCCATGCTTATGTTTCCTCAACAATATTAGTGAGCAAATCTGCTGAAATGGCCACCATAACAGTGCAGTGTGATGTGTAAGATGAGAAAGCAGAAGTTAACGCATGTTTCACACATACTCCGTGTGAAGGGCGTATGTGCAGGAGCAGCACCCGCTATAGTGCTTTCACATACTGTATGCTGCGTTTGCAGTGTGCAGCTGATCCGCGGCTGTACCACAAACACATACTCACTAGTTTTATTTCAAATCCAGAAGTTATCAGCAACTTTTATTAAAAAAAAAGTTGTCAGCATTGCGATTCTCTTCATACACATATACACACTTTAATAGACGTATTCACGTTTAAACACAATTTAAACGTATTATTCAATGCATTACTTGTATATAGATTTATATATTAAGTTGCTCAAGCAAGTGGTAAAATATTTAACCATGTACTTATATTAAAATCACAAACATTTTAAATTAAAACTTAAAATTGACAAAAACAGCCGACTCTCATGCCTTTTCTTTTGCATTTAAATTTTAATACAATATTGTATCTCACAAAGAACTTGTTTTTCCACCTCCACGAATGAGACGAGTGTTGTTCATTATGTCGCCTTGTTGAGGTAAATTTAGTAGTTTCCCTTGCTTTACCTTGGAAAAATAGTAGTAGGCCTATTTAATTAAATACATTTATGGTGAGATTACTACATTTTATTTAATTAAATGCATTTATGGTGAGATTATTATATTTTCATGTCAATCTGGGTTCATTTTGACCACAAACCATGTGCTGTCACTTTAATTCAGCGCGTGCAGCACAACAGAAATAGACTCGGTGCGGAAACGATCTCTGCACTGCTGTATACGCACCGAATGCATTGCCGGACCGCATCCGCGTGCAGTGTGAAAGCTCTAACATGGGTACAGAAAAAAAGACGCACCGCATACGCACTGCAAACGGAGTATGTGTGAAACGGGCGTAAGTCGTTTGTCATGGTTGTAAAAAAACAATGGCTATCTGACATCTTTGCCAAGCGCAAACCAGTACAGAAGTAATCAATAAATTATCGGGGAGGGTCATGCCTTTTTCACAATCAGTTTGGAGGGTCATAGAAAAATGTATTGCTGGCGAAGGGAGGGTCAAGTCTATTTGGACTATAGATCTCAAAACTCCTCCGGTAGCCCCTTAAATAAACGAACAGTCTTAAAACGAACAGTCCCTTAGCACAAACAGGGCTACCATAATATGTGAGCAACATGTATGTACATGTTTGTATTTTTGAGAGAATAATGTTTATGCATGGTTATTGAAAAAACTAAAAATGAAAGTTTCTGAAATAAGGCCACAAAACACATACTAAATATGTGTCCACAAGACTTTTGACTAATGGATGTTGTTGCCTAGAGTTTTTGCTTCAAAATGATCTAAAATCATCCTGCCTAATCATTCACATAAAACAATATATTGATTTAAATTTTGCAAGACACGTTTTGTTTGGAAAGGCAATACGTGGGGGCGTGAATGATCATGAATAATGATGTGATTCACACCTGAGTAGACAATGACCTGCATAATGAGCTGCATAATGAGCCTTTCATTCAGGTGTGTCACTGAGAGGGTATACCACAAGAAAGAATGCGAGGACTTATTTTGTATGCATGCAAATTGTATAATATCCAAGGTAAACATTTGTAGTAACTATGCAGTTAATTCTCATACCATATTTTAATAAAGTTTTGGAATATATCCTCTCCCCAAATGTGTCACAAATAAAAAACAATAATAAATAATTTAATGAGAAGGCTTATATTGACAATATATTTTTTATAAGTTTTCACATGTAAATCAACAACAATTACAGTTTTAACAATATTTCAAGTGTAATCTTTCTTTGTAAAAAGTATGCATTTATCCTACGTATTTCAAAATTAATGATTCATTAGTTTGAATATTGGAATAAACACTATAATAACATCTTAGTTGATAATTCAATTTACCTACTTTATTTTTGACAAACATCACATACTACATATTTAACATATGAGCAGTAGTCTTTTTTACAGTAAAAACTTTATAATCTATCCAAAACAATCTAGCCGTTTTCATCATGTTTGGCACAAGATTAATAATGAATGTATACATGTTGAGAATTAATATAATACAATTTGTAGCCTTCAGTAAATGAAACAAGTTCAGCTTTAGGAGGTGAAGAGACAGGGCAAGATGAGGAGACTGAGAGAAAAAGACAGAGTGATGGATAAGAAGTGAGAGCAGGTGTTGACAAATAATCTACTGCCCGCTGACAAGGGTTTAAAGTATAGACTGTAAAAAATATGGACAAAGCGTCTGTGACGTCACCCATAGACTTTCTGAAGAACGAGTTTGAAGCCGTTTATGGGGGGTATGGGCGGCGCCATCTTGGAAAATCTTGGAGAGGGAAATCCTAACCCCTCCCACCTTCACAGCGCGCATCACTCAGCTCGCTCTGCTACTTCGGTTATCTCTGTGTATATTTTAGGCAACGAAATATGTTATAAAACACCATACTAACTCTTTTGTTTTCATTTAAAGAAATCTCACACATTATAGCCACACAAATGTTATTCACTGCACATAATGTTTGCCTATTCGTCCTTCGGATGAGACGTTAAACCGAGGTCCTGACTCTCTGTGGTCATTAAAAATCCCAGGATGTCTTTCGAAAGAGTAGGGGTGTAACCCCGGCATCCTGGCCAAATTTGCCCAGTGGCCTCTGTCCATCATGGCCTCCTAATCCTCCCCATATATACTGATTGGCTTCATCACTGTCTCCTCTCCACCAGTAAGCTGGTGTGTGGTGGGCGTTCTGGCGCAATATGGCTGCCGTCGCATCATCCAGGTGGATGCTGCACATCGGTGGTGGTTGAGGAGATTCCCTCCTTCTATGTAAAGCGCTTTGAGTGTCGAGAAAAGCGCTATATAAATGTAACAAATTATTATTATTATTATTTATAACAAAACGAAAAACACAAAGCTGCCTCTTTTCGTTTTAAATATAATATAAAAATATTAAACATTTTAATATGGTCCAGGCAATATGTGCATTTGTACTAAACAACAGATGTTGCAGTAAACAACATTACAGATCATATTCGTTGTATTAAAATTTAAAATGACAAAACTCAACCCAGTCTCTTTTTGTTAAATTTCAGTTTTATTAATATTAGCTATTATTAAAGTATAAGTAAAAGGTAAAGTTACAAGAAGCTATACAAATAAAGCAAACAATTCAGTCAAACATAAAAAGTCAGCGCTCGATCTAGTCTAACCATACAACGGGACAGTTAAATAGCTTATAAAGTTATGAAACTTCCCCTCAGCCAAAACGATTGCCCAGGGAACAAATTATAGATTTACATTACGAGACCAAAAATCGCCCGTTAGATATACACAAGACGAATTATATCTCATGTTTAACCACTACAGAGACGCCAGAGACAGCGGCACCTCAGAACGTCTAGCCAAGGAAAGGCTGTACCAGGCGGGGTACATCGCGCTGAGCGCCCGGTCATCACTGGATCTCACAACTGGATACAATTTTCATAAATCTTTAAATAAACCACAGATTTGAGCTTTAAACAACTACATTCTCGCCTGAAAAACTCTTAAAACTACATTTCATGATACAGAAACAGTAGTATTATATGTCAACTGTATTAAAAAATGGCGCTTCTTATGTTGTCATTCTCCGTGGCGCTGCCTTTTCAGCTGTCAATCAAGCTGTCAATCAAAGTTAACCACGCCCTTATTGTCATACATTTTATATCTAAATACGATCTAAACTAACGAGTTAGAAAACAATTCACAGCCCTCATGGTTGTCAGGCACTCGGAACCTATCGAAAAATACAATAAAAGTCCATGGGACCAACCTGTAAAAACATGAATTTATGCTGTGAAAACGGACATTTTAACATGGGGTCTATGGACATTTGCTCCCTTTTGGGACCTTCCCCTAGCGGATTTTCGATGTATTGCAGTTTTTCGCACTTCCGGGTAGGCTTCATTTTTCAGATCAGAATGTTGCCGCTTGGTTTAAAGCTGTTTCTTATCCTTTTTTTGCCGTCAAATGTCTTGAAATGCACATATCAGAGAAATAAAAAATCTGAACCCCCTAACAACCTTACAGTTTTTTTCAATTGCTAAGAAGCGTTTGCCAATTCTTAAAATACTTTTTCTAAACTCTTAACACAGCAACACACCTACATCACACAATTAGCCAAATAGTTAATTTTCTTACCAAAACCACAGTTTGTTAAATAAATACAAACTCTACATTTCAAAACGCTAAAAACTTTTTCAATATACACTAACTCTATCAAAACACTGCAAACTCGTTTCAAAATCAAATAATTCGGTCAAAACTTTAGCATTCGTTTTCTATCCAACATGAACACATAGTCAATCATACCACAATGACTGTCAAAATACTAACAGTTGGTGGCATTACAAAAACTGCATTACTTGTCATGTTTCAGTTCTTTCTGTATAGATCATACAGTATGAAATCTTTTTTTTTTCATTCATTCAGCTGTATGTGTGTGAGAGAATTCATGGTGCATTAGATGTGTACAACATAATATATAAATGTTAAGGAGTCATCAATACTTTATACAATGTACAACTGGAAAAAAACAGTAAGTGACAGAATTGCTGCAGTAAAGACTTTATTAGCAATATGAAATTGCTGTCAGTGATAAAAACGAAAAAGGACAAACATACATGGCCTTTGATGTCATTGTGTCCTTTAGAAGAACAAAAATGCAACATATTTGTATTTGTGACTTCTGGTGGCCAGCAGTTACTGTAATACAGTAAATAGCAACTGCATTGATAGCTCTAATGAAATGCATGACTTACCTGTTGGTTTGTTGAAAAATCCGGATAATGGAAGCAACGGTTGACCATCTGAGGTTAGGCTGGACTCTTTCACCAGCCTCTCTCAATGATAGACCATGGTTTATCACATGGTCTATGATGGTGGCTCTGATTCCATCTGTGACAACAGCTCTTACTCTCCTTTGAACAGCACCACGCATTCTTACTCCTCTTCCCCTACCTCTTCTTCTCCCTTGTCCTGGTCCAACTAGTCCTCTCCCTGGTCCATCTTGTCCTCTCCCTGGTCCATCTTGTCCTCTCCCTGGTCCATCTCTTCCTCTCCCTGGTCCATCTCTTCCTCTCCCTGGTCCATCTTGTCCTCTCCCTGGTCCATCTCTTCCTCTCCCTGGTCCATCTTGTCCTCTCCCTGGTCCATCTTGTCCTCTCCCTGGTCCATCTCTTCCTCTCCCTGGTCCATCTCTTCCTCTCCCTGGTCCATCTTGTCCTCTCCCTGGTCCATCTCTTCCTCTCCCTGGTCCATCTCTTCCTCTCCCTGGTCCATCTCTTCCTCTCCCTGGTCCATCTCTTCCTCTCCCTGGTCCATCTTGTCCTCTCCCTGGTCCATCTCTTCCTCTCCCTGGTCCATCTTGTCCTCTCCCTGGTCCATCTCTTCCTCTCCCTGGTCCATCTTGTCCTCTCCCTGGTCCATCTCTTCCTCTCCCTGGTCCATCTCTTCCTCTCCCTGGTCCATCTTGTCCTCTCCCTGGTCCATCTCTTCCTCTCCCTGGTCCATCTCTTCCTCTCCCTGGTCCATCTCTTCCTCTCCCTGGTCCATCTCTTCCTCTCCCTGGTCCATCTCTTCCTCTCCCTGGTCCATCTCTTCCTCTCCCTGGTCCATCTTGTCCTCTCCCTGGTCCATCTCTTCCTCTCCCTGGTCCATCTTGTCCTCTCCCTGGTCCATCTCTTCCTCTCCCTGGTCCATCTTGTCCTCTCCCTGGTCCATCTCTTCCTCTCCCTGGTCCATCTCTTCCTCTCCCTGGTCCATCTCTTCCTCTCCCTGGTCCATCTCTTCCTCTCCCTGGTCCATCTTGTCCTCTCCCTGGTCCATCTCTTCCTCTCCCTGGTCCATCTTGTCCTCTCCCTGGTCCATCTCTTCCTCTCCCTGGTCCATCTCTTCCTCTCCCTGGTCCATCTTGTCCTCTCCCTGGTCCATCTCTTCCTCTCCCTGGTCCATCTCTTCCTCTCCCTGGTCCATCTCTTCCTCTCCCTGGTCCATCTCTTCCTCTCCCTGGTCCATCTCTTCCTCTCCCTGGTCCATCTTGTCCTCTACCTGGTCCATCTTGTCCTCTCCCTGGTCCATCTCTTCCTCTCCCTGGTCCATCTTGTCCTCTCCCTGGTCCATCTCTTCCTCTCCCTGGTCCATCTCTTCCTCTCCCTGGTCCATCTTGTCCTCTCCCTGGTCCATCTCTTCCTCTCCCTGGTCCATCTCTTCCTCTCCCTGGTCCATCTCTTCCTCTCCCTGGTCCATCTTGTCCTCTACCTGGTCCATCTTGTCCTCTCCCTGGTCCATCTTGTCCTCTCCCTCGACCATCTAGTCCTCTCCTTCGTCTAACTAGTCCTCTCCCTCGTGCAGACATTTTCTTTCTTTTTCTACTCTGTGTTATGTGTTGCTTTGAACAAAACCAATCCAAAGACCACCTTTTTATTGTGTATGTCCATGTAACGGAAAGTCTAAAACACCTGGATATGTCTCTGATTGAGATTCAGCTATTGCTTACTCTAATTATCAGTAATTTAAAAATGCTTATCAGCTGTATGAATCAATTTTTTAAATATTTGTTTCAATACTTTTGAGCTGATACTGTTGCAGAAGTAGAGGCTTTATAATGTATCTATGGTTTGGAACAATAGGTCTTCATTTCTGGCATGCTGCGTTTAAGCATTTGTAAAAAACACTATAAAGATCCATGATTTTGGTATTGGGTATGCTTATATGTAAAGAAAATGTAGGCATTCTAGAAATGTGTTAATTGACTGCATTTTGTGTGAAAACAACATGAATTTTGTTAATGGTATGGCCACAACAGACCGATGTTATGCTAATTGTGTTTAGAGTTTTGAAAATGTGATTACAGATTTGACAAAAGGATGTTAGCAATTAAAAAAACTGTAAATGTAGGACCTCTTTGATTATAAAACCCTGTCTACGGCCCTGTATTAGGAATAAGATCAATAATGAATGTGTATATTGTGAATGAATTTAATAAACTTAGTTAGGCTACCTAGCTTTCCTAGTAGCTTTCAGTAAATGAACGCATCTGAGAAAATGATTCATAAAACAATCCATCAGTTGACCTTATGTTTACTTTCTTCACTGACAGACAAAATGAAAAGCCTTTATCAGTCAAAGTTCAGCTTTAGGAGGAGAAGAGACAGAGCAAGAGAAAAACAAAGAGAAAAAGAGTGTGATGCTGATGAGAAGAGAAAAATAATCAGCTGTGTGACATGGTTTTAAAGATATTGTTATCAAATTTTTTGGCCTTCAAAACATCTTAAAATACACATATGTAGATCATAGAAATCTAAATTTTATTTTATTTCTGATCTCATTCCTTCAGTTCTACAGGGAGTCAAACACCATCCACAACTAGAAGAGGAGGAGCCTGAGGAGGAGAAAATCAGCGGTTTGTTCCCCACTTCCGTCTGTTAAGAACACACACTGTAGTTAGTGGTGTTTGTGAAGTCGTATCAGCACTGAAACATCTGAACTGAAATGTTTTTCCTTTACTTTAGCTATGCACATTTATAGGGTTAGTTGCATTTTCTTATCTGCATTCAGCATGTTTTCCCTGCTGGCACAGTACAATCACTTCTACTTTAGAATTTTCTTGTTTAATAATCTATTTCATGAAATAATTTCGATCGCAGAAGGAAAATGAGATGTCTATAGCAAAGTAAAGTGCAAATGTTTGGGGTCAATAAGATAAAATAAATAAATAATAATAATAATACTTTTATTCATCAACGCATTCGATTGATCAAAATTGACAGTAAAGACATTTATAATGTTATGAAATATTCCTATTTCAAATAAATGCTGTTCTTTTGAACTTTCTATTCATCAAAGAATCCTGAAAAATAAAATACATCATTAAAATCATCATATCAGAGTGATTTGTGAAGGATCATGTGACACTGAAGACTGGAGTAATGATGCTGAAAATTCAGCTTTGATCACAGGAATAAATTACACTTTACTATATATTCACATAGAAAACAGCTGATCTATACATTATAATAATATTTCACAGTTTTTACTGTATTTTTGATCAAATAAATGCACTATTGGTGAGCAGAAGAGAGTCTTTCCAACCCCAAAACAGTAATTATTATTATTCTAAAGTGTTGAACTGAGTGTCAGTTTGTTTTCCAAGCAAGTGTCTTTATTTATAGAGGTGAGAAATGTGTGTGAACCGCATTAATATAGTAAACTGTTAGCGGTTAACCGTCTGTACGCGAGTGTGAAGATCACTATCTTTAACTCTGAATAACAATTCCTCGTTACACACCCGTTACACAAATATATGTGCTGTGGAGATATGTTTGCAGGGCCTGATTCCTAGTGATAGTCCAACTCCAGAAAGTGTGTGTGTATGTGTCTGTCTGTCTCTCTCTCTGTGTGTGTGTGTGTGTGTGTGTGTGTGTGTGTGTCCTGTGCTGAGTCACTATAAAGCTGGTTTCTGGGTCTCTGCTGTTCTTGGTCTCTGGCCTGTTTTCTGGCAGACGGGAAGGGATCGATGTCTCAGCGCTCCTCGAGAGTCCGATCACCCGTGCACAGGCTGGGTCGAGGTTATCTGAGCGCTGCGTTTGATAACAGAGTATCTAATAATTTCAGTCATGGCTGAATATCTTTCATAGCTCTTGTGATACTTCATGTTTCTGCTGGTGCTTTGGCTGAAGGTCTGATGATCTGATGGTGGAGGCGGAACAAAAGGGAGGAACTTCATCAGGATTTGAGGAATTTAGAAATCTTACATTTGAGTCAGTGGCGGCTGGTGATAATTATTTTTGGGGGGGGGCGCATTTTTTATTTATTTTTTGAGGAGGGGGAGGGGGAGGGGAGGGGGCAAATACAAATACAAAGCAGAAACAAAAAAGTTTTATCAAAAAGTTTTATCAAAGTTTTAAAAAACTATTTTTATTTACATTTCAGACCAACAAAGTAGTAACAAAAAGCATGTTTCCTACTTTAACATAATGTTGCTCTACTTTATATACAGACCCTTTCCAAAAATTAGAATATCATGGAAAAGTTAAATTATTTTAGGAATTCAACTTAAAATGTGAAACTAATTTTATAAAAAAAAAAAGGCTGATTGCTTGCAAAGTGAGATATTATAAGCCTTGATTTGTTATAATTTTGATGATTATGGCTTACAGCTTATGAAACCCACAAAATCTAAATGTCAGAAAATTAGAATATTACATGAAATCACACTGTAGTAGTTGCACAGTAATCCCATGGTCATTGAACCAGGTTTTGGTTATTTTGGCAGTGTGGGCAGGTGAAAATCCTGCTGAAAATCATCTTCATCTTCATAAAGCATCTTCATGAAGCTTGTCTGCTGAAGGAAGCCTGACGTGCTCTAAATGTCCTGGTAGACGGCTGCATTGACTCTGGACTTCCAGGACATTAGAGCACTTCATGCTTCCTTCAGCAGACAAGCTTTATGAATTGCATGGCATCTACTTTGTATTCTTTATAAAGCAATGTTCTATGTATTTGTCCCTGTTAAATAAATATTAAATAAATAAAACTCATGCTAACTTAGTGTTTAGCTAATTTAGTGAAGATTATTAATAAAATTACCAGACAAAAAGACGACGTCTAACGTTATATGTAAAAAAACTGCACATTGAAACATATGTTTGCGATGTCTGCCATCATATTCCTGTCTCTCTTCAACGTCTCGTAAGTTAGCATGTGTTTGTTGTTGTAACGTGGCTGTTGTACAGTACTGCGATGCCCACCGTGTCAGAGTTCATCTGCTGTCAGTCAATCCTGCATCACCATGGCGCACACACTTAACGTTACCATGCTTCGTCCTCTGTCACTTGCCTGCTGCTGGATGTGTAAATCTGGTTGTTCCGGTCCGAGATCCTTAATCTTTTTCTTTTTTTTCTTCAAGCGAAAGGGTTTTTTGTAAATAAATAACAGAATTTGGATGAACTGCTGCCATTGCGTAATAATAAGTGATCAGCCTAGTAGCAAGCAAGGAGAACTCAGCCAGCGTACAGTTGAGTGACAGGTGACGACGAGAACCAATCAGATTGGATAAAATAACATGTATCCAATTATGATTGGCCAGGGACGCAACGACTTGCGCCCCGAGGAGGATCTTTAAGAAACCAATCAGAGACCAGCTTCAGGTCACATGCTGCCCGAGAATTTGTGTACTCACATAGACACCCATGTGTCCGGCGTCCCTCGCCCATGAAACGTATTGAAAAACATAGTAAATAGTTAATCGATTAAAGACAGTTTTTATTAAATTCTGAGGCTCTTACTACCAGCCGGCACATGAGTAAACTATTGTTTATTTATTTTTATTTAATTTTAATATAATGTTTTTACACATGTTAATTTCTGAAATGTTGATGGGGGCGGCGCCCCAGCGCCCCCTATGGACAAGCCGCCACTGATTTGAGTACTCAGCAATGTAGCGCAGTCGGTCAGGTGACACCTAGTCTGAATACTGTATCCCACAATGCAATGTGCTCAACTTGACCTTCTGTTTCCAGTGTGATGAATGCCATAACCATAGCACGTTGTTTTGCTGTTGTTTTTTGTTTATTTTGTATTTTACAACCTAAAATATATATCATGTTTTTATGTTGTCATGTTATGTCTTGTATTTAGTTTTTTATATTATAAAACAACAAAACACAGCAAAATATATACCATAACATGTTATGTTGTTTTTATGATATGTTATAAATGTATCATAAATTATTATAAGTTATGGACAATTTACTGTAGCAATTACACTTTATTATTAAATGTTTTTTGCTAAGAATCAACTTAAAAAGTTACATAGTGCAGCTTTAAATACAGAAAATAAGAATGTCCTGGAAGATTATAACACTCTTTCAGATCTTCAAAGGTCTGATTATCAAATATATCGCCAGGGTCCAGTTTTTCAAAAAATGTAATCTGGATCAAATTGATCCAGATTTGGATATCCCATGTTTTGCTATCCAGGATCACCTGATCCATTTTACTTTTATGCCAGTTTTTTAAAGGAACCTTGGATTGGATCACTTTGATCCAAATACTGTCATGCGGATGGCAGGAATGAACCCAAAAGCAGACGGGGTGCAGACACTCAAGATTTATTATGACAAAAAAACAGAAAACAAAACCCACGAGGGGGCAAAACAGGACTGGGAAAGAGAACAACTAGACTAAGACCAAAAAGATAAATAAAGACTAGACTCAGACTTGACAATGACTAAAAAGAAACAAACAGTAATAAACTCACTAATAGCATTCACAGGATTCAGACGAGGTATCACAGAGAATAACACACAATGTTAGACAATGTACCGACACAGGACAGAAAACATGAGGGGATTAAATAGGGAGCAAACTAATCAGGAACACAGGTGAAAGCAACAATCTAATGATTACAAGATGAGATAACAAGGGGGCGGGGTGAGGTGACAAGACAACGCAAGCACACAGCCCAAACAAATGGCCATGTGCTTACACATATAACATGAGTCTGTCACGATCCTGCCTCAAGACAAGAGAAGATCTGGGACACAAAGGCAGAATCATGACAAATACCAAATTTCAGGATTACCAAATCCTGTTTACTAGAGCCTTAAATGGAACCAACAGTGTAGCCTACTGGCTTAGCAAAGTAGTACCGGTGGCCACAAATAACCATTGTTTATTTTAATTTTAAGAAACATAAACACTGTAATAAACAAAAACATTTTACTTATTTACATATCCCTTATTTTGTTATAATGTTAAATTGTAGATTTTGTTGTTTTACCATATCTCATTAGATGTGACATGCTTCATATATGCTTCAAATATGAAGAAATGTATATATCATCAGTAAGCATCGATTTTGTGCTCATTAGCTTAATTTTTTTTTATTTGGTTCGAAAAATCACAACTGAATCCACCCTTCTGATGGGATCAGGATAATCCTGTTTTTTTTTTTGGATCAAATAGATCCCAAACCGAGTTCAAAGTTCTGAAAAACCCAAAGGGCAGGTTTGATCCAGATCAAATTTAAGATCGCATTACATGATCTGATCTTAGTTCAGAATCCCTCTTTTGCTGTTGAAAAACCAATTTCCAAGATTTGATCCAATCCGTGATCCGAAATCCCACTGGATTACTTTTGAAAAACTGGGCCTTATGTACACCTTGATCTGACCATGCTTTAAACCACGGTTTAAAAACAAAAGGTCTCTTGTCGGATTGTAAATTATGATTATGCCAGATCGGAGATTCTGATGTGAACTTAGATGAACTTGCACACCTCATGCCAGATTTTAAGAGAACTGCACACAATTGTATTCGCAAACCTCAAGTCTTTCTTTGATAACCCCGTGAATAAAATATCCTGGAGCCGATGCAGAAGCACAGCTGATGCTTCCACGTCCCGCCAGGCGATCTGTGAGTCAACCTTTAACCAAATCTTGAGCGAGCGCAGCTGACATGCCCAAAAAGTACAATCGTAAGTTTGGAAGTGACAAGCCTCCTTTGTCAGATCTTCACTGCAATGTTGAGAGTTTAATTCTTGGTCGTTTCTTGTTCCAAAGGAATTTTGTAATCAAAGAATCCATTTCTTTAAAAAAGGTTCTACGAGGAGATAAAGGAATCATGGAAAACAGAAATAAAAGTCGAGGGAGGATATTCATTTTAACGATTGCGATTCTGCCTTGCAGTGAGGCTAAGATAACGTCCCGTCTCTGTAAATCTTGTCTGATAGTAGTAAATAAAGAACTATCATTTTCCTTAGAGATAGTCTGCAAAGATTTGAATTCCCACATATTTAAATGTCTGGGATCGAGGAGAACGCTAATGCAGTATTGGTTGATGCTGACAAGGGCATTATTAATACAGATTTTCCTCAATTAATTTTGTAACAACTTATGACGCTAAAGTCATTAAATATTTTAAGACACTGAGGTAGAGAAGGGGAGACATTAGACATGTAGAGTAGGATATCGTCCGCAAAAAGAGAGATAAAATGCTTGGAGTCACCTACAGTAATCGGGGAGATAATGTGGTCCTGCCGAATTGCCTGCACTAAGGGCTCTAATGATACATAGAGCAGGGTCTGAATCATATGAATAAAACGAGGGCCAAAGCCAAAACGGGTAAAGCGGGTAAAGGCAGTCCATAAATATGTCCACTCGACAAGTTAATCTTGTAAATCTTGTAATGTAAAACTTCCCTATCTGGATTTGTTGTGTGTTCAGGAGATCACGCTGACGGAAGGCAGTAAAGTTTTTGCCACATGGAAGAATCCACCGCCTCCAGTCTTCATGGAGTTCTTCTTCTTCAACGTCACCAACCCTGACGCCTTCCTGAAAGGAGAAGCCAAAGCTCGCCTCACTGAGATGGGGCCGTACACCTACAGGTACAGCGGACGCTCTGGGCTTCAGTAATCAGATCTCTAGCCAGCCAAACACGAGTGGCAGGGCATCTTTCTTGGTCACACTGTTGCTTGTTTTCAATTGCACTGTGAAGCTCCGCCCACAGTGAGACCTCATTGGTCCACAATCCCACTCTGCACAACTGCATAACATAATGTGTTATGTTTAATATTGTTATGTTACGTTGTGCCTTAAAATAACATAAAATATAACAAAACATAACAAAAGATATCATAACAAAACATGATGTAATTTAGTGTTGTTTTATGTTGTTATGTTATGTTATGTTGTGTTATGAAGCTCCGCCCACAGTGAGTCCAAAATCCCACTCTACACAACTGCAAAACATCTTATGTTTTATGTTATGTTATGTTATGTTATGTTATGTTATGTTTTGTTTTGTTTTGTTTTGTTTTGTTACGTTACATTGCATTGCATCTTAAAAAAACATAAAAGATGCTGTTGTTTTTCATGTTTTTATTTGTGTTATAAAACAAAACATAGCAAAACATTACACATAACAACGTTTTGCTATGCTATGTTTTTGTAATAAAACAACATAAAGCAACATAAAATATAACATAGCATAACATAACATGTTGTTTTGCTAAGTTATGTTTTTTGTGGTGTTTTATATTTTGCTGTTATTCTGTTTTTATCATAACATTATATAAACATAATATAACAAAACTTATCATTATGTTTTGCTGTTATGTTTTACATATTTTTTGTCAACAAAACAAAAGCATAACATAACAGCAAAAAAAAAATGTTTGTTATGTCAAAATAACATAAAAACATAATACAGCAACAAAACAACAGCATAACATTATAAAACATAATATAACATAACAGCAAAACCACATTCACTGTAAAAAATTACATTATCAGTGAATCATGACAACTTCTGTTTTAACATTACTTTAACTCTCATTACTTTAATTTAAGCACTTTCAACATTTTTATGTTTTAAAAGTGAGTCTAATAGGATATAATGCTGTTTGCAGAGAGTACAGGCCCAAACACAACGTGTCGTTTGTGGAGAACGGGACGATGGTCGCCGCTTATACGCCAAAGTATTTCGTCTTCGTGCGTGAGAAGTCAGTCGGAGACCCGAGCGTGGATCTGGTGACGACCGTGAACATCCCAGCGGTGGTGAGAACTCAAAGTTCATGAGAACGTGGTTAACCTTCATCCTTCCCTCGGGTCATTTTGACCTGGACCTTTGACCAAGACCCCAGGACTTTTGTTGCAATTGAACCACGAATAAACACGCACACAAAATTTTATTTTGTGGTTGAAATTTAAAAAAGTGACAAATCCTTCTCTCACAGGTCAATTAGGAATGAAGGAAATGCAAGGAATGCTTCACTACACATAGAAAAACCTAAAACTTTAGGACCCAGCGGAACAGCTCATTCGCTCCATATATATAGAGCTATAAGGCCATCTAGAGTATTACATTTATTATGTAAATACTATTATTTTCCTCAAGAGGTCGGCAATGACTCCCAGTGTAAGATATTTTGAGCTGAATTAAAAGCGTTATGCATTAAATTGTGAGTTATTTTGAATTTAAGCTGAAAGAATGTGAGGAATGTGCTTAAATGCCTATTTATTTATTATTTATTTATCAAATTTAGTCATTTAAAGGTAAATTAAATAAAAAATAAACAAAAATCTCCAAACAAATTGCATTAAAAAATGTAGAATGAAGGTAGTTGAAGTTTGTTTTTCTCGCCGGTCTGAATCTCACGTTCTGGTTTCCTCACACAGGCCGTGATGAATCGGATCAAAGGCGCGGGATTCTGGGTGTCCTCGGGCATCTCCATGTACATGGGCTCCATCGGCACCACCATGTTCATGACACACACGGTGGACGAGCTGCTGTGGGGCTTCAAGGACCCGTTGCTCACTCGCCTGCGCACCATAAAGCCCGACACCGACGAGTACTTCGGCCTCATGCTCAACGTGAGTCACAAACATCTGATACATCACAACACACCTCACTTACCCTTGCACTGCTCTTTATTAAAATCTTTATATTCTTATTTATGTATGGGCTTATTTTAAAATTAAACTAAAATGTTCATGGCTGCACACAGGCATTCATAACTGTGCGCGCCCACGGCAAGGAACGAACAGGACAGAGTCAATGTTTTTTAGTTCCTTCCTACTTCCATAGAAATTCATTGAAAACGCTTGCTCTACTCCACACCATTATTAACGTCCGTGCGGACGAACATAATTTACTTTCGTTTTTACGTTAGCGATTTAAAAGCCTATTTTTAAAAAATCATTAGAATTTTGTTAGAAGAATCAGTGTGTTTGGTGTTACTCGATATATATTAATGGATTAAAATAAACAATCTGTAAGAACTTTCGAACTATATAACTATTTTCTTCAGATTTTTACATTTCCACATGCTGTCGCACAAGTAATCTATATAACTGTAGATCTCTTTGGTGTTAATCATTTAAAACATCATTAACTCGTTGTGAGAGCATTGTTAATATTGTATATTGTCGTTGTGTTTTCAGAAAAACGGCAGTGATGACGGAGAGTTTGTGTATCACACCGGAGAGCAGAACTACCTGGACTTCGGACGCATTTTCACCTGGAAGGGAGAAAAGTAAAGCCCGATTGTGCTGAATATTATATTATATTTGAATATTATATTATATTTGATGAAGCGCTGCGGTGCAGATGTTTGATTTCATGTGCTTCCTGTCTCAGGATGCTGTCGTTCTGGAAGACCAACCAGAGTAACATGATCAACGGCTCCGACGGCAGCGCCTTCCACTCGTTCCTGACCAAAGAAGAGCGACTGAACGTCTTCACCCCCGACCTCTGCAGGTCACATGATCACATTCACACACATGCACCCCTGACCTCTGCAGGTCACATGATCACATTCACACGCATGCACCCCTGACCTCTGCAGGTCACATGATCACATTCACACACATGATCACATTCACACGCATGCACCCCCGACCTCTGCAGGTCACATGATCACATTCACACGTATGCACCCCCGACCTCTGCAGGTCACATGATCACATTCACACGTATGCACCCCCGACCTCTGCAGGTCACATGATCACATTCACACGTATGCACCCCCGACCTCTGCAGGTCACATGATCACATTCACACGCATGCACCCCCGACCTCTGCAGGTCACATGATCACATTCACACACACACACACACACACACACACACACACACACACACACACACATGATCACATTCACACGCATGATCACATTCACACACATGATCACATTCACACACATGCACCCCTGACCTCTGCAGGTCACATGATCACATTCACACGCATGCACCCCCGACCTCTGCAGGTCACATGATCACATTCACACACATGCACCCCCGACCTCTGCAGGTCACATGATCACATTCACACGCATGCACCCCCGACCTCTGCAGGTCACATGATCACATTTACACACATGATCACATTCACACGCATGCACCCCTGACCTCTGCAGGTCACATGATCACATTCACACGCATGATCCAAGGGGGTAATCTTTCAGAAAAAATTTAAGCTTCCCCCGGCACCGCCATTGATTAGCAGACCATCACCTACTTGCGTTAGCATTCCATTGACTCCCATTCATTTTGGCGTCACTTTGACAGCGAATAACTTTACATCTGAGGCATTTAAAGACTCCACTCACAAAATGACAAAATAATTAATCAGAATACTTAGCAAAAGTTTCTCCTGCTCCTATCTCATGGACACCTTCTACTCACACTCTCCGTCTCTGCAAGATTCTGAAGGGAATGATTCAGATTTCTCTCGGCACAGTTGCTAGAAGACAGACGGGTTGCTCACGTCACATCCACGTCGTCAGGCTCAGTGTGAGTCTGCGCATTCGCTCAGCCATCAGGAAGTGAGAGCTTCTAATTGACTTAATTTGTCTCCGTTGAATCCAATGGGGTCGCTGTGTCCATTTCTTTTACTGTCTATGGCATGATCACATTCACACACATGCACCCCTGACCTCTGCAGGTCACATGATCACATTCACACACATGTTCACATTCACACACATGTTCACATTCACACACATGATTACATTCACACACATGATCACATTCACACACATGATCACATTCACACACATGCATTCAGCAGAGCTTTAGTCATGGAGTCAGTGTTTTCAGCGCCAGAACTGCAGATGAAACGGTCACACTTTACAATAAGGTTCATTAAAAAAAGGGATAGTTCCCCCCAAAAATGACTGTCTTAAAAGAACTTAAATATTTGAATTTTGTAGGGAGGGGCGCAAAAACTCAATCTTGCCTAGGGCAACCAAAGGGCTAGAGCCGGCCCTGAATCTATACATACCATATACGTATCCATACAACCATATATAGTATGGTTTCTGGAAACAGTCGTGACTTGCTAGATGATTTCTTCAATGATGCATCGTACTAGTAGTGAAGCAGTGAGTTACAGCATTATTCGGGAAACACACTCCTGATCAGATTTCTTAGGCGTACTGAAAGAATAACACACACACACACACACACACACACACACACACACACACACACACACACACACAGTTTAATAATGACACAGTGTAAAATCTCAGAGTTGTGAAAATATGATACACCAGTGTTTTGCCAGATGAGAAGTTTATCTATGCATAATCTTTTTACTCTTTTAATTTCTTTTAAAACTGTTTTAATTTTCTTTGCTTTTATTTTGTGATTATTTAAATTCCTTCCTGTAAAGCACTTTGAATTGCCATAGTGTATGAAATGTGCTGTATAAACTTGCCTTGATCAGAGGAAATGCTCTATTCTGTGCTGATGTTCTGCCTCTGGTCCCGCAGGTCGATCCACATGCGCTTCGAGAAGGAGGTGGAGGTGAAGGGGATCCCGGCGTATCGGTTCACTCCTCCTCGAGCCGTGCTCGCCAGCGGGAAGAACAACCCGGAGAACCAGGGATTCTGCCTCACGCCGAACAAGTGCCTGGACGACGGCGTGCTGGACGTGTCTGTGTGTCGCAAAGGTGCTTAACCACTCAAGACGTTTCAGTCATATGAGTCATTACTAAAATAAGGCATTTCATTTCATTTAATCATTCATTTAATTGTATTATTTACTTATTGTTTATTGTCTCATGTGCTTGAAGTCATGTATATATACATGCATATTTATACACCTTGGTTTTGGGGTTGGTATTTTTAATGTTTTTGAAAGAGTCTCACCAAAGCTGCATTTATATACATATTTGAAAATACAGTAAAAATTGTGAAATATTATTACAATGTAAATCAGCTGTGAATATATAATAAAGTGTAATTTATTCCTGTGATCAGAGCTGAAGTATCAGCATCATTACTCCAGTCTTCAGTGTTACTGTCACGACACACACAAGAGGAGACAGATCCAAGTGCAGTATGTTTTAATTAGGAAATTCCAAGAGAGTAAACAATCCAGGCATGAGCCGATATCCATTAAATCAGTCCAACAATAAACACAGATCTCACGGGCAAGGGAACAAGAACACAGAAGTGTCGTACATTTTACAAGGACTCGACAACACACACTGAAACGGACAGGACTATATACACAATCATAATTAAGGTGATAGAACGCAGCTGAGACTGTGATGGGAATCAGGTGTAGCGAACAGGATTATGGGAACTGAAGTTCATATGTGATGACACCGTGAGGGAAGGAGGACATCTCGTGGAAACCCGGGGAAAAGTAACCAGACACTGTGACATAACCTCCCCTCAACGGAGTGGCTCCCAGACACTACAAGACAAGGATAACAACAGAACAAGACAAGAGTACAGGGCGGGAGGCAAAACAGTAAAGAATCAGGGGGAGGGATGGGGGGCCAGGTCCATGGAGAGGAACAGGGACAGGAAGTGACAAAAACCTAGATGGCCGGGAAACACAAAAAAGTTTATCAGGCGGGTCCGGCTCCGGCCGCTCTGGGTCTGGTTCTGGCCGATCAGGGTCTGGGTCCGGCTCCGGCCGATCAGGGTCTGGGTCCGGCCGATCAGGGTCTGGGTCCGCCTCCGGCCGATCAGGGTCTGGGTCCGGCTCCGGCTGACCAGGGTCTGGGTCCGGCTCCGGCCGATCAGGGTCTGGGTCCGGCTCCGGCCGATCAGGGTCTGGTTCGGGCACTGGAACTGGCACCACCGGCTCAGGCACTGGAACAGACACCACCGGTTCAAGTGTGTGCGTAGCCCACACACACCACATGGCTGTGGTCATAATGACCAGTGTCGCAGTCACTGAGGGCTCAGGAACTGGCACCACCGGCTCGGGCTCAGGAACTGGCACCACCGGCTCGGGCTCAGGAACTGGCACCACCGGCTCGGGCTCAGGAACTGGCACCACCGGCTCAGGCACTGGAACTGGCACCACCGGCTCAGGCACTGGAACTGGCACCACCGGCTCGGGCACTGGAACTGGCTCCGGCTCTGGAAGACGCACCGCCGGCTCTGGAAGACGCACCGCCGGCTCTGGAAGACGCACCACCGGCTCTGGAAGACGCACCGCCGGCTCTGGAAGACGCACCGCCGGCTCTGGACGTCGCGACGGCGGCTCTGGAAGACGCACCACCGGCTCTGGAAGACGCACCGCCGGCTCAGGAAGACACACCGCCGGCTCTGGAAGACACACCGCCGGCTCTGGAAGACGCAAGGTCGCTCTGGACGGCGCGGCGGTCGCTCTGGACGGCGCGGCGGTTGTTCTGGACGGCGCGGCGGCTGCTCTGGATGGCTCAGCGGTTGCTCTAGACCACTGAAGGAGCGAGCAGAGTCCGTCCTCCCCTGCCGTCCTTGATGGAAAGCTGCCGGCTCCGGATCGAAGGGAGGCCATGATGGACAGTGGCGCCGATCCTCTCGGCTACCTCCCCCTCCGCGACCTCCCCGTGTCCCGCGGAAGATGACTTGGCGGGTTCCCTGAAAGGATTGTCTCTGGGGAGGGGTGTTGACCACCATGGTCTCCTCAGGCTTACGAGCCCATAAGGCATAACACTCAAAGAGTGTCATGCGAGGCTCTGGCTCTTTGGGTCGAAAGTTCGCTCTCTGCAGCCTCCTCTCCCGCTCGGTGGCTGGGGAAAAAAACATACCGCTGGATCTTGTTGTGGTCGAGTCCTTCTGTCACGACACACACAAGAGGAGACAGATCCAAGTGCAGTATGTTTTAATTAGGAAATTCCAAGAGAGTAAACAATCCAGGCATGAGCCGATATCCATTAAATCAGTCCAACAATAAACACAGATCTCACGGGCAAGGGAACAAGAACACAGAAGTGTTGTACATTTTACAAGGACTCGACAACACACACTGAAACGGACAGGACTATATACACAATCATAATTAAGGTGATAGAACGCAGCTGAGACTGTGATGGGAATCAGGTGTAGCGAACAGGATTATGGGAACTGAAGTTCATATGTGATGACACCGTGAGGGAAGGAGGACATCTCGTGGAAACCCGGGGAAAAGTAACCAGACACTGTGACAGTTACACGATCCTTCACAAATCACTCTAATATGGATTTCTGTCTTTCTCTACTGTTTACATTAAATTCTTAAAGGATTAGTTTAAAATTTGGATTAAAATCCATCATTTTCTAAAAAAAGAAACATTTATATACTTCAGACATCCCAACCTGCAAAAGTTCATTTCAGGGAGGTACCCCCCCCCACCCCACCCCACCCCAAAAAAAAAAAAAAATGGAAGGAGGACAAGGATATGACATTTCACCACAGAGTTGTTGTCCCTAAAATATATAAAAGCATAATACATTTCTATAGGCTATAGGCCTATGCATTTATTTGTTCATAATGTTACAATTTGTAGATTACTTTTACTATTTATACTATTCATGTAAACTGCTTTTATTTATATTCCATTGCAGCTTTAAACAGGTCTAAGGAATAGGCTAATATGCACATGAATGAAATGAAACTTGTTGAACTCACCTCAACATGTCTTTTACAATCATTTAACCCGCCATGGGCAATGCTGAAGTCACTGTTACAAACTTTACAGCGTGCAAGACTATCATTATGTTTTACTCTTATAAGACAGGGGTACACTTTCATGTAGTCTGCCGTAAAATGTATCTTATACTTTCGTTTTTTGCATGTTTTTTTGTGGCACTCTCCCGTTGCCATGGCGCTCCTGTTTCTAGATACACTGAACTGATTAATTCGGTTCGGGAGAAGCGATAAAACCCGCCCACACTGAAAATTGATTGGTTGATTTACCGAAACAGGCCAATCAGTTGCTCTCTATCTTACGTGCGCACACACGCACACACGAAAGGTCTCTCGCTCCCTCTCCCTGTCTGCTGTGCACGCGCACTCTGGCTCGCTCGCTCTAGATTCCGGGAGATTTTAACTCATTTGCGGGTATCAGGGAGCCGCTATCAACATGCGGGAGACTCCCGGAACTTCCGGGAGACTTGGGATGTCTGTATACTTTTTAACCACAAATGCTCGTCTTGCACGTCCATGACTTCACACATTACGTAATCACGTTCTAAATCCGGTTCTAAACTATGGGGTTGGGTGAAAAACTCCATCTCATTTTCTCCTCCAACTTCAAAATCATCCCACATCGTTGTATAACCTTTTATTTTTAATGTGTTTTGTAAATGGAGTTTGACTTAGGCTTTGCTCGTTGGCTTTGTAAACACTGGGTCTGTTCTTCCGCCTACGTCACGCTTGACCTTTCAATGTGATTACGTAATATGTGTCGCATTACAGCTAGTGCAAGAACAGCATTTACAGTTAAAAAGTATATAAATGTTTTTTTTTTTTTATAAAATGACGGCTGGTTTGTCTAGATAAGACTCTTATTCCTCGGCTGGATCGTGCCGAGACTTTGAAGCTGCACTGAAACTCACATTTGGACCTTCAACCCCATTGAAGACACTCTATGGAGAAAATCCTGGAACGTTTTCCTCAAAAACCTTAATTTCTTTTCGACTGAAGAAAGACAGACATGAATATCTTGGATGACGTGCGGAAGAGTAAATTATCAGGAAGTTTTAATTCTGAAGTGGATTACTCCTTTAAGCCATAACCGACTGCGTTTACTTGGATACTTGCAGAGACGGGCATTTATGACATTTTTTTTGTGTGAAATAGTCCGTTCAAGCGCAAGAAGACGCGAAACAGAGCTTGATGCAGTATTCGTGCACTAACTAATCGATTTCTCTTTTGCGTCTTCTTACGCTGGAATATTTAAATTGGCAAGGCTTAAACTTTCGTGATAATGCAGCACTAGTCCGTCAACTGTCCCGAGTATCAATCACGTTTGTTTACGTTCATGTTCTCACAATATTGCATTGTTAGAATTCATAAAAAGCAGTGCTGGGCAACTATTAATCGCAATTAAAATCCAAAATAAAAGTTTGTGTTTACATTATATATGTGTATGTACTGTGTATAATTATTTTGTATATATAAATACACACACATGCATGTATACATTTCAGAAAAATGTGTTAAATATTAATATTTTATATATAAATAACACATTTTTCCTAAATATATACATGCATGTGTGTATTGTGTATAGCCTATATTAATATTAATGTATAATATAAATTATGTATAAAACTATGCATTATATACATACATTTGTGGTGCGTATTTATATATACAACATAATTATACACAGTACACATATATTATGTAAACACAAACTTTTATTTTGGATGCGATTAATCATTGCCAGCACTAATAAAAAGTTACTGACCAACAGGCGATTGACACCGTTTCACAAACCCAATTTTTACTCTAATTTGACGCTTGGCGAGTGTTGATTTTAGGCATATACTTCATATACTTGAGAAATGTAATTTATTTTGTGTCTTTTGATTTTGGGGTCCCTGGGAATGCATAAACTGCTCAAATGTATGCCTTGAATGCAATGCATGTCTGTTTGCATGAATGTAAACGGTGGTTCTGTGAGCTTCACGATGTTGTTGGTGTGTGTCACAGGTGCTCCTGTAGTCGTGTCTTTCCCTCACTTTCACCTGGGTGATGAGAAGTACGCCAATGCCATCGACGGTATTTCTCCTGTCCACGAGCATCATCAGACCTTTCTGGATCTGAACCCTGTAAGTGAAACACCAGCTGATCCACTCAACGTTCAGACACTTTAAACAGATTCTCGATTCAATTCAAATTGAGTAACATTAAAAACACAGACGGCAGCAGAAATATTAAGCTTATCTTTCTCTACTGTTTACATTCACTTCATTTTTTCAGCTATAAAGCTATAAAATGCTTGATTCAATTTTACAATTTAGGAAATGTTCTGTTGTCAGTCAGATACAGTATGAGTTTAGTGCTGTCAAATCGATTAATCGTGATTAATCGCATATAACATATAAGGTTGTGTGTGTGTGTGTGTGTGTGTGAGTGTTTATAGTATTTACATTTTTTTAGATGCGATCAATCACAATTTTTATTAACGTTCACAAAAACATTTTTTATACACCGTTCATGGAGTGTTTTTCCTCAAACATTTCAGTTGGATGTTCCTTTTTTAAATGTTGCTACTTGTTTCAGAATATTCAGAAAACATTCAAAAGTAACATTCCCATAATGTTTGAAGAATGATACAATGGAATGTTCCCTAAGCATTCACATATTAACCAACGTTGGGAGATGTAACTTTATATAACTTAATGGGAACATTAGCATAACTTTCCTAAAACAGATTTTTGCTATCTGGGAAGGAAGGAAAACAAGAAGGATTCACGTACCTTCTGTTCATAACATTTTAGGCGAAATATGGGCATGGGAGAGCAGTGCTCTACCACTTCACCCACCCACATTTTTCTTATTGGTCAGGGATCAAACCGGCAACCCTTCGGTTACAAGCCTAAAGCCCTAACCAATAGGCCACGGCTGCCCCTTTGCTGACTTTATTGGCCTAAAATGACAATTTTATGTAGGAAACAACACACAGAATGCAGAGTTTTTTCCCCCTATTTTTACAGAATTTAATACAGATATTTAATAGAGTGTGTGTGCAGTGTTTGACACTGAGTTCTATCTATTGTTTAAGTGCACTTCACTGTTGGAGTGTCATTGTTATACTTGCATCATAAATATTGTGCATATTTTCAATATTTAAAAGACTTCAGGAAAGATGTCAATAAAACAACAATAAATCTAACGTGCCAGCTAATATGGCCTAATAGTCCTAGGAAAGCAACTATCTGTCATTTTACATTGCAGTCATTTAAATGTAATTACAGTATTTATTCTAGCTGTGTGTCATAATACAGTAGTGAAATATGGTAGCCTACTGTTGTGTATAGGGGAAAAGGTAGAGGAATTACTATGATCAAAATACATTTTCGACCCTTCTTTAGCAAGCTAAACATTTTATGACCATATATTTTGTCATATATTTTACATTACATGTTATAAATGTAATATATTTCACACTTAACATCATATATTTTTGCTATATTTCAGAATATATTTCAAAATGATAAATATAAGTGGACAACGTCAATGTATTTGGAATATATGCCACATATTTTTGACACTTTAAAATATATTTACATATATTTCTTTTGTGTATGGGTTCTGTTCATAGTATTTTAGGCGAAATATGGCCGAGTATTTGTACTATTTCATCAAATATAATTGTAGTACGTTTATGAGAATCATGATATGTGAATGCTTGGCTAAAGAGATGAATCTTTATCAGGAAGGCTATTCCAGAGTTAAGGAGCCAAATGTAGAAAACGCTCATTTTCGTGATCTGTGCCTCTTTCTATAATGTATTTTTTCCTGTGTAATTAGTTTGTTAACTGCAATCTGACTCAGATCTTGACTTCTCCTGTGTTAGACTATGGGAGTGCCTGTTCGTGCCATGAAAAGAACCCAGATCAACATTCATATCGACAGAGTAACCGGCTTTCCGTGAGTGATGTTTTCCTGTCTGATATATTTAATCACGGCGTTCTGATAAACAGGCGTGAGTGTTTATATAGTTTTATAGCTGAAGGTCATTTGTCTCTGTTTCCTCAGTATGACCAAGAATCTCAACAATACTATCTTCCCCATTGTGTTTCTGAACGAGGTGAGAGTCAATGGGATGATTTAATCAGCCATTACAGTTGAATATCGTATTGAATGTGTGTTTGCATGATTTGTTTTGCAGTCGGTGGTGATTGATGACGCTTCGGCCGCGAGGATTCAGAAACTGCTGTTGGTCGTGACTCTAGTCTCTCATTTTCCTCTAATCATCATCGCTCTGGGAGTCATCCTGCTCTTAGTTTCCATCATCCTCGCCATACGCTTCTATCAAAACAAGGTAATGAAGTGTTGAAAGCAGTAGAATCACTAGTATTTCCCCAGATTATTCTTCACTTTCCCACCAAATCATTGGCTGTCAGTGCGGTTCACACGAACTAAAGCTGCATCATGTGACACTAATTTATGCGCCAAATCATTCCACGAATATTTATGTGTCCGTTCTGTGTGTGTTTGTTGTGGAAACAGAACGCTATTCTTCCACAATGACCTTTATGAATCAATATTCACATTCACACGGTCACTGTTCATAGAAAAGACAGATGTGTGGAGTTTGAGAAAATCGGTGGAGCTGGTGACATTAACTCTCAGCTAACCAAAAATATGTTCTTTGCCTGAACACTCGAAAGCTAATGGTTATGGAAATGTACGAAGAAACATTAACCCTTAAATGCATGAATGTTTCGCAAATCATTATTACATATCCGGTCTTTAGTGACCCGGATCTATGTCACGGATGGATCTCCACCTGTCGCGATAATATAAAACTCTACTGATGTTTTTATAAAAATTACACAAAATTAAAATAAAGCATATTTCGTTACCTTTCGGAGCTTGGAAGGGTTTAATTTCAGCAGATGTTTTTTACCATCATTACTGTCCCCATCAGAGCTCATTAGGCTCATATTCGCCATCCCAACCGATATATTGGCTGATAAATCCAAATACAGATTCTTATATAATTTTTGAGAGCCTGATTACAAAAACAAAAGTCTCACCATTAAAATCCATGTCCCAAGAATACAATTATAATGTTCTCATTATAATTATATCTAGCCTATATGACAGACTTAAATGTAGTGGAGCTGAGGTTTCATCCAGAATCTGCTGTTGTTCAGACTGTGGTTTATGTGACTGTGGTTTATGTGATGCTGTTTTCTGTCATAACTCAATCAGAAGTTACTAACCACCACATCCTGCTCTCCAGGGGCCGTATTCACAAAGCATTTTATCTTACCACTAGGAGTACTCCTAAATCGCACTAAAAGATTTTAGCTAGGAGTTTTCTCTTAAAAGTTATTCACAACGCCTTTCAGACCTACTCTTAGTAAAGAAAAATGACAACTCCTAAACTAAGAGTGAGTCTTTGTTGCTATGGATGACGTCATTACTCATGCACGAGCTTGACTGAAGTGACCACCTTGATTGGCTGATGATTGTAACGCGGGAATGATTCCAAACCCCTCCCCTACGATGATGAGTGACAGGTGACAGGTCTGAGAATGCGTGCGCTACACAAGTAGTGCGAAGGACGGAAGATGATGAATAACTGAATAAATAGCCTAAATGAATAAAGAGTAAGGCAAAACAAATAGCCTAGTAGCCTAATGAAACATATGGATTGATGCAATATCTTTGCAACATTATTGAATTAATCTGTCACTATATGTCTCTGCCTACGTTTGCAAAGAGAAGAACATTTTAATTTGATTCACAATGAAACGTTACAATTAGTTTACATGCAATGAGTAGCCTAGTTTTGGTTGTTGTTGGTGGCGTTATTGCATCCCTAGTTATGCCTACAATGCAGAATTTTTCCCTCGTGATTGGACGCTCCTGTAGCCGCCGCTACGCATTTCAAAACATCGCAACGTGAAATGCCACAAAAAGCGGTTTGTGAATAGGTCTTAGTGAGTTAGGAGTCCTCTCGACTTCTTTTAAGCTGTCCCAGACTTAGGTGCTACTTTTAGGGCTAAAATGCTTCGTGAATTACTCTTAGTGAAAAAAATTAGGAGTCCTAAAGTTACGAGTGACACGCCCATTATTTTTAGGAGTTGCTCCTAAATTCGCCAGTTAGGAGCTACTTTTAGCCTTAAAATTCTTTGTGAATACGGCCCCAGATCAATTCACCAACCTTGTGTCAATGCTATGCTAATAGCATCTGCTAATTCAGGCCTGTTTCACACATCGCACATCTGTGGCGCATATTAATTTCTGCAAAAATATCACATAAGAATTGTGTCACATGCTGAACTCCTCTTGCTCAAATAGTAGATCATTTGACAAAAATATGTTTTAAGAACGTTTTGCTAACATTCCCATTAAAATGGGATTTCTGAATGTTCTCCGAATGTTCAATACATGCAGTTTTTTAAATGTTTTGTAAACGTTTAGGGAACATTCAATTGTATTATTCTGCAAAAATTATGGGACTGTTACTTTTCTCTGAAAATTCAGAAACAAAGTAACATTTAAATAACGTTGTACAAACATCCAGTGAGCGTTCCATGAACAATGTATGAATTATGTTTTGTGAACATTATTAAAGACCAGCTAACTTTAAATGGACATTTTATTACCGTTATTGGAAGAACGTTTGGTTATAACTTTGTTTATAACGTTCTAAGAACGTTTTCTGTTAGCTGGGAAAGTGATGGGTTCGATCTCCAGGAAATGCATGAAATGATCAAATGTATAGATGCTTGGAATAAAAGCGTTTAAAAAACATTCAAGGTTCAAATAAAACGTTTAAGGAAGTTCCATGAACGTTGTATCATTTTTTAATGTTTAAGGGTTTTTGAATGATTGTAATGAATGATTATTATCATTGATTATCAGCTGTCGTGGGCAGCGACAGTGACACCTGGAGGGGCGTGATTGGGAGGAACGGCCCCCCTGATCTGAACCCGAGCGGTGTTCTGTTATTGGATTTCTGTGCTAGTTACAGCTTGGCCATAACGAACACCATGTTCAAGCATAAGGGTGTCCATCAGTGCATGTGGCACCAGGACAGCCTAGGCCGGAGGTCGATGATTGACTTTGTGGTCGTTTCATCCGACCTTCGGCGTATGTCTTGGACACTCGGGTGAAGAGAGGGGCGGAGCTGTCAACTGATCACCACCTGGTGGTGAGTTGGATCAGATGGCAGGGGAGGAAGCTGGACAGACTCGGCAAACGTACAGTGAGGATCTGTTGGGGAACATTTCGCCGAGTCCCCTGTTAGAGAGATCTTCAACTTCCACCTCCGGCAGAGCTTCGACCGGGTCCCGAGGGAGTCTGGAGATATTGAGTCTGAGTGGACCATGTTCTCCACCTCCATTGTTGACGCGATCGCTCAGAGCTGTGGCTGTAAGGTCTCTTGTTCCTGTCGAGGTGGCAATCCCTGAACCCGGTGGTGGACACCGTAAGTAAAGAATGCCGTCAAGCTGAAGAAGGAGTCCTATCAGGCCTAGCTGGCTTGTGGGACTCCTGAAGCAGCTGATGGGTACCGGAAGGCCAAGCGGACTGCAGCCTGGGTGGTTGTGGAGGCAAAAAATCGGGCTTGGGAGGAGTTTGGTGAGGCCATGGAGAAGGACTATCGGTTGGCCTCGAAGAGATTCTGGCAAACCGTCCGACGCCTCAGGAGAGGGAAGCAGTGCCCTACCAACACTGTTTACTGTGGAGGTGGGCAGCTGTTGACCTGAACTGGGGATGTCGTCTGACGGTGGAAGGAATACTTTGAGGATCTCCTCAATCCCGCCGTCACGTCTTCCATTGAGGAAGCAGAGGCTGAGGGCTCGGAGGCGGACTTGTCCATCACCCAAGCTGAAGTCACCGAGGTAGTTAAGAAGCTCCTCTGTGGCAAGGCACCGGGGGTGGATGAGATCCGCCCTGAGTACCTCAAGTCTCTGGATGTTGTGGGGCTGTCTTGGTTGACACGCCTCTGCAGTATCGCGTGGCGGTCGGGGACAGTACCTTTGGGCTGGCAGACCGGGGTGGTGGTCCCTCTTTTTAAGAAGGGGGACCGGAGGGTGTGTTCCAACTACAGGGGGATCACACTTCTCAGCCTCCCTGGGAAAGTCTATGCCAGGGTACTGGAGAGGAGAATACGGCCGATAGTAGAACCTCGGATTCAGGAGGAACAGTGTGGTTTTCGTCCCGGTCGTGGAACACTGGATCAGCTCTATACCCTCTATAGGGTGCTGGAGGGTTCATGGGAGTTTGCCCAACCAATCCACATGTGCTTTGTGGATTTGGAGAAGGCATTCGACTGTGTCCCTCGCGGCGGCCTGTGGAGGGTGCTCCGGGAGTATGGGGTCTGGGGCCCTTTGCTAAGGGCTGTCCGGTCCCTGTACGACCGGAGCAGGAGCTTGGTTCGCATTGCCGGCAATAAGTCATACTTGTTCCCGGTGCATGTTGGACTCCGGCAGGGCTGCCCTTTGTCGCCAGTTCTGTTCATAATTTTTATGGACCAAATTTTTAGGTGCAGCCAGGTGCCGGAGTGTGTCAGGTTTGGGGACCACACGATTTCGTCTCTGCTCTTTGCGGATGATGTTGTCATGCTGGCCCCATCAGACCAGGACCTTCAGCATGCACTGGGACGGTTTGCAGCCGAGTGTGAAGCGGCTGGGATGAGAATCAGCGCCTCCAAATCCGAGGCCATGGTTCTCAGTCGGAAAAGGGTGGCTTGCCCACTTCAGGTTGGTGGAGAGTTCCTGCCTCAAGTGGAGGAGTTCAAGTATCTTGGGGTCTTGTTCACGAGTGAGGGAAGGATAGAACAGGAGATTGACAGACGGATCGGTGCAGCTTCTGCAGTAATGCGGCTGATGTACCGGTCTGTCGTGGTGAAGAAAGAGCTGAGCTAGAAGGCGAAGTTCTCGATTTACTGGTCAATCTACATTCCTACTCTCACCTATGGTCATGAGCTGTGGGTTATGACAATAGGACAAGATCCCGGATACAAGCGGCCGAAATGAGCTTTCTCCACAGGGTGGCTGGGCGATCCCTTAGAGATAGGGTGAGAAGCTCGGTCACTCGGGAGGAGCTCAGAGTAGAGCCGCTGCTCCTCCACATCGAGAGGGGTCAGCTGAGGTGGCTCAGGCATCTGTTCCGGATGCCTCCTGGACGCCTTCCCGGGAAAGGTGTTCCAGGCGCGTCCCACCGGGAGGAGGCCCCGGGGAAGACCTAGGAATACTGCCTTTAACGAGTTTTACGGGTTTTAATACAATTCACTAAGAAGGACATTATGAAAATAGTAGATAATAACCATAGCAAAGAGATCAAATCAGTATTATATTATAATGAAATTATGACACATTCAACAATAAATATAAGAACATATAACTATTTGTGTAGAACATGGACAGGATCTAGTCCTCTCCTGAGTCAGACTCATAAGCGAGTGTATGAATATGTACATGCATTATTAATGTAAACACTCAGATGTGTGAAACAGGCTTAACTTACTTCAGCTTGAACTGAATCTCCTCCAGTCTCCTTAATCACATGATGCTTTCAACTGGTTTAAGGACTAAAACATGCTGTACTCGAGGAATATGTCAGCCAATTGTTTGTGTTCTTGACCGTGCATTGTTTGTTTCAGACTGATAACACACACACACACGTTATGTACTAAACAATCGTTGTGTTTTCTTTCTTATTTTTAGCCATCCGCAAAGAAAGACACATCACACATTCACACACTGACTCTTCCTCATGTTACATTCTAGCTCCCCCAAAAGGAGGGGAGCCTGACAACCCACTGCTCAGGCCCACCGATACCAGCAAAGGAGGTACGGAGTCGCGGCGCGAGAAAAGGACACAAACACCAAATACCGTATAAAAACAAAGCTTTTATTTAACCACGGTAATATTGTAAATAATTAACAATGATAAACAATAAGAATTTCCTGGGAAAAGGGGAGGGCTGGACGAACCAAAACAAAGAAATAAACAAAAAGGACCCCACCCCTAACCTATACTAATCCCCAAAAATAAAATAAAATAAATAAAATTACAATTTCTATCTGGCACACGATCAAGGCGCCCTAAACAAAATTACAGCTGGTGGTCCGCCCAGGTCTAGCTGGTGTTTCTAGACAAAGAAGTATACCTATGGGTGATGTATGTATACCCCGGGGTAGCTCTAAATCTACTCCCCAACTCCCTATAAACAACAGAGGAAAAAAAAATAATTAATACAAATTATAAAAATTCACAAACAAACAAGTGCTCCGTCCTGCTACTACAAGTTCCAAAAAAGATGAAACACAAGTTAGGTTTACTAACACACAAAAACAATTGAACTATTCTCAAATATTTCAAGCAAAAATGTCAGAAAACCAAACACACACAGGGTACAAACCAAACCAAAAGCAGGAACAGAGAGAGAGAACTAATCCAAAACTGAGCTTTTTAAAGAGCCCAGCCAGCTGCAGCCACTGATGAGTGGGCGGAGTTCCAAGTCCCAATCAGCCGATGAGCCACCAATCAGCTGCCGGAACAGTCACAGAAGCCATCTTACCTGGTAGAAAAACACAAACACACAAACCACAAGCAATACCAGAACAAAATGACTATAAAACGAACCCAGAACTCTGGGGACGTAACACGCCCCCCCAAAAAGGTGTGCAAACCACCTTTTGCACACAATTAGTCCTGGTAAACACGGGACAACGCGTCTGCAACTACGTTGGAAGTTCCTTTAACATGAGTGATACAAACATTGTATCCCTGTAGGATCAGAGCCCACCGCATAAGGCGGCGGTTCTGATTGTACATTCTTTTGAGGAATGTAAGAGGATTATGATCTGTGAATACTCTTACAGGCACAACACTAGAACCGACATATACCTCAAAGAACTGTAAGGCCAACAATAAAGCAAGCGTTTCTTGTTCAATGGTAGAGTACCGTGACTGGCACGGATTGAACTTCCTGGAAAAAAAACTAATTGGCCGATCTACTCCTTCCTCATCTTCCTGTAAAAGGACCGCCCCAGCCCCCACCATACTGGCGTCTACCTCCAGCTTGAAAGGTTTATCAAAGTTAGGAGCTGTTAGCACAGGAGCGCTACAAAGCAGTGCTTTTGCTGACTCGAAAGCAGAGCTGCACTCTGCGGACCATTTAAAAGGTACTTTAGGACTGAGCAAGGTAGTTAGGGGTGCTACTACAGTTGAAAAGTTTTTACAAAAAGTCCGATAGTAACCCACCATTCCAAGAAATCGACGTAACTGACGGCGTGTTTTAGGAGCAGGATAGCTTACAATAGCGTCCACTTTGCTAGCAATGGGACGCACTTGCCCACGACCCACCTGTTTCCCCAGATATGTTACAGTAGCTTTACCAAATTCACATTTAGCCAAGTTAAGTGTTAACGAAACGTTTTCCAAACGCTGGAACACCAACCTCAACGTGGAGAGATGTTCAGCCCATGTGGGTGAGTATATTACTACATCATCAAGGTAAGCTGTACAGTTGGGAACGTCATCAAACACAATGTTAACTAAACGCTGAAATGTAGCAGGAGCATTGCACATTCCAAATGGCATAACTGTATACTGTACAAAGTTATCGGGGGTCACAAAAGCCGAAATGTCAGAAGCCCGTGGGGTTAGGGGCACCTGCCAATAACCTTTAAGCAAATCGAGTTTACTTACAAAAACAGCCGAACCAATCCGGTCAATACAGTCTTCTATCCTAGGCAGCGGATAGGAATCTGGCACAGTTACTGCATTTACTCGACGGTAGTCCGTGCATAAACGGGACGTGCCGTCTGGTTTCGGAACCAAAATACACGGGGAGCTCCAAGCACTGTGACTACGTTTTGCCATGTCATGTTTTAACAGGTAGTCAACCTCACCTTTCATTAACTCACGTTTTTTTGTGTTTATCCGATAGGGATGTTGGCGAATAGGAGATGTACTGCCTACATCCACGTCGTGCGCCAAAACAGACGTGCTCTTAGGTACATCTTGGAACACAGTAAGAAAAGAATGTATTAGAGACACAAGATCATCTTTTTGACTGTCATCCAAATGTTCCATTAATGAAGGTAAGTTTTGTAACATCTCTGAATTACTAAGACGTTTACACTGTTGTAATGAGTGACGCAATTCCAAACCATCATTATTGTTCTCCTCTAGGTCCACAATAGGCACAGGAACCACCAACGCCATGCTGGATCCCGCAGACTGAACCGGAACACTAGAGGGGTTGTCGGAAGTGTTACGCACATGATAGGCTTTAAGCATGTTGACATGACACAAACGAGAAGAGCGCCTGCGATCTGGTGTTTTGATAATGTAATTAGTATCACTGACTTTGCGCTCCACAACATACGGTCCAGAAAAACTGGCAGACAGTGATGAACCTGGGATTGGTAACAAAACCAGTACTTGATCCCCGGGCAAAAACGCACGGTCTTTTGCTTGTTTATCATACTGTTTTTTCATACGTGACTGAGAGGAAGAGAGAGACTCCTGAGCTAGCATGCAGGCAGCATGCAGCCTCTCCCGCATCTGACTTACAAAGTGTAACACATTCTTAGGGGTACTACTAGGCGCATCAGATAGAACACGCTCCTTTAACACTTTTAACGGACCCCTAGGTGTGTGTCCGAACACAAGGTCAGCCGGGCTGAACCCCAACGATTCCTGCACTGTTTCCCTAACAGCAAACAAAACAAAGGGCACCCCCTCATCCCAATCAGCACCTGTTTCCATACAATACTTCCTCAGCATGGCCTTGAGCGTCTGGTGCCAGCGTTCAAGAGCCCCTTGACTCTCTGGGTGGTAAGGGCTGGAGACCTGGTGCGATAGGGACAATGTTTTTAATGCAGAAGAAAACAGTTTGGACATGAAATTAGTTCCTTGATCCGTCTGGATCACTCTGGGAAGACCAAAGGTGGAAAAGAACTTAATCAGACTCTTAATAATTGTCTTAGCTGTAATTGTCCGGAGAGGAATAGCCTCCGGGTACCGAGTGGCGCTGCACATAATGGTAAGCAGAAACTGGTTACCTGTTCGGGTTTTTGGTAATGGACCCACACAGTCAATAATCACCCGCTCAAACGGTTCTCCAATCACAGGAATCGGGTGAAGAGGCACACGAGGAACAGGTTGGTTCACTTTTCCTGCAAGTTGGCATACATGACAGGTTTTACAGTATTGCACAATGTCCGATTTTATTCCTGGCCAGAAGAAATGTCGGAGGACTCTGTTGTATGTTTTAGTTACCCCTAAATGTCCGGACCATGCAGGGTTATGAGCCAGTGACAATACTTGCTGTCGTAGTGGTGATGGAACAACTACCTGCCAAACTGTATCCCAGTCCTCACCCGTTTTATGCGCAGTCCATTTACGCATTAGAACACCAGCGTCCACAAGGTAAGCAGTCTCCTTTACTTTTGCGTTTTCAAGAGAGACCACAGAATCAAAGCATTTATTAAGGCTGACATCCTCTTTTTGCCACTCAATCAGCCTCTCTGATGTGATGGATGACAACACATCACCTAACTGGGGAGCGACTCCGCATCCCCCTTTCTCAGCCTGCACATAAGATAACCCCTCTGGTTTAGACTCTACATCTATAGTTTCAACCCGTTCAAAAATAGTATCAGACAAATTCACTGTATCCCCCTGCATGTGAGCCTGTGCCCTTGTTAAAACACATGCAGGGAACACTTGAGGATACTTCTGAACCAGGACAATGTCAGAGATATTACATTGTGGTCTGTCTGTTACTTCTAGTACTGGAGACACCTTACCCCCAGCAATGTCGTTTCCTAGCAATAGTGCTACCCCTTCCACTGCTAGCGTAGGCACCACCCCAACACGGAACCGACCTGAAACCAAATCAGAATGCAAGTGAACCCAGTGTAAAGGCACAGAAATTGGGCTAGCTTCGATACCACACAAAAGTATATGTGAACCACAGTATGTCTGATCAGACCATGGCAACACATCTGTAAGGATAACTGACTGAGCCGCACCAGTGTCACGTAAGATTTTAATTGCCCTCTGGTCTTCAGTTTTCCCTGTGCATGAAACACACCCTACAGACACAAACGGAGCATACACCAGGTCTGGTTTCCTTGTGAGTACCTCGCTAGCACTTCTAGCTTCCTGGTAAGAAACAGACTGAGTTAAACCAACACTCTTACGGACAGGTGGAGGTGACTTAGGCTTGTTCTTAAGTAAGAAACAATCTGAGATTAAATGGCCTTTCCGGTGGCAATAAAAACATTCCCTCTCCTCTTTCCTAGGAACAGTAGGAGGGTCTGAAGAGCGTGATACACCGGCCACTGGTGAAGCGGAAGTCCTGCTCTGACTGGATGCTGTAAACACCGTTTTATGTGTTAGGGCATATTCATCTGCTAGGACCGCTGCCTGACCCAACGTCGCCACCTTCTTTTCACTAAGATGCAACACGATTCTTTCGGGTAGGTTGTTCTTAAAATCCTCCAACAATATCTGATTTCTCAAAGTCTCATAAGTAGATGTTTTATTGGCTGCACACCAGCGGTCAAACAAGGACTCTTTGTCCCTGGCAAACTCAACAAATGTTCTACTACCGCTTTTCTTATAATTTCTAAATCGTTGTCTATAAGCCTCTGGCACTAGCTCATAGGCACGCAGCACGGTAGCTTTAACCACATCATAATGTAAACTGTCCTCTATAGAGAGAGAGGCCACAACCTCCTGGGCCTTCCCAGTTAGCTTACACTGGAGGAGTAGAGGCCAGACCTCTTTTGGCCACTGTAGGGCAGTAGCTACCCGCTCAAAAGCAGAAAAGTATGAATCTACCTCAGACTCACGGAATGGGGGAACCACCGCAATGTTCCTCCCCACATCAAAATGACCTGACTTGCCAACTGGGTGAGAAGACCCCCCAGCCTCAAGCTCCATTCGCCGAATGTGAATTCGAGCTTCCTTGTCTGCCTCTATTTTTCTAATTTCTATCTCATACCTCCTTTTGTCTTCCCTATCTTTTAGGTCTGCTTCCAGACGGGCCGTTTTCAGCTTCAACCGAGCGACCTCTACAGACTCGGGGGACACAGGAGACAACGGGTCGTACTTTGGCAGAGTTCGAGGCACCGGAGCTTCCCCACCTCCCACAGCGCCCTTCGACCGTGCAGGCGAGAGATTCTCTACGGCGCCCTCGTCCTCCCCCTCATCCTCTGTTTCCACGTCCTCCACAGCCATAACTCCTGCCCTTGACAGACTCAATAAATGGCTTTTGATCACCATTACTAAATTTGCTTTACGAGCCTGTCTATCAACTGTAATATTGTAGTAGTCCGCTAACGCTAACAAATCAACCTTACGCAGGTTAACCAATGAACCCAATGAGGGCTCCGCAATAAAGCCTGCCACATCTGAAGTAGCCGCCATGCTCACACCTCATCCAGTACAATCCTGCACTATTCAGTACTCAACGAACACCACAAACTACAAATACTAACAAACTACAGGACAGAACAACAACTACTATGCAAACACTACTAGTCCTTACTCACACCCCAACACCACACCCCAATCACCGAGTAAAGGGTGGTCTGAGCAGCAGGGCGCCAAGCATCCCGGACGAGCCCCCAATTGTTACATTCTAGCTCCCCCAAAAGGAGGGGAGCCTGACAACCCACTGCTCAGGCCCACCGATACCAGCAAAGGAGGTACGGAGTCGCGGCGCGAGAAAAGGACACAAACACCAAATACCGTATAAAAACAAAGCTTTTATTTAACCACGGTAATATTGTAAATAATTAACAATGATAAACAATAAGAATTTCCTGGGAAAAGGGGAGGGCTGGACGAACCAAAACAAAGAAATAAACAAAAAGGACCCCACCCCTAACCTATACTAATCCCCAAAAATAAAATAAAATAAATAAAATTACAATTTCTATCTGGCACACGATCAAGGCGCCCTAAACAAAATTACAGCTGGTGGTCCGCCCAGGTCTAGCTGGTGTTTCTAGACAAAGAAGTATACCTATGGGTGATGTATGTATACCCCGGGGTAGCTCTAAATCTACTCCCCAACTCCCTATAAACAACAGAGGAAAAAAAAATAATTAATACAAATTATAAAAATTCACAAACAAACAAGTGCTCCGTCCTGCTACTACAAGTTCCAAAAAAGATGAAACACAAGTTAGGTTTACTAACACACAAAAACAATTGAACTATTCTCAAATATTTCAAGCAAAAATGTCAGAAAACCAAACACACACAGGGTACAAACCAAACCAAAAGCAGGAACAGAGAGAGAGAACTAATCCAAAACTGAGCTTTTTAAAGAGCCCAGCCAGCTGCAGCCACTGATGAGTGGGCGGAGTTCCAAGTCCCAATCAGCCGATGAGCCACCAATCAGCTGCCGGAACAGTCACAGAAGCCATCTTACCTGGTAGAAAAACACAAACACACAAACCACAAGCAATACCAGAACAAAATGACTATAAAACGAACCCAGAACTCTGGGGACGTAACACTCAGGACTGAAGCCATTAGGAAACCGGCATCTTGAAGAACAACTGAAGAGTGTCTCTGCACACACACACACACACACACACACACACACACACACACACACACACACACACACACACACACACACACTTCAGGGTCATTCATCATCTGTTTAGTTACATATTTAAACACTGAGCAACACTGAAGCTGCTGTAAGTGATTTTTGGAGGATCACTCCTCTCGCTCTGTACTTTTGTGTGTCACTATGTGAGCTGTGGAGCACAAACACATTTAGGCCTAAATTTAAGATTTATCTACTTAATTTGACTCGACGTGGCGTCGGTACTGTCTCAGGTTGGACAAAATTTCTAACCAGCATGCACTGCTGTTTGACAGAGCGAGTGTATGTATCTTTTAGTGGGCGGGGTTTATCACAGAGGGTGTGTGTATCTTTTAGTGGGCGGGGTTTATCACAGAGGGTGTGTGTATCTTTTAGTGGGTGAGGTTTATCACAGAAAGAGTGTGTGTATCTTTTACTGGGCGGGGTTTATCACAGAGAAGGGCGTGTGTATCTTTTAGTGGGTGGGGTTTATCACAGAGAGGGTGTGTGTATCTTTTAGTGGGCGGGGTTTATCACAGAGAAGGGCGTGTGTATCTTTTAGTGGGTGGGGTTTATCACAGAGAGGGTTTGTGTATCTTTTAGTGGGCGGGGTTTATCACAGACAAGGGCGTGTGTATCTTTTAGTGGGTGGGGTTTATCACAGAGAGGGTGTGTGTATCTTTTAGTGGGCGGGGTTTATCACAGAGAAGGCGTGTGTATCTTTTAGTGGGTGGGGATTATCACAGAGAGGGTGTGTGTATCTCTTAGTGGGTGAGGTTTGGACAGAGCCATCTCATTGGAACTCAATTGAGACAAGTGAAGCCCATTTTTAGCGATTATTTAGGACTTCCGTTCCTGACGCGAAGACTCAGACAGAGCTTGACGACGTAGAAATCTGAATCATTCCCTTCCGAATCTTGCAGAGACGGAGAGTGTGAGTAGGAGCTGTCCATGAGCTGGAGCAGGAGAAACTTTTGCTAAGTATTCTGATTAATTATTTTGTCATTTTGCCTCCACGTCCCCGCGATTGTCCGCAAGCTTCTCCTCCTGTCCATACGGTAATCTCTCTACTGTGCGACAGAGAGTCGAGTGGTTATGACGCAATCGTTAGCCTACTTTTACAAAAACTGCTTCTACGGGGCCATAACATAAGCTACAAGGTAATGGAGCATTTTATACATTGTCGTGTTTCTTTAGAAATAAATAATGGACAAATGGAGTCTTCAAACGCCTCAGATGTAAAGTTATTCGCTGTCAAAGTGAAGCCAAAATGAATGGGAGTCAGTGGGATGCTAACGCAAGTGAAGTTCTACTACAAGATAGTGTCACACGGCCGGCTTCAACTTCCGGTCGACTTCCTTCCCGCTTGGGTTGATCACAGAGAGGGTGTGTGTATCTTTTAGTGGGCAGGGTTTATCACAGAGGGTGTGTGTATCTTTTAGTGGGTGAGGTTTATCACAGAGAGGGTGTGTGTATCTTTTAGTGGGCGGGGTTTGACACAGAGGGCGTGTGTGTCTTTTAGTGAGTGGGGTTTGACACAGATGGCGTCTGTCTCTGTCAGTGGGTGGGGTTTGACAGGGTGAGTGTGTTAGTGGGCGGGGTTTGACACAGAGGAGGTGTTTATCTTTTAGTGAGTGGGGTTTGACACAGAGGACGTGTTTATCTTTTAGTGAGTGGGGTTTGACACAGAGGACGTGTTTATCTTTTAGTGAGTGGGGTTTGACACAGATGGCGTCTGTCTCTGTCAGTGGGAGGGGGTGTGTGTGTTAAACCACTAAAATACACCATATTAAATGTAATTCTAAAGCTGCACGTTTAACGCACTGTTTTTTGAGATGGTCACTTGTTTAAATCTCTGAGCCATTTTATTTGAGTTTTATGATTTCTTTGTCATGACACAGATGTGCCAAACATGAAAAAATTGCACTTGATGAATTTGATTCACTTGGACATCAATGGAAAAATCACACAGTGAAATTTCATTTTTGATCCCGAGTTCAAATGATAGTGTCTGTGTCCGAGCTGAGACTGAATCTTTGAGCTTCAGTGGGAATGTAATGTGCTTTAAATGCATTTTGTGTCTTTTCAGCCTTTGAGGTGTTAAATGATGCAGATCTTGCCTTCATCAGTGTATAAACTATAAAACTTTGATCGATGAACACAGACTGTTTATTGTCTTCTGCATCTGTCCAGCTGTTAGATTTCTATATTCAGACTGCACAAATAATTTTAGTTTTGTATATAAATGACACCTTTTTCCTGTGGATTTATAATAAAATACAATTAAAAAGACTTTCTGAAAGGCATGTTTTGTATTTTATTTTGTACTTATTATTATGTGTTTTTATAATAACTCTTTTCTGAATCCTACTTCTGATTATACTTATACACTGACATTAATAGTAACCTAAAAATTACATCTTGAATATTATTTAACCACTGTATGAACCCAAACAGGTCAATTTATACTAACAAAACTAATTTCAGGAGCTAAATTGGGTAAAATTAGCTCTTTAAAGGAACACTCCGACTTTTTGGGACTTTAGCTTATTCACAGTATCCCCCAGAGTTAGATAAGTCCATACATACCCTTTTCATTTCTGTGCGTTCTGTAAGTGTTATTTGACGCACCCACCGCTAGCCTAGCTTAGCACAAAGACTGGATGTAAATGGATAATGGTAGCATACTAATCCCAATAAGTGACAAAATAATGCAAACATTTTCCTATTTACATGTTGTGATCTGTATAGTCACAGCGTGTACAAATAACAAGGCTATATGAGACAGAGACCATTTTTAATCGTATAAATACTGGGAACTATATTCTCACTAGGCGTAGGAGCACAGCTACTTGGGCGGAGTGGCTACTTGGGCGGAGTGATTAGCACAGCACACGAGATGCCCTGTTGTTGATTTAGCTGTGCTCCTACGCCTAGTGAGAATATAGTTATATAGAACGCACAGAAATGAAAAAGGTATGTATGGACTTATCTAACTCTGGGGGATACTGTGAATAAGCTAAAGTCCCAAAAAGTCGGAGTTTTCCTTTAAGGTACCAGATTACCACTTTTTATAGAGTACTTGAGACTGCAAATATGGTGGCTGTTATGATAAACTACAGTACTTGTTACTTATACTGTAAGTTGCTTTGGATAAAAAATGAAATGTAAATGTATGTTATGCAAATGTATCTATAGAAGCCATCACAAAAAAAAAAAAAAAAAAATCATGCCTTTGTAAATAAATTATGACATAAAAAGTCCAAACTATGATGTACAAGGTCGAATTTGACACAAAGTTGAAATTTACAAAATGTCAATGACATTTGTCATTTCCAGTTTTTATCTCATAATTATGACATTTTGTGTCACATTTGTTCCATATGTCTCCCAGATACCTAAAATAAAAATGCTAGATTTTGTTGGAAACACTGTATAATGACATGATATATCCACATCAGCCAAAGATGATAAAAAAGTTGCAATTATCTTGAGCTAGCCTCAGTTTTGTTTGACAATACTTTGAACGTCAACAAGAAGTAATGTCACCCAACATCGCTTAGAGCAGTCATTCCCAAAGGCGGGGTCGCGGGAGATTTTGTATGGGTCGCCAAGATGAGCATTATTTTTCTGTGTGCTATAAACGCGTTCTCATCCTAGGGTGTCATATACTGACGCTTTTGACATTTCGTCCACATGCAACGCACATGATGGCACCCTTTAGCGTCAATATGAGACGCACAGGTTATGGGTAGGTTTAGGTCTGGGGTAGGGGTAGGGTTAGACCGCTAGGAGGCGCCTTTTGGCCCATATCTATCTGCGTCTCATATTGACGCTAAAGGGTGCCATGTGCGTTGCATGTGGACGAAATGTCAAAAGCGTCAGTATATGACGCCTTGGGACTTTGTCTCATTAAGTATAAATTGTGTACACTGTAATGATGAGAATATGAAAACAATGAGATGCCCTGTCAACTCTTCCTTTCTCATTTCACCTCTGCATTTTACTTATTGTCAACAACAGGTAAATAAAAAAAAATTGTGCTTTGTCAAATATCTGTATCTCTTTTAAATAGTTAAAGGAGAACTCCGGTCAATTTTAACATTGAGCTCATTTTATTGTACATTTGGAGTGCTGTCAATACAGAGAATCATCATTTTTATTCATATCTTTCACATCTACTGCAGTCAGATCCACTCGTGTTCACTCTGAAGGAATCACTCACATTAGCTGTGCACTTGTAATGACACATCAAGGATGTTAAGAGGCTAAAAGCAGGTTTAAACATTGCCCCATTGAAGTCAACAGGGTGCAAATTTTAAAAATAGAATAACCGATTTTTGTCGTTGTTCTCTGTATTGACAGCACTCCAAATGTACAAAAAAATGAGCTCAATGTAAAAATTGACCGGAGTTCTCCTTTAAGTGGAAGCTTAAAGGTGGTATCAGCGATTTCAGGCCCAAACATAAATGATCACATTCATCTAATATTTCGCTAGCTAAACGCCCCATAAGCATGCTGTCAAAAAACCGCGTCTCTCTAGGTAGCCTAGGCTCTGAGATCTGCACACAAAAACAGTTGTTTTCACCGTTTTAGCCAAACACTCAAAACCCAAACAAATAGTGTTCCAACCAATCACCGACCGGGGAGGGTGTTGTGAGGTTTTCGCGTGCAGCCGTCATAGGCAGCCGTGCACGAGCGCAAAACCTCACAACACCCGCCCCTGTCGATGATTGGTTGGAACACTATTTATTTTGGTTTTGAGTGATGTTGATACCAACTGTTTTTGTGTGCAGATCTCAGAGCCTAGGCTACCTAGAGAGACGTGTTTTTTTGACAGCATGCTTATGGGGCGTGCAGCTAGCGAAATATTAGATGAATGTGATCATTTATGTTTGGGCCTGAAATCGCTGATACCACCTTTAACTGACCTTAAAAATGGTCATTTTGTTAATGCATAAATTCTCTTCGTGATATATGAACTATATGGGCCAAATGTTTATTGGGTCACAAGGATTTATCGACTTTAAAATGTGGGTCCCCAGAAAAAATGTTTGGGAAACACTGGCTTAGAGCACCTTTAAGACAAACCATCAGGGGCGGCTGGCCAATAGAGGGCGCTAGGGCCCCCAAATTACCTTATCTTTTGCAGTCAAAAATGACTGCATTCACACAAGCTTCGTGCATAAAGATTGCGTGCAGATCATGCTGCCTTGGCAAATCGCACTGTACTGCCGTTCTCGATGTACCAATGTAAATTTGGGGATTTAGCACTTACTAGCATGAAGAATACATAAAGACACAGACTGTGCATAGAGATCAATTTAAGATTCAGTCTCTCTTCGATACAAAAACATACCCTGTGTGAATTCCTGTGTATAATGTTGATCACATTATATATCCACACGATTGCAAACGTGACATTGATTTTATACAACAGTTCAACAAACGAAAGGTATTAATATTAAGTGATGTTCATTTTCAACACAGTATTGTCAGTATTTCTAACAAAATAAAAGCTCCAACGAAAGCCACAGCAATGATTGTGAACGAATCAGCGGCTTTGAACGAATCGTGAGAGTCAATGATTCAATGGTTCATTCAAAAGACCATGACTTGCCTCCACCTATTGGCAAATGTAATATGTAAAATGTAATAATGTAATAATATTTAAAAGGATCGTTTTTGCATTTTACGTTTTTACCATCATTGCATATTTCTCTATTTAAATTATTTTTTTTTTATTTAAAGCATTATTTATTTTATAAAGGTATTTGTAAAGGTAAAAAAATGCACTGGAAAAATTGATTTAAGGGGGCAAATATTGTCCCTTACTGAAAAAGCTGTGACTGCATTGGGTCCGTCGGTCCATGACCAATTCTGGACATCTATTCGACATTCAAACTATGTCCACTATTTGGACATCCAACCATGACCCAACTTGGACGTCATATTTACGTTCAACATTGGACCTTTGAACTGGGTAATTTTTTTGGACGTCATTTGGACGTCTATGACAGGTGCAGGAAATTTACATGATTATATTTTTTTAATTTACAAATGAAGAGCTCTTTTCCAAAACGCAAGTTTGTCATGTCATTTTGCTGTGTACTGAACCTATTCACTGCTCCATCCACGTTTCCAAATCGTTATATTTAAAATGTAGCCTACTGCAAGATGCAGTTTCTTTCCAAACCGCGATAAGCGCCGAACCTATTTTTAGCCTCAACGCTCAATTCGGCACATTCGCGCCGCATGGCCTCCAGATGCGTGTAAACGCGTCTTTACATCAGACGCTCTTCGTGTTTGGTGTGAACACATTTTCAACAATTTTGTTGTTTGATTTAATAATCATTGTTCAACATGTTTAGACTGAGACGCGTACAAACGTCTGATGCTGTAGCTCAAACAGAGCGTTGGCGCTTGGAACATAAGATCACGAGTTCGATTCCCAGGTAAAGCAAGAACGTGTGTGTGTGTGTGTGTGTGTGTGTGTGTGTGTGTGTGTGTAGGAGAAGCCACTGTTTTGTTTGAGCGCACTGAGCGCGATTATTGTTTGAAAAAGACGTATCTAATAAAACACACAATAATTGCGCTCAGTGCGCTCAATAATCGCGCTCAGTGTGTAGGAGAAGCCACTGTTTTGTTTGAGCGCACTGAGCGCGATTATTGTTTGAAAAAGACGTATCTAATAAAACACACAATAATTGCGCTCAGTGCGCTCAATAATCGCGCTCAGTGTGTAGGAGAAGCCACTGTTTTGTTTGAGCGCACTGAGCGCGATTATTGTTTGAAAAAGACGTATCTAATAAAACACACAATCCACTGCAAGCCGACCCCGTCTCCTTCCTTCTTCCCACAAACAAACTTTTGTGGACGGACGTCAACATTAGACGTGCGGAAGACGTCGAAAAAAGACGTCGCCTGGCGTGACAAAACAACCCTTTCAATGGACCAAATTTGGACGTCCAAAAATTACATGAAAATGACGTCACTAGAAACGCAGTGGTGTTAAAATACCGGGGGAATAACACTCTAAAGTTTGAGAACCACTGGGTTAAGGAATAGAACAAAATAAACATCAATGCACAATACACATACCAAGGGCAGAAAGTAATATACAGAGGTCACTTGCAAAATTTGGTTAAAGATACAAACAAAGAGTGATTCAAGCAAATAACATCAATAACCAGGTAGAATTTACAGACTGCGAGCTGAAGAGTAATATTCAGAGAAAAATGTGTTTTCGAAGGAGAGAAGGGTGGATGCTTGACGGATGTCCCGAGGAAGAGAATTCCAAAACCTGGTAGCCACAACGCTAAAAGACCTGACTCCCATGGTTACCAAACTATTGAAACTGACTTAATATGGCACTGCCCTGCCTTATTTTTCACCAGCCGCCACTGCAAACCATGTGTAAATTCATAAGTCGACACCATTGCTGAGTATTTCCTCCTTAAAACTGCAGTGAACCAAAGACAGTCTCAAAAACACGCTTTGAAATCGCTGGTGTTTCTGACGTCACAAACTACCTTGTAACCAATCAGATCAACGTGTGATCGTCAACCAGTGGATCTCTGAGCTGAGTGAGTAGAGGTGGGGCTCATTTGCATATTCATAGAACCGCGCATACTAAATGAGGCAAGGGTGTCGAGTTACATTCAAGATATTTTAAGAGATAAAACATTTTTTTCAAGGAAAAAAGGTCTAAATATGTCATTTTGGTGATCAAAGATGAGTTTTAAGGGATAAAATGATTGACTACAGGGGGACTTTAAAGTTTCTTTCAGAGCATGTAATAAGCACCAGCTAAATTATGGCGAGATTTTCATTCATAATAAAGATTAAAACCCCACACAGAGGCTCTCCGATCGATCCTGTCTTACTTTATTCACACTGAATGAAACGGCTGCTGCTGGCGAATTGAGAAATGCCAAAGACATGTGGAAAAAACACAACGGAGAAGTCAAAACCTGCCAACAATGAAGGAGGAAATGATATCAGTGCGACTCGAAAAAGCAGAGCATCCCACTTCACGTAAGGTCACTGAGTTACACAACAAATCCTGCAGGAAAGGTCAAACAGGACTTAAGAGAGGGAGACTCGGAGGACGTTAAAAATGTGAATGAAGCACTGTATATTGAGTGTTTCTCCATGGGTCAGTTCTTAAAGTAATGTTCTGGGTTCAATGAAAGCCCATTTCCACCAAACTGTGCATTGGTAAATCTTAATTATGACATACTAAGTAATAATTATCACAAGAAAAAGTCAAAATTGTGACAAAAATTCGAAATTATGGCGTATTATTCATATAGCTATGGCATATTAAGTCAACTTTGACTTTTTATGTCCAAATTATGAAACGAAAAATAGAAATTATGACATACTAAGTCAATTATGAGACCAAATAATGAGATAAAACTAAAGAATTTTACTTTCTATGCCATAATGACCTTTTAAGTCATAATTTCGACTTTTTGTTTTATAATTACGCTGTAGATGTATGTCATAATTACAATTTACCAAAGTATAATTTTTCTTATGTAACAGAAATAGCAGACTTCCATAGGTTTCAGTATAAGGTTACTCAAAAAAAAAAAAAAAAAAAAAAAATCAGTAGGCTAATTGTTTTACTCACCCTGTGTTGCTCTTGTCTAAAGCCGTGGATGACCTTCGTTCTTTTTTTCTGAACACAAAATAACAACACTTATGTTCCTCTCGGCCTTATGGCATTGAACAAAAAGTTTTAAAGAAAATATGCAAAAGTCGTGCCGTATATTTAGACATACAATACACAGGTTTCTTGTATACAAACAATACCGGATGCGCGCGCATCCAAGGGGCAAAACCGCTATCTATTATGCCGAGTTCTGTAAAAGAACATTGTAATTAACATAGATTTCGCATTGTTTGTAAATTCTTGTTGACTCAATAATAAACTGTAATTTCAGAGTTGGATCTGTTTGTTTGTGTTTTATTTGCATATTAATACAACATTATGTAAGGCTTTCACAGAATCACATGTAGTAACTTCATAGAAATATAGGCTATTTCCTAGACTGATGACTAGTAGTCACAAACGTGAGGAAACTCTTCAGTATTTTCAAGATCTATTAATATTGGATGTTGCTAATGTTCTCATTGTCGTCCATTAAATGTGAAGGGGGGAAAAAATCATAATTATCATTACAAAAAATCTGCTCAATTCATTCTGCCCAGTTAAGCACTACTTGAAGATATGGTTTACTGATCATATATTTAAAAATTCCACCAAATATTTTTTCCTGAAACAAGCATTCAGTTCAATCACAGCAGAACATGCGCACGTCATTGAGGGCCGTGTCGTCTCCGACTCCCTGCGGTTGCTCCACCATCGTCTCGATGCCACAGATTCCTTTTCCTCCACACGTCTCGCTCCAGTCGCCCCAAGTGCCCCACGACATCCCAGATCCCTGCAGTAGTTCTGCATTTCCACTGCAGTTGAACCTGGTGAAAATTCAGCAAGACTACAGTGTCAGTCCTGTTTGGACAGATGCTGTTCTGTTTACGCTTGTTAAGTTTTGAGAATGACAACCAGAACTGTCCTTTGAGACAACTGTCCAGTCCACTATTAAAGTCCCCCTGTAATCAATAATTGTATCCCTTAAAACTCATATTTAATCAAAATGACATATTTAAACGTTTTTTCCTTGAAAAAAAAATTTCTTCATGCCTTAAAATATCTGGAATGTTACTCGACACCCTTGCTTCATATAGTATATGCGGTTCTATGAATATGCAAATGAGCCCCGCCTCCACTCACTCAGCTCAGAGATCCACTGGTTGACGATCACACGTTGATCTGATTGGTTACAAGGTAGTTTGTGACGTCAGAAACACCAGCGATTTCAAAGCGTGTTTTTGAGACTGTCTTTGGTTCACTGCAGTTTTAAGGAGGAAATACTCAGCAATGCTGTCGACTTATGAATTTACACATGGTTTGTCTTAAAGCATATTAAAAACACCACATAGACACATAAACAACGTTAAAAGCTTGTTTTTCACCACAGGGGGACTTTAATAATAAAGGTTCTTTATTGGTATCCATGGTTCCATGAAAAACCTTTGAATATCATTGGAAGCTTTCCATTGCAGAGAAGGTTATTTATAGTGGAGGAAAAAACTGTAGGCAGAAAGTTCTTTTGAGAACCCGTAATGGTACTTCTGAATTGCTATGAAAAAAAACAACCTTTTGGACCCTTTATTTAGGCTACTTGTAGTGTAGTTTGTTGTTAAATAGCTCTTGGTCACTTGATATCTGTGTCAGATGAGCCTCATGCAGGGACATGTTTATGCAGCTTGTTATGGAATGCTGTTATGATTTCAAAATAAGTTTTAAATGAAAATAAAATCATCACCTGATATTGTTTGCGGCCGTGTCGTCCCAGGTCCCTTGATAGGGTTCCACTCTCAGCTGAAAAGACGTCAGGAATCCTTTCGAGCACCATTTTATATCTGACCATTTACCCCAGCTGAGGAAAGAATGTGATAAAGAACATTAATGATTTAACCAGTTATCTGTGAGATTATAGGGGGTCCTACGCTTATTTCCATGTTCAGCTGTGTGTAATGTTGCTGTTTGAGAATGAAAAAGTAGGCAAAGGGAGTTATTTACAGTTAACTTTTACAGTTCCTCCTGAACCAAAACAATGAGCTTATGCTGCCACGCCATAACTACCGTAATTACGAGATGGCAACCCATGATGTTCTCCCTGGAGCGGTTCACTTCCTCAGACTAATGCATTTTTATGTCAACACTATTAACGCTGTAGAACTAGAGGTCTGTAAGTTGTTTACGTTCATTATTATTGTAATGTTATTAGGGCTGTGAATTGTCACTGGTCTCACGATTCAATTCGATTACGATTATCATATCATATCATATCATTGCATCCTCACTTTTCAATATTACTGCACATGCCTACATTTTCATCAATGTACTAAAAGCGCATGAAACTGTCAAGTGTACTTAAGCTACAATAACGCTCACACACTCGGATGCACACACACTCGCACTTGACTCGATCACTCACACATGCACCCATGCAGCCTCGCAAACACACACACTTGCACTTGACTCGCGTTGAGTCGCGCACACACACACTCAGACATTACATGTACACACACGCATGTAGCCTTGCACACACACACACACTCGAACGTACATGCATGCATGCAGCCTCGAACACACTCGCATGCACACACTCGCACTCGCACGTACATGCACGCATGCAGCCTCACACGCACGCACATTCACACACTCCTTTTTATGCTAGTGCGAAAATGTGGCGAATAACGTCAGAGAAATGTCAATAGGCTATGATCGATTATGGTCTATTACTGCAGTGATGTAGAATCGGCCACGTCCACATCACGATGCAACGATTAATTTCAACTCCCTTAAATGCTATGTGCTTTGAACATGAGGTAATTTAACGCCATCTCTCGTCTCCTGACAGTTGCTAATTTGCTATTGCTAGCCTCTCAGAAATTGCCTACCCTACCTTTAAGGTGGAAGCTTAATGGTGGTGACATTGAAGTATGTGATTCAAGTATTATTAAGCTTTTTACTTGTGCCGACTGTATTTAGGCTTCAAAGTTCATGAAATGTGTGTTCAATTTTGACGATTATCATGATGAACAAAACATTAGAAGTGACGGATTTGAAGCGATCCACATTGGCAGCAACATGGCCGCCAATACTCTCTATATAGGCAGCTCGTTAGGTTTTGGGACAGCTTCTCTGTATTACGTCCAGTTCAAACACGTCACCTTCCTACGTCGGATTGAACTGTGGCGTAGTCCTCGTACGGGCCTGATGAGCTTTTGGACGGGTCGATGCAGTGAAGGCGAATCCCATTGAGCGCTGTGTTATCACCGACCAGCAGAGATTCCCACATACCTGCCACCTTCAGAAAAACACCAGTTTAGAGCAGTGTTATTAACTTAAACTAAAACAGAAACTAATTAAACTGACTAAAATACACTACATGTAAACGAAAATATAAAGACTTTAAATATTAATAAATACTATATTTAAGATACTAAATTAACATTGGTTTAGAGCTGGGCGATAGAATATTTTACATATGGTGTCATTATAAATGATTTGCTATATTTATAATATATGTATGCGGGTATAGTTGGCTATACGTACAGTATAATAGTTGTCAGTTGAAGTGAGTAAATCATTTTGCGCTTACAGTGTTTGTGTGTCAATTACGCATTTTGGTCGTATCACAAAATGCAGTTGAACAGCCGTTGAACACGAGAACTTAATTAAAAGTCAGGGCATAATACAAAATGCATATTGTATACACGGCAAAAGAATTATCTAAATATTCGTAATTCAAGATGCATTTAATGGAGAAGCAAAATGACTGAAGAAAATAAGAAAACATTATTAAAATTAACTTTTTTAATTAGGCTAAATTAAATTAAAATTAAGCTTAATATCAAGAACTAAAATCTGCCAGTGTGAAAAATAATCTATTTTTCCTTTGAATTAAGATATTTTTCTGACCCCATTGGCAGATGTTTTTTTCTCACTTAATTTTGATACTTTTTTCAGAAAACAAGAGTTAACATCTTGCGTCTCTAGTAAATGCATCTTGACGAAGATCTGAAGAAAAATACTGAAGAAGATTTTTTTTTAATTTTTTGCAGTGTAACATCTTTAGTCAAGAAAGGCAACTTTGGCATTTAGTATTGGTTAACATTAACATTAACCAGTAGTCTGCATGACCTAGATAAGATTGCATCAGCCAAAAGAAAAATTCATTTTGATAACATCATAATAATCACTTATAACCGCAATAATCATTCAGGGATTGAGGAAAGTAAATAGAGTCTGTTTTGTTTTACCAGCACAAAGTTTTAACCATGCACTTAACTTCACATAGTGGTGATAGTTACTGACCTTAAGACTAAACCCTGCGACGTACATTCCAGTCGGACATATTTCCTTCTGCCCCCACGTGCCCCATCTCATCCCGTTATGGACCCTCAGCACTGATCCGACGGGTCTGCTAGCGGAGCGCTCGAAGCGTCTCTCTGTGCTCACGTACGGCCCGAAAACAGCCAGCAGAGAAATCAACGTCAGGGGAAGAATTCTGGACATGTTTGAGGGCCGTCCTGATGTCTTCTGCTGGAGCCCAGAGCAGATGTGTGTGTGTGTGTGTGTGTGCGTGTGTGTTGGTTCCTCTGTGAAGCTCACTGTGGGACATTGACTTGATCCAAGTCCAACCTGCAAAGCAAATAGAACATCTCTCCTAAACGTTATCAATGTAAATACAGTCATAATATAAACTGATCCATGGCTCAAGACATTAGATCTTATCAATAGTATGCCAGACTATTTGTGGAGCAGGAATACTGAACTCATTATTCCAGTAAGTGCATGTAAACAATGAGAAGATCAGGTCAAATAACGCTGAGACAACAAATATCTATAAAAGCTTAGTTAATTTAAAATGGTTTTCAGGTAAAAGCGTTCAGCGCACATACAAACATGAGAAGGCAGATTATGTTTTATGGGTGTCAATTTATTAAAGGGGTGGTTAATTATGATTTGACTTTTCTAACTTTAGTTAGCGTGTAATGTTGCTGTTTGAGCGTAAACAACATCTGCAAAGTTACAACGCTCAAAGTTCAAAGCAAAGGAAGATATTTGCTTTTAAAGAAATCACTTTTTAAGGACTACAACAAACGGCTGGTAGAGACTACACAACATTCCTCCTGGGTTAGTGACATCACCAACCCTAAAATTTACATAAACCCGCCCCCAGAACACGATTTATAGATTATCATGACAGAATATGCTAATCAATGACTAGAAGATAACTACACATAAGCTTCATAAATTCTTCAACTAACCATTCAGAAATGTCCTGTTGCTTCTACATGTCGTCACTTCTTCTTGAGTCTCTCCATCACTAGCTGCGTTTCCATTACCCTACAAATTGCACAAATTGAAATTGCGAATTGAAAATACGCCCAATGGAAACACGTCAATTTCTCTAAAAATTCCATTTATCGCAAAAAAGTTTTTACGCTCGCATTAGGTGGTTTTTCAGGCAATTCGAAAAAAAATTATATATCGCAAAACTGCAATGGAAACAGTTTTTGCACATTTACATTCACCTGACGTTAATTCCGCGGTGTGTTTGGACAGAATACAAGACAGAGTTCTTTATAAAATTTATAAAAGATAAAAGATTTACAGGAATAATTGATTCTTAACCTCAAATAAATGCCACAATCAAGACCTCGAAAGCAGATCTGAGGGAGAAACACCCAGAAACTCCTCATATGTGCCGCTCACAAGTATAATAAGGGCCGTTCCTTACCATTAATGCTTTGAAAACACACATAAATCTCCTTTCATTAATATATTAATATAGTGGCTAGTGGAGTGGCTGGGATATAGTACATAAACCTACCAACGTCCGTTGCCATGTTTTTGGAATGATTTTACTTATCGCAAGAGGAAAAAATGAAGTTTTAGTCGCATAACATAGGTTAATGGAAACGCCGTTTTGGTCAACATTTAGGAAAAAAAAAAAAAAAAAAAAAACCCGCAAAAGTTTTGCGCAAATCTGGAAACGCGCCTAGTGTCTGAATCCGGTTTGAACATAACAGGCTAAAAGTTTTTGAAATTTTCCGATTGCTTGATTAATCGTCAAAATGATCGACAGATTACCAAAATAATCATTTGTGACAGGCCTATTTTTGATCGAGTTGGCCTATTTATTATTTCTTTGATTAGTCAGATCCATACTGTATGTGGAGAAACTACATGAACAAATGAATGAGAAGCAAATGTACATTTAAATGTAAATGATTTTAATCAGGTTAGTGAGGAATGGAAAAATTTAATATAAGGACATATTTCTGTCCTTCAAAGATGATGCTTATTTCTAGACAGGGATGTCAGGCTCAACCATAAACATACATTTTTGCATTCGTGTCCTGTCATGATGAATATTTTTGTTCGAATTTAAGGTAAGGTAACAGAGTTGACAGTTGTACAGTTTAATGTAGTATTCATGTATACCTGTAGCTCAAACAGTAGAGTATGCTTTTCTTGGATTTGACGCCCAGCAAAAGCATAAACTGAGTCGTCGATTACTTTGAATGCAATGTAAGTCACTTGTATAAAAGCATCTACCAAATGCACTAATAAAATGAAACATCTGATGTAAAGTGTTGTACTAAAGAACATGAAATGACAAGATGCTTCTTTAATGCTGGTAATAGGTGCCAGATCAGGAGTCTCCATCTAAAGCAGGAATAATAGCTCATGGTGATCAATTATTTTGATCTTCTCGCTGTTCTTGTGGTCATCCTCTTACACCTGAAAGAAAAAACAAACTCAGCTCAGTCAGCACTTCCAACAAACAAACATTGTTATAAAGCTGCCCTGCCCTGCCCTGAGTTTTTGATTGATCACATCACCTTAATCACAGCAATACATAACCACGTCATTGAGAGCGGTGTCGTCTCCCATTCCCTGTGACGGTTCTATCCGGGTCTTGATGCCGCAGATTCCTGTTCCCCCACAGGATGAGCTCCAGCTGCCCCAATCGCCCCGGCGTCCACCTTCACCTTGCAGTACAGAACCTTTACTGCATTTGAATCTGAAGAAAATTCAGAAAAGACAATATTAGGGCTGTGTAGGAAACTCAGACGTGAGGACCAGGAGACTCGGTTGTATCTTCAGCAGGATTCTTTACTGAGAACACGAGCTGTCGGTAGCTGAGGTCATCAAGTCTGACTAAAGGAGCTTTACATGGTATCTTATAGGCATTCAGTGGGCAGTCCTTAAAGGTGTTTACCTTTCAAACAGCCTTAGAGATGACCACTTAATCAAATCATCTAAAGACAATAGAGGCTATTACCCCCAATGGTACCCCCAAAATTGTATAAACATCACATGGTTGCAAGAACTAAGACTAATGTAATCATTCACACATAGTTTGACTCTCAGTTGGAAGATCAAAGACTGACAAAAACCCTTCAATGGGAACTATAAGGTGCTCATGTTCATCTTGAATGCCCAATACAGTGTAGTTCACCTTAGTTTTCCATGTGATGTTATGTAAGACGTAGGATCAGCAGATCTTAAACAGGTTCTTATTTGTAATCCCACAGCTGTCACTAACGACTATTTTGGTAATCAAGTAATTGGACGATTATTTTAAAAATGAATTGAGTAAAAAATAGATCTAAGCAAACAATACCCTTTAAAATTACTTAATACATAACAATATACACAATAACAATGAGGCAATAATATTTGGTTCAAATACAGTATCAAAAGCAAGTAATTATGGTTTTATAGAACACTTAAAATACATAATATAGACCAGGGGTTCCCAAACTTTTTAGCCCGCGACCCCCATGATAAATGCGCTGCTGCCCCGCGACCCCGCACCTCCCCCACCCCAAGGTCCGAAATTAAATTTTTGGCTCACCTGCCACAGGGACTGGTAGATGAAAAAATCCACCAGCCAAGCATAATTTTTTTACCGGCCAAAATAATAAACAGCCTTTTTTTGTCACATATACATTCATTTCAGTACTTTTAATTGAGATAATAAGGTAGGGCTATTATGTTGAATACAAACATAAAAAAATGTCCAGAGCAAAATTTTAAATGTATAATAATATATATATATATATATATATATATATATATATATATATATATATATTGATCAAAATGTGATGAATATATGAAATATTACTATCATTGGGGTGAAATAGGCTACTTTTTTGTCAGTTTTGTTACCTGAGGCTACGTTTACACGTGGATGGCTATTTTCATTACGGACATTTCACCCTAGCCTGGTAATACCAAACTCTGCTACTTCGCTTTGCTTCGTAGACAGAGTCTGGAATGGCATAATAGAGAAGTGTTTTCTCTCTCGCGGGGGGCGCTTGTCTGAAGTTTAAAATAATTGGTTACCCGTAAGCCAATCACATAACGTTTGGTTATGGCGTGTGTTATGCACATGCTCAGCCGCATCTAACTTCCACTGTAAACACATGTATGATGCGAAAACAAAACCATCGAGCGAAATACCGGAGTGAACATGGCTGTGAACGACTTTTGCAGATTATGTGAAGTAAAAATCTACGCATCCACGGTACAATCAGTGTCTACGTCACGGCTCTCAGCCCGCCCTCTGTTCGTTGATTGGCCTGGCTGTTTTCAGGCCGGAGGAAAACAGAAAGCTATTACGCTGTCTCAGACTGAGTACAGAAGCGAAATGAAATTGAGCGGAAGTAAGAAGTCTGACGTAGTCAGGCTAATTTCACCCCTCTTCGTTTTCAAAAATAACATCGTGCACACGAACCTGTGTATATGCTGTCAAGAGCATGCCAAACATGTAGGTGGCAGTGTAACGAGAAGCGCAAGCCCACGTTAGCCAATCAGAATCCCGAAAATAGTCACGTTCTGTGACGTCGCTGACGCTATGGGAAAACTCCTTTTCTCGAGAAAAGAACGGCCATATGGTGTGTAAAGCAGAAGCAGCCTGGCCAGCGGCAGAGTCCTGCGAGTGCTGAAGACGTTCTGCACGGCTTTGATGCGCAGGAGGACACACATGGGCGGCGACCGCTTCTTCCAGTGGCGGGAGCTTTTTCCTCAGCGCCGTCAACAGATAGAGCATTAACTGCATGTACACACCGCCGCCGACTTGAGCTGCAAAGAAGCTCTGGCCATCCTGTCAAGGACGCTTGTCAAAAAGTACGGGGAAGCTTGACGCCTGGCCGCTCTGTATAGTGAGTGCGCGCGCGCGGCCGGGGCTCTCTCTCCCTCTCTCTGCTCGTTCTTAGAGGCAGAAGAGCGCGTGCGCGCTGCAAATTTCATATTTTGGTATGAACATTCACCCGCCAATGTGGCGGATAACCTTTTGAGATTTACTCGCCAAACAGAAAATCTACCCGGTGTGATACGGTGCGAAAGGGTTAAATTAATTGCAACAAAAATATATAGGGCCTATATATTTTTTCCACTTTTTTTATAGAAATCATCTCGCGACCCCTACGCCGGGGTCCCGGGTCGCGACCCCCACTTTGGGAACCACTGATATAGACAATTATCTTATGTACTGTACATTGTGTGTTATAACTAATACCTGCAGAGGGTGCCAATAGCTTAGTGATTGTTACACTTTACAGCAGATCAAATCCTTGTTCAATATTAATTGGCTAAACAATATTTAATCCAAATGTCCACTTAATCTTTAATATTTGGACACTTCTGTATGGTAAATGCTTCAGTCACTGTAATTTCTTGAACAAAAACATGTGGAAATAAAATATGCAAAGTCAAAGTGAGGATGTAAACTTACTGATGTATTCTACTGTGTTGGTGAAAGTTTATAAATGATTTACCTTACAAATGTAATGAATGGCGCACATTGCGTTCCCAGATGAACGTTATAAGCAAGCCAAGCTCACGAGAAAACTACTTGCACTGAGCTTCGTGACGCACTTCCGTTTGGAAATAGTACATCTCACTTATTTCCGGTTATGTTTACTTTCAATGTAGGCTACTGTGGTCATTGAGTTGAAAAAAAAAACGCCACCTAAAATGAGTGTCTGTAATAAATGTATTTATTGACAGGAGAGGGGATATTCTGATGTTTACTGTGTTCAGAATTTTCCAAACTGCGGCTGTTATAAATACACCATTATTTCACCACAGGGTGTCATATACTGACGGGTCTTGACCATACGTCAACATACGACGAAAAGGGTACCTCTATAACGTCAATATGACACGCAGACATAAGCGCACCAGCAGCGCCTCCTAGCGGTACCCTAACGCATACCTAAACCTACCCATAACCCGAATCGTCACACATGGACGTTAAAGGGGTACCCTTTTCGTCGTATGTTGCCGTATGGTCAAGAAGACCCGTCAGTATGTGACGTTTTGGGGTGAGAATGTGTTACAGCGCTCGTCTAAACTAGTGACCGCGACGCTGAGGTCTGTGAGAACAGATGAATAACATTAGTACAATCCACGAAAATGTATTTATTTGGATTAGGCCAACATATTTGAATCCTTCTTTGTCATTTTCCAATGTCAACCTTTTTACTATTTACATATTTATCCCCAACATGCTTAATTAATATTAAAAGTAGTTGACTGTCATTCTCCTCTATGCTGTGTGCATTACTGTTTAAGATGAGTTAAATAGCCTAGCCTTATTTAACATTGTTACAGGCACCTCGCAAGCATGCATGCATGCATTCATAAAGCACCAACACACACAAGCAATCCTTTTTATAAGTCAAATTCATTTAAAAATGTAAACTCAATAGGTATGAAATTATCAGTAAGAGAAAAACACTGTTAATATGAAGACGAGCATTGGATTGCTGCAGGTTAGTGGGTGAATATATTATTCAGAATGCACAGTCTGAAAGAAAATATATTTATAGGAACATTTATGCAGGCTCAAAATAATTAATACAGAGATCATTAGTCATTGTTTTAATCAAGTGGCAGCTATGAAACATAGTGATAATCTGCATTCTCATGTATGTCGGTGCGCTGAACGCTCTAACCAGAAACTCCCGATATAAGTAGAACACGGAAGTAGTTGTGCAAGTAATCCATTTAAAGCAGGAAAAACATCACATTCAATTTTTGTTTTCCCCTCTTTGATATAATATTGCGTAGAGGGTTAAACAGCCAAAAATCAATCTGACCTTTACCACCACACGCTCACCTGATGTTGTTCACAGCCGTATCATCTTCAATTCCTTGGGAAGATTCGACTTTCAGCTGGAAAGCTGTCAAGTATCCAGAAGAACACCATTCGCTATTTGTCCAGTAACCCCAGCTGAGGAAAAACAGTTTTATTGATCAAATCTATAATTTTTTAGAAAATCATTTGTCTAGCTTACGGAGAAGCTACTCCTAACCCTTATATGAGAATTCCTAATAACCCCGAACTGCCTATAGTTAGTTTTACTGCTCTGAATCAGAGCCCATTACCTTCCTGTACCTGACTGAATGAGGGAATAATCCTCATGTGGGCGCTGTGAGATTGTTCGATTGATACAGTGAAGAACAATCCCATTGAGCGCTGTGTTATCAGCCCAGAAACCAGCCGAATGTCGTTCCACCTTAAAAAAATGACAAAAAAACAACAACAAAATGACAAGCTTCTATTTGAAAGTGTCAGGTTTTCTGAGATTTTCTGTTGGTTTTCATGGACTTTACATTAGTTTCATCGTCACGGTCTTCATTTGAGTTCTGTCTTCATCTTCATTAGTTTAGTTCAGTTCAATCATCTGTGTGTTGTTAATTAGTCTATCATCTTGATTTCTATCACCTGTTCGTAGTCATTATCTTCTGTGTATTTAAAGGGGACATATCATGCTAAATGCACTTTTTTAGCCCTTAAATGCATTTTGTTGTATATTTGGAGTGTTTAGAAGTACAGAAAAGATTAAATTATTCTCTTCAGGTGCTTCGTTGATATCTTTATATTCTGTTTTGGTCATATTTTTCAACCTGTTCAGATTTTTCTGTTTTCTATGACGTTTTTTGAACTATCACGTCACAGTATTTGCAGCGGAACTGCCAAATAAGGACATTGACTTCCGGCCCAACACTTCGAGCGATCCGCCATTATTATTTCTCGCTGCAATTTTGTAGTCCAAGCTAAAGGATGCAGAAGTTACGAGACTCGGAGAGGGTAAGTTAAAATGATCGGTTGTTGGATGTAGTAACCCACACGCTTCATTACACCGTCTAATGTAGATGAACTGCCGCGCTTATGACAGTGCGCATGTTTAACTGAAAGAACGAGCAGAGAGAGAGACTCGGTCGCGCGCGCGCTCGCACTCTCTCTCAGAGCCCGGCGAAAGTGTAAACAAAACATCACCGTCTCCAAACTAGACGCTGTCTTGCTCTCTCTCCCTCGCACATATTAATCAAAATAAATCGACACGGTGGTAAAAGGTCGGAAGACCAAAGTTTTATGTATAAATACAGTAACACACCATTGCGATACATCCATATGAAGACGTTGTTCTGCAGGTTCGTCGTCTTCATTTTCATTTCGCTCCGGCTCCAACTCTGGCTCGAACATCTAAGGCTGGCTGGACAAGTCTTCCGTTGTTGATATTTTGTTAATAACGTGTGAATAAAAAGTTTCTGTGCCGCTAGATAATCCTATCTCTGCTATCAGACTACAAAAATGGCCGAACGGGGTGGAGTTGAACCTCTGCAACCTGGAGAGGGGGCGGGGTATGAAGTGTCTCAGTTGCATTTAAAGAGACCGCACCAAAACGAGTTGCTTTCAGAATCACCTCAGAAAAGGGGTAGAAAAGGGGCCTGTGGAGCTATAATAATGAGGAATTCAGACCCAAGCATTGCAGTTCCGCTTTATATAGACTACAAATGTATGATTTATATGTAAAAAGGAACAATTTAAAAGCATGATATGTCTCCTTTAAGTTCCTGTCTTTCACCAGTCTATGGTTGGTCAATGTTTGAGCATCAGCTCACTGTGTCGTGCCTGCTTTTTGTATTTCGCTTTTTGGAAATGAAACCTTTGGATTTATTAGCATCCACCTGTTTGCCTCCTTCATCATCCACCCTGAGCGTGACAGAAAGAAAGCCACAGGCAACTTTTTAGAGTTAACTCTAGTAGGCCAACTCATAGTAACATTCATCTTTAGTAGGCTATTAAGCAGAATAAGCAGGTGTAGTTCCCAGCTATCAACTCTCAGTCACCAGTTCACATGTTTAACCCCAAAGAAACCCCCACATTACGGCAACTTACCCTCAGACGAAACCCTGCGGCATACGTTCCAAATGGACACATCTCCGTAGACGTCCACCACCCCCACTCCATTCCATTCGACACTGTCAAAGTCTGGAGGCACGTTATTTCGCTTTTGCCATCTGGAATGCAGAAGTCTACAGAACGTTTTACAGCGGACTGAACGCTCACATGCTGCCCAATAATGGCTAGCAGTGAAAACGCAATGGAAAAGAAGTGATGCATTGCTACAGCACTGATCTGAAAATACTGATGAAATTAATTCTGATGGTTTCTACAACAAAAACTGACCCCAGGTTTCTGAGCATTGAGCCGTTATTGAGCAAAACAACACATTTATATGGTTTTTCAATATTCCAGGCCAGCCAATCAGCAGCAAGAGATGCTGTGCATATGCACGTCAATGACCTAACCTATGAACACACAGTATGTTTAGCTATTTAACCATTAATTTCTTATCAAGTGTTTTACGTGGCAAAATGCCTATAAAATGCTTGATTTGGTCATTTTAAAGAGTTGAGAAATATTAAGCATGCCGTGCACCACAACACAGAGAATATTAGACCAACGTTAAAAATGCCACCAACATCTTTCCAGTAGTAAATATCATGTTTGCAAAGTAGCAATTGTTAAAGGAAAAGATCAGCTAAAAATTATATCTCACATCATTCACTCACCCCCGTTTCACCCAAGGTTCTCATCCAAGAGGAATTTGCGTGTCATAAATGGGATTTTCACACAACTTGAATTCTGAAGTCATATATAAATTGCATGAAGAAATAAATAGGCATAGAAGACTTTTTCTTAAAAGCATCATCATCATTTAATGATGCACAGACTTCAATACATCAACACTACAAAACACAACAATGGTGACACTCAGCAAATAATAATGATAATTAAAAACAATTCAGACATAACAAAATAAACCAACAACACAAACTGCTAAAAGTTAAGCAAAAATAAGTTCAGCAGTGCACATAAAACCAAACTGTAAAAACTCTAGGCTACAGCATAACCTTTTCATGCTGCATTGAATGCTGGGTACATTCACGGTACAAATGCACTGTAGAAATACAATATGATATTGTTTGTGTACAGTCATTTAAATTGCCTGTAAAATACTGTAGATTTTACAATACATTTCTGTACAATAAAGTGCAGTTAAATACAAGAAAATCCTACTGTGAAATTACTGTGGAAGTAGTGCAATTATTAACCTGGAATATACTGTAATTTCACATTCAGATTTTTAAGTTACAGAGACATTAGACGTTAGAATCTGTTACTGTTGTTGCCCTCAAAATTGTCTTGATTTGGTGCCCTGGATATTGATATTTTGTTATGTATTCTTTTTGTAATTTTTTTTTACAAAGCCACAAAAACTTTTGGTGTTACCATAGTCCCCATGTCCTCATTTATAGTCCTATAAATTATTTTCTAGATCCACCCCTGCATAAACAGACTTTAGACAAACACTGATCAGATTTCCAGTAAAAGCATGTGCCCTGTGTCCAGTAACAGCTTTGCTTGATAGTTGTACTTTTTTTTTTAATCCTTGTTTTGCAGTGAGTACTTTGATCTTAACACCTTTAACCTTGTTATTTATTATCCTCAGGTTAGGTAAAGTATGTCTAGTCTGGCCTGCTGCAGTCAGTACATGACTAACACACAGTAATCAACAAACCAGACAATAGTAGAATGAAAAAAAAAAAAAAAAAAAAATACAATTACAGCTCCATACTGCCATTATTTATGGCGGTATTCAAAGAGCACAATTCTGTCAGAAGACTTCTCTGTGGTATGTTCTTGTTCAAAGTCACTTTTATTTATATGGCACTTTTTATAATACAGATTGTTTCAAAGCAGCTTTACAGTGAGAACAGGAAAATAATTCGTTTCCAGAAGAAAATAGCATCACAGTCATCAACATTTTTGTTGTAAAAAGTTATTAAAGCTGCAGTCTGTATTTTTTCCTCTTTGTTGCCATCTCTGTTTGAAATCTGCAATTGCAGTTATTCGCGGAATTATCAACTTTACGTGGGTTGTGCCTCGGCACGGCTCAGCGCGGATGAATCCAATGTTTTGAGGAGAATGTGCAGCTGTCAGTCGCCGCCGGTGTGGATCCTGTCATTCAGAATCACAGATTCTGCTTTTTGGAAGTATGACCAACATAAGAATTTTCACCGGAAAATGTCATCTGAACAAGTAAGTAACATCCACTGTTCTGACCAACTAAGGGGAAAAAAGCATTGCAGTAAATCGCGCTGATTAAATCTAACAATCGCTTATCAGATCACGTCAAACCATGCAAATTATACTTTGTTCTCAAATTGTTAATGTTAACACCTTGTCATTTTTTAAGGTGGAACCAAATTCAGATGGTTACTGGGCTGATAACACAGCGCTCAATGGGATTCTTCTTCACTGTATCGATCGAACAAGCTCACAGCGCCCATATGAGTACTATTCCTCCATTCAGTCAGATACAGGAAGGTAATGGGCTCTGATTCAGAGCAGTAAAACTAATTATAGGCATTCGGGGTTATTAGGAATTCTCACATTAACGGTTAGGAGTAGCTTCTTCGTAAGCTAGACAAATGATTTTCAAAAAAATAATAGATTTGATCAATAAAACTGTTTTTCCACAGCTGGGGTTACTGGACAAAAAGCAAATGGTGTTCTTCTGGATACTTGACAGCTTTCCAGCTGAAAGTCGAATCTTCCCAAGGAATTGAAGATGATACGTCTGTGAACAACATCAGGGGCCTATCCCATGAAGCCGGTTTAGGTGGCTAGCCAGCTATGTTTCAGCTTAGTTTCCGCCAACCCTGGGTTTTAGGTACTATGAAAGTAGCTCGGCTTTAATCGGTGTTCGTTGCCATGGTATCTTACGCTGCACGGCTAACCTGCTCCGGGGCAGGTTATGTTCTGGATTCAAGATCTCAGACTGAAGTTTGACCAATCAGCTGAGAGCAAAGAAACATATAGGTGACGTAACTTATTCCCAGTGTCTGTTGCAATGACTTCACCTTTTCTTCCAAATCCGGTGCACATCTCAGCTCAAATTGTTAGACGAGCACTTCGTAAAGAAAGAGTTTTTAGCATGACAAAATCCCCTTGCCTTTCCTGACAGTTACTTGTATGAAAGATACAGATTTTCCACGGAAGGAATGTCTTATCTTTGCGAACTTCTTGAGCCGCACATAAAGAATTTAACACGTTGAATTCATGCGCTTACTGTACCGCAAATGGTATTGGAATGGTATTGCGTTGCGTTTTTTTTGCAAGTGGTACATTCTTGCATGGTGTGTGACGCACAGAAGCTAGGGGAAAACACGGTTTGTCGAACCATTCGCAAGGTGGTCCTCGCTCTGCAGAAGTACATGAAAAGTTTCATTAATAGTGTTCCCCGGACATTTATCGACCATGTCCATAAAAGAGGGCTTTTATAAAATTGCCGGTAAAATATATTGATAGGGTGACATCACATGAACACATTATAAAAAAAAAAAAAAAAAAAAAAAGAATTTCACAAATGTATTATACAATATAATACATGTTAAGAATTATTTTAAACCTTTTTTTTATTATTATTCTGTTAATCTTATGATAGGATTCCCTAGAGTCATTGCAACATGTATCAGTCTATTGCTCCAATCTCCACTGCTCTAGGAGAACATGAGGCAGATTATGTTAATAGGAAATCCTATCACAGCCTTAATGTTCAGGCAGAGCTGATGTGAATATGTGAGATGATTATTTTCTGTGAGACGAATCTTTAAATTAATAGTAACATTAACAGATATAACAATGATCTACTAAACATTTCATCTGCTGACGACTTGTGGTGGTCATGAACGTATGATCACAAGTTTGGATGCCAAAGGCCTGGCTCCAGTGCTTGACTCACGAATTTTCTGTGAGTCTGTGTTGTGTCAGCGCTTTGAGGAAAGCAAGCACCCCCTATCATGACCCTCAGACAGCACTGCTTCAATGTGGCCCTCAGTAAAACCAGAGTGAAGATAGGGATGACCTTTGGCCTCCTAAAGGCACATTTCAACTGTGTTCGACCTTTAAGAGTCACCAGAGCTGGCATCACAGATAGTGGCTGCATGTGCCATTCTGCACAATATAGCCACCAGTAGAAAGGAGCGAGAACCACCACAAAACCAGCTTCTCCCCGATGAAACTGACCCGATCACACTTGACCACCCAGCTGGTGCAGATGTAGATGCAATCACCATACAATATTACATTTAATAAAAGCAAACTGAAACTGCAGATAGGCCTCAAACTGTTTTATTGGTTTTGTGGGATGGGAGGGAGAAAGAAAGAGAGCAAGAGAAAGTTGCATTAATAAATATTCATACTAAAGTGTTACTTGGTTAAATAAGTTCACATACTGAGATCAGTTTTATCCAGATGTTTGATCTCCAATTTTTTTTTTTCTTTTTTTTTGGAGCCTCCTCAGCTCACAGTCCAGCTCCTTTAGAGAACAGTCTAGTTCGAGACTCCTTTTGTACAGGGCCCTGACTGAAACATAATTCCACCACAAACATGATCATTACAAGTTTTCTGGAGGCTCATCAATTCACAAAAAGTTCCTTGACTTCCTACAAACACAGGACTGACTGTAATTTATGTCAAGAGTTTTAAATCCTTGTTCACATTTCTTCTGAAGCCCATCGAGGTAGAGGCCTCAGTTTCTGGGGCAGGTTGTGTAAAATCCTACAATAAAAGAGATGTGTAAGGGCCAGTCCCTTTTTATGCCAAACATTCAAATGTTTGCCATAATAAAAAGCCCAGTGCATTCACATCAGCAACTGTCTGAGAACACACAGACAGAGTGTCTTCATTTCCTCCACCCTAATAAATAAAAATAGGCCAATGTAAAGCATAACTGTTGTAAAGCAGGTTATGTTTGGTGTTCTGTCTGCTGCATACTGACCTCTGTGTGGGAGACTGTGTGTGTATGTGTGCTGGCTTCAACAGGGACACTGTATTTCCCTCTACTGCAGAACATACAGTCAGCCATATTTAAAACTTAAAAAAGTAGTAATGTATTGCACATACCCAGTGTTACTTGCTTAGAGGAGCCAGCACCAGGGTCAGATTGAACAGCACACTGTAAACCCAGATTTTGATTCAACTCAAAGAGTTGAGTTCATATTACTTAAATGTGTCTAATTTATTGACATTACTTGTTAATTCTGATTAAGCTGAACTTTTTCTTGTCCTTTCTTATTGTAATTGAGTTTTTAAGTACAATCAGTAGTTTCTACTCAAACAAACTGAGTTTTTATTACTTAAACATGTGTCATTTCTTTACATTAATTATGAATTCTGAGTAAACTGTACTTTTTAATGGCCTATCTTATTGTAATTATGTGTTTGAGCTCAAACAACTTAATATCACCAAGTTTTGCCCGTCCAACGGTAAGTTCAGAGGGTCAAAAACAAAATACGAAATCGCGAATTATTTTCCAGGTATTGCATTGTGGGATTGATTTCTTTCGCGCGGCTCAATTCAGTTCAAATGACGCGACTCGCGAGCAGACAGTAGCTACTACAGGCAAACTTGATTTGTCTGCGAGATTCATTCAACTGAACAGAATAATCATTCATGTTATCAAGATAAACAGTGTCTGCGAATCTGTGAGCAATTTTTAAGATTTTGTGAGCTTCGGTTCGTGTTTCAAACATTAGTTGCCTGTGGCGCAGCAGAAAATGGACGACATTAACGTTACATGAAGATGGATGGAAGAATTTGTCATCTGAATAATCTAACCTGCGCCTGTGACGATAAGTGGGATTTAGAGTTTGAGAAGATGGAAAATTGTTCAAATGAGTTATACGGTAAGTCAAAATATATATTTTTGCGTTCGCATTTCTACATTGTTTCCACGTAACGTTAATTTATTTGGTTTGATTTTGCGAACGCGGTTTACTACCGCGGCCGCGCAAGCATTCACTCTGTTCCACACCTGTTTACCAAGTAACGTTAACTTCGACATTTCACATAATAGGCAACATTTACCATGTTATTTGCATGACGTGCTTTTGAGAGATATATATATCTCGTTTTAGGCTTTGTAATCTGATGACGGTCCAGTGCTAATGTAACGTTAAGTGCTTTTAAGTAGTGTTACACAGTTATAACGTTAGTCTGTGTGGTAAAAAAAAAAAATGCTGTCAGTTCTGTGATCTTGCTTTTGAATCGTTGTCAGAATTTTGCTAGCACAAGAAAATCAGTGTTCCTAATGTTGTTTTTAAATGTAGGCTAGTATTCCTGATTGCCATGCCATGGTCCTACAACTACTCCCACCATTCAAAGAGAAGTTAGACGGTGTTATCCTTAAAGCAGATAAGTAGAGATTATTCAACAAATCTCATTAATCTGTAATGTTTTATGTTTTGGTTCTGTTGATCATGGTTGTCCTTTTTAAAAATTGTTTCAGGAATTTGCAACGCTGATGTCCTGCAATCTACATTTCACAGTGGAGTCCACACTTTATTGCTTGGTATGTAAACATTGGGTAGTTTTAACCTAAAATGAAAAGCCATCTGTCACGGGCGAGTGAACGAGAGACGAGGATTCAAGTGCAGAGAAGATTTAATAAACAAACATAGACAAAATACAAAAACTCAGAACTCAGATACCAACAGCACAGGAACATCAAATACAGGTAACACGGACAACGAACCAGCACAGGACTACAAACACAAGGAAGCTAAATAGGGGAACAAACAAAGGAGGGTAATGAGACTAACAGGTGGGATAAATTAACCAATAATCAAATAACAAGCTGGGAGGGGCTAGACAATAGACACGAGCACATGGCCCAACATAACAAACACCCATGTGCAGCACAAGACAGGACAGGCATGTGACATTACCCCCTCCCTACGGAGCGGCTACCAGACGCTCCATAAGACCAGGGCGGGACGGGAGGGACAGACCAGGGCGGGACGGACAGACCAGGGCGGGACAGGGGAAACAAAATGTCTGGGACACCAGAGTGGTCCACAGGGTTCAGGAGGCCAGGACGGGGCAGGCTGTGCAAACGGCCAGGGTGGAGACTTTCCTTCAGGCGGCCAGGGCGGAGCGGGAAATTCATCAGGCGGCCAGGGCGGAGACTTTCCCTCGGGCGGCCAGGGCGGAGACTTTCCCTCGGGCGGCCAGGGCGGAGACTTTCCCTCGGGCGGCCAGGGCGGAGACTTTCCCTTGGGCGGCCAGGGCGGAGACTTTCCCTCGGGCGGCCAGGGCGGAGACTCTCCCTCGGGCGGCCAGGGCGGAGACGGCAGTTCATCGGGCGGCCAGGGCGGAGGCGGCAGTTCATCGGGTGGCCAGGGCGGAGACTTTCCCTCGGGCGGCCAGGGCGGAGACTTTCCCTCGGGCGGCCAGGGCGGAGACTTTCCCTCGGGCGGCCAGGGCGGAGACTTTCCCTCGGGCGGCCAGGGCGGAGACTTTCCCTCGGGCGGCCAGGGCGGAGACTTTCCCTCGGGCGGCCAGGGCGGAGACTTTCCCTCGGGCGGCCAGGGCGGAGACTCTCCCTCGGGCGGCCAGGGCGGAGACTCTCCCTCGGGCGGCCAGGGCGGAGACTCTCCCTCGGGCGGCCAGGGAGGAGACTGTCCCTCGGGCGGCCACGGCGGTGAAGACCTCTCGGGCGGCCACGGCGGTGAAGACCCCTCGGGCGGCCACGGCGGTGAAAACCCCTCGGGCGGCCACGGCGGTGAAGACCCCTCGGGCGGCCACGGTGCAGGAACTGGAACAGACACCAACGGTTCAGGCACTGGAACTGGCACCACCGGAACTGGCACTGGAACTGGCACCACCGGCTCAGGCACTGGAACTGGCACCACTGGAACTGGCACTGGAACTGGTACCACCGGCTCAGGCACTGGAACTGGAACCACCGGCTCAGGCACTGGAACTGCCACTACTGGAACTGGCACCACCGGCTCAGGAACTGGAACTGGCACCACCGGCTCGGGCACTGGAACTGGCCCCTCCGGCTCGGGCACTGGAACTGGCACCACCGGCTCGGGAACTGGAACTGGCACCACTGGAACTGGCACTGGAACTGGTACCACCGGCTCAGGCACTGGAACTGGAACCACCGGCTCAGGCACTGGAACTGCCACTACTGGAACTGGCACTGGAACTGGCACCACCGGCTCAGGAACTGGAACTGGCACCACCGGCTCGGGCACTGGAACTGGCCCCTCCGGCTCGGGCACTGGAACTGGCACCACCGGCTCGGGCACTGGAACTGGCACCACCGGCTCAGGAACAGACATCACCGGCCCAGGAACAGACACCACCGGTCCAAGTGTGTGCGTAGCCCACACACACCACATGGCTGTGGCCATAATGGCCAGTGTCGCGGTCACTGAGGGCTCAGGAACAGAGACCTCCGGTTCAGGAACAGGCACCACCGGCTCAGAAACAGACACAGAAACAGACACAAGCACAGGCACAGACTCAGGAACAGACACTGGCTCCGGCTCAGGAACAGACACTGGCTCCGGCTCAGGAACAGACACTGGCTCCGGCTCAGGAACAGACACTGGCTCCGGCTCAGGAACAGACACTGGCTCCGGCTCAGGAACAGACACTGGCTCCGGCTCAGGAACAGACACTGGCTCCGGCTCAGGAACAGAAACAGACACAAGCACAGGCACAGACTCAGAAACAGACACAAGCACAGGCACAGACTCAGAAACAGACACAAGCACAGGCACAGACTCAGGAACAGACACTGGCTCCGGCTCAGGAACAGACACTGGCTCCGGCTCAGGAACAGACACTGGCTCCGGCTCAGGAACAGACACTGGCTCCGGCTCAGGAACAGACACTGGCTCCGGCTCAGGAACAGACACTGGCTCCGGCTCAGGAACAGACACTGGCTCCGGCTCAGGAACAGACACTGGCTCCGGCTCAGGAACAGACACTGGCTCCGGCTCAGGAACAGACACTGGCTCCGGCTCAGGAACAGACACTGGCTCCGGCTCAGGAACAGACACTGGCTCCGGCTCAGGAACAGACACTGGCTCCGGCTCAGGAACAGACACTGGCTCCGGCTCAGGAACAGACACTGGCTCCGGCTCAGGAACAGACACTGGCTCCGGCTCAGGAACAGACACTGGCTCCGGCTCAGGAACAGACACAGGAGGTTTGAAGGGCGTCTCCAGGATCCGAGCTAAACGCTCTAAATAGCCGATCAGTGCCCCCCCGGCCATGAGAATGGGCATCTCCCGATCTATCTCCGACTGGGCAGACGTGGCTTGAACCATCTCTGGCTGGGCAGATGTGACCTGAACAGTCTCTGGCTGGGCAGACGGGACGTGAACAGTCTCTGGCTCGGCAGACGTGACGTGAGCAGTCTCTGACTAGGCAGACTGGACGTGAACAGGCTCGGCGGCGGCCATCTTGTCCGAGGACACAGGCTCGGCAGGCGTGACGAGAACACTCTCGATGGCGGCCATCTTGTCAGGGGACACAGGCTCGGCAGACGTGACGTGAACACTCGCGGCGGCGGCCATTTTGTCAAGGGATATAGATTCCGCAGACATGACGTGAACAGTCTCTGGATCGGCAGACGTGACGTGACGTTGAAGTGGCGCCTTTCTCCTCCTCCTCCGTCTCCTGACCACCGGCTCCGAAACCACCGAACCACCTCCTCCGATCTGATCACCGTCAGACATGGTGCTCTCCTCCTCCAAAGTTCTCTGAGCACACCTGGCAAAATATTCAAACAGGGAAATGGAGTTTCCCTTGTTCTCCCCCGGAGGAAAAATCTCGCTCTGCTGAATCCACATACTTGGCTGGTTCGTTCTGTCACGGGCGAGTGAACGAGAGACGAGGATTCAAGTGCAGAGAAGATTTAATAAACAAACATAGAAAAAATACAAAAACTCAGAACTCAGATACCAACAGCACAGGAACATCAAATACAGGTAACACGGACAACGAACCAGCACAGGACTACAAACACAAGGAAGCTAAATAGGGGAACAAACAAAGGAGGGTAATGAGACTAACAGGTGGGATAAATTAACCAATAATCAAATAACAAGCTGGGAGGGGCTAGACAATAGACACGAGCACATGGCCCAACATAACAAACACCCATGTGCAGCACAAGACAGGACAGGCATGTGACACCATCATTTACTCACCCCACTGCAAAATATGTTTTTCTTAATTAGTGTTTTTTATCTTGTTTCCAGTCCAGATATCTAAAATTCTTACATGAAGAAGCATTTAATAGACAAGTAAAAATTGGCTTGTTTTCTGAAAGAATAAGTCAAAATTAAGTGAGTTTATGCTTAAAACAAGCAAAATAATATGCCAGTGCGTTTTAACGTTCTAACCCTAATCAATTTTAATGTTTAGGTGAAAAATTTAATTCATAGAACTATGTATAGACAACTACATCGAACCACAGTGAAACCCACAATAGTTATTTTAATTATATTATTTATTCAATTTTTTTTTTTTTTTTTTTTTTTTTTTTTTTAATTACAGGTCATCAATCTCTAAGCGACCAGTGCTGGACATTACGTTTGGAAGGTCAAGGTGTGTGTGAAGGATCACAGCCTCTTCATCACTGGCCTGGCAGCGCTGTTTGCCTCCTCCTATAACTTCAGCTTGCAGTACAGGAAGAGGCAGCACCTTGAGTTTGTTCAGAGGTTAGTCATTAGCATATTTGCCATTCATATAAATATTAGACTGAATTGTGACTTGTCTTGACAGTATTTATTAAGCTGACAACTGGTATAAACAATATGGCCATGGTTTCCATTCTGGGCTTAGCTTAAGCCAGGTCTAGGTCTTAATAAAATTAGGGTATTTAAGCAGCTTTTATAAAAATGTCTAATAAAAAAAAAAAAAAAACATTACTGGTGTGCATCTTGAGACAAAACAGTGGCAGTCACATATTTTAAGATATGTCAGTGCAAGTTGTTTTCAGTTAAATGATTAGTGAAAATTCTGTCATTAATTACTCAACCTCATGTCGTTCCAAACCTGTAAGACCTTTGTTAATCTTCAGAACACAAATTAAGATATTTTTGATGAAATCTGAGAGGTTTCTGAACCACCCATAGACAGCAATGTCTTTGCAACTTTCAAGGTAGTCAAAACATCGTTTATATAATCCATGTAACTACAGTGGTGCAATCTTAATATTATGAAGCGATGAGAATTCCTTTTGTGCACAAAAACAAAATAACGACATTATTCAACAATCTCTACTCTTTCACGTCATTCTCCTACGCTGTTGACGTAGTGTAAACAGTGTCAAGTCACCTTCATTTATACAGCGCTTTTAACAATATAGATTGTTTCAAAGCAGCTTTACAGAGATAATAGGAGATTACAGTAGCATAGATTGTTTAGGCTTTACAGCAGCTCTAGAATAAATTTATTAGATCGACTATTTTTGACCGTCAAAATGCCGGCGGACACAGCTTCAGTGAGTTGTTCAAAATCTTTCTTTTTAGTAAACTCTGTGTACACAAACAATGTTCTCCATGCTGGAGTTCATGTGTAGAGCCCCTGGTGATACTGAGAGCAAAGTTTCATGTTGTGTCGAGCCTTCTTAGTGTTTTAAAAATGGCGATTTTTGATGCTATCATAGTCGTGCCCCTAGCACTCCCATTCAAAAGGCAATTTGACCAAAAACGAAAATGCGGTCAAACTTAAAAGTGACGTTTCCATCCTAATTATGCTTTTAAATGAAAGTTTGCCTCGGGTAGATTAACAAAAAGAGGTTGCATTTTGGCAAGAGTTATCCTTTAACACGTTCCGGTCCACTCATCTGCACAAAACAGTGCCTGGTGGCACGAGAACGCAAACCCTGTTATAGATTTCAAGGTGCAAGCCTTGAAAAAAAGCCAGTGCAGCGCTTCTGGGTTCTACGTCAGAACGTAGGCTTATTATTGTTCGACTCTGGTCGTGTGTGATGACCCAGGAGCTAGCCAATAGTGAGCCTACGCTCTGATGTAGAATCCATAAGCGCTGCACTGTTTACACTACGTCAACAGTGTAGGAGAATGACATAGAAAAGAAGAGATTATTCAACAATGTTGTTATTTTGGGATTATTTTGCGCACAAAAAGTAATCTCGTCACTTCATAATATTAAGGTTGAACCAACGTAGTTATATGTACTATTTACTGATGTTTTTACTACCTTTCTGGGCTTTGAAAGTTGCAATGACATTGATGTCAATGGAGGGACAGAAACCTCTCAGATTTCATCAAAAATATCTTAATTTGTGTCCCGAAGATGAACGAAAGTCTTACGGGTGAGTAATAATGACAGAATTTTCATTTTTGGGTGCAAACATGCATTTTAGTCTGGTAAATGTCATGTTTAACATTATCATGTAGTCATGTATGCAATTCACATTGCAAGGCATGCAATTAAGTAAAATTATTTCTGTCACAAAGGTTTGGGCTGGATTCTGGCAATGTGTGCTCTATATAAACTGAGAGTCTATGACTGCCTTTCCACTGATACTCTGATGGGTCCTGATGACGGGATGATATTGTTAATGAGCTTGGTGATGAGTAGACAAAAGTTGTAGAATAAAACTTTAAATCTGGCAACCCCACTTCCAAAAGTTTAGTTAGTTGACAGTGCGCTTGTTGTAAACAGACACATTGAGTCGATGTATTTTAACCAGGGCAGAAGAAATATCAGTTATTGATCACAACATCCAACATTGCATTTTTTTTTCATGTTGTTTAGTTTTATCCAAACAAATTAGTCGTTAAAACCGATATCTGGTTTTTATTTACACATCTTTTGTGCTGTCTCTCTCTGTCAAAATATATAAACTCAGTCCATAATATTTCATTGTTTTTTTTTTTCTTTCTTTTCTGCCTTTTAGACGCTTTCTTAACATCAATCCTGAACGTGGATCAAAAACAAAGAAAGGACAAGTAACTCCAAAGAAAACTGGCCAATTTATGCAAAAAAAAGAACACCACTGTAAGCCTACAGGTTTCCTCACTTCTGCGAAAACTTGCAGACTTTGAATGGGATTTCGTTTGCACTTTTATGGACTTCAAAACAGAAACAGCAATTCACTGCCATTATAAAGCTTGGAAGAGCCAGGACATTTGTAAAATAACTCCGATTGTATTCGTCTGAAAGAAGAATGTCATATAGACCTAGGATGATTGAGGGTGAGTAAATCATGTGCTAATTTAAAATTTTTGGGTGAACTATCCCTTTAATTAAGCGCTTAGTGTTACCTGTTGTTAAAGTGTTAAAATTGCATTTTATGTTTTAAAAAATTCAGCCAACATGTTCACAGAAGGCAATTTTCTGATCTTGCTTTTAACCAAAATAAATGTTTTAAAACCCAGAAAATGTTGTTTTCTTTTTCCTAGTGAGGCTACTCTTACGAAACTTTAAAGTATAATATTTTAATTATGTAATTATAAAAGCAGCATTCCCTGTAAAATACAATTTATTGCTGTAGACAAGTTTAATATTGTAAAAAAGACAAAAAAAAAGACATGTTCAATAAAAATATAATTGGATCAGTGTAATATTGCAGTTGTATGTGTGTATTTTACATGGCTCTATTGATTGAAAGATATTTTGAGTTTCAGAACTAAAAGTTAAGTTGGGCCCGTTAGAATATACAATTTAGTTGAATTGGTAATGGAGTAATGCTTACTTAACAAGCTGAGTTAAATAAATGGGTGGGGAATGATTGTTTAAACTAAGTATCTTCAGTTACTGTAACTCGGTTACAGTAGACTTAACCGAATGCTTCATTACTTAAAAATTTTAAGGCAACGAGTTACCTTGGTTTTTTTAAGTAGATTCTACTTATCCGGTTCAGTTACTGTAACTCGGTTATAAGTACATTCAACTTAAATGTTCTATTCCATTCCATTATGGGCTTAAGTACATTGAACGTAGTCCACTTCACTTATTCAACTAATGCTTCATTACTTAAAAAATGTAAGGCAACGAGTTACCTTGGTTTTTTTAAGTAGATTCTACTTATCCGGGTTTACAGTGCACCTGTAATCCCATCCATAATCGGCCGTCCCTTATTCCCTACTCAGAGCCAACTCCTCCGCCAGTGTATTCTGGTTTTCTGAATTTAACTCTTTATTTCTGTTTGCTGCAAACAAGTGTTTGTGATAAAATGTTCACAAAAATAATAAAAGGTTGTGGTAAATACTCACCACTTTGAATTATATTTTTATATTTTGTCTTTATCTGCTGCCAAGAACATTTGGAATTGGGGTTGCATCTAAAAATCAATGAATATTAATCTTTCTTAGTACATACATGCACATTTTTTATATATATTATAAAAAATAGGCTATAGGCCATATTACACATAGGCTACACACTCTTTTATGTGCACGCCCGTGGAGTAATAATAGCTTAAGGATCAAAGCCTGAGTTGACAGAGAAAGTTGATGAGCTGCATCATGGTACCAATAAAGCCTGATTGCATCGGTTTGGTTTTGTCAACTCAAAACTTATCCTGTAACCCCGAGTTTGTTCAGCTACCTTCATTGTACAGGCCCCAGGTTAGCCGTACAGCGTAAGATACCATGGCGACGAACACCGATTAAAGCCAAGCTACTTTCATAGTACCTAAAACCCAGGGTTGGCAGAAACTAAACTGAAACATAGCTGGCTAGCCACCTAAACCGGCTTCATGGTACAGGCCCCAGCTCAGCAAACAGAAGTCTACAGAGAAATTTCACGTTATTTGAGTGGACTTTACTTTTCCAGTGCTAGGTACATGATTGAAGCTTTTGGGCCGTTAACGACAGAGCCGCCGGCGCCGACACACACACACACACATACATACAGAACGGAGAGCGCGCCGCTGGGCCGTTAACGACAGAGCGCGGCCGACACACACACACACACACACACACACGGAACGGAGAGCGCGCCGCACACACGGAGCGGAAAATACCCGCTCATGAAAGCTGCGCGAGAATGAAACCTGATTGCCGAACACGGAGAGGCGGGACAGCATATTTTCGGCCTTCTCAATAGAGCTGGTAAGTCCCGCCCCTTCCGTAAAACCCCGCTGGACCTCAAAGTTGAAAAACCGTCAATGCAAGTGAATGGGAGAAAATAATTATTTTCTGATCCCGTTTGAATTGTGCCATGAATTGAACATATGTTGTCTGTGAATTTTTTATATAACTCTCCATGCTACGAGTTTGACAGTATATGGTATGATTCTTCAGCTAGCAGTTGTGGAAAAGACATAACGAGAAAGACTACATGTCGCCTATCCCAAACCTGTCCTGAAGGCCCCCCAACACTGCACGTTTTCTTTGTCTCCCTACTCAAACACACCTGATTCAACTCATCAGCTCAATTAACCCATGTGATAATGAGCTAATGAGTTGAATCAGGTGTGTTTGAGTAGGAGACAAAGAAAACGTGCAGTGTTGGGGGGCCTTCAGGACAGGTTTGGGAACCACTGGCCTATGTGACGTCACCCCATAAAGTTGACTTACCCGTGTTTTTCGCCAACCTCAACGATTTTGTCCTCTCCCTGAAAGAAGGCGGTGAAGTGCACCAAAGACACAGCCATGTTTAGCGGGATCCGTGAGCTAGTCCGTGTGCTAGTGGTGTTGACGTTTCAAACGCGTCGAGAGTTGTAGTCCACAAAGTGCTCTCACACAAAGTCTAACCGTATCAAACTTCTACCCGCTAAATTGTATCATTCTTTACACGAAAAGTTATATAAAAAATTCACAGACAACATATGTCCACATTCACGGCACAATTCAAACGGGACCAGAAAATAATTATTTTCTCCCATTCACTTGCATTGACGGTTTTTCAACTTTGAGGTTCAGCGGGGTTTTGCGGAAGGGGCGGGACTTACCAGCTCTATAGCAGCCACAACAGGAAATCATTAAAACGAGGCAAAAAAAAAAAGTGCTGCTTTAATTGCGTTATTTTTTTTAAGGCGTTAAACATTTCAAATTAATCACAAAGATTAACGCGTTAATTCCCCCAGCCCTAATTAAAACAAAAAATATTTTTTCCATTTTCATATTTTTGAAAAAGCTCCAGGGAGCCACTAGGGCGGCTTTTCCAGCGTTTTCGTAAGGTTTTCCAGCGGACTGAATTCTATGAAGATAAATCAGTAGCAAAACTCGAGAGCACGTAAATGTGAATTTGAGAACTTGTACAATAAATATTCGTACTTGTACATGAACATTTACACTCACAGCTCCCATGTGAAAACCTGTAAAATAAAAATCTGAAGTTGAATGTTGAAATTTGCACTCGCATACAATAGTCACAAACCTGTATTCTGAATCTGAAGCTGCAGACGAGTAGACACAAATGTGTAAAATGCCATTCACAGAAATACAACGACAGACACAAACTTGTAATTTATATTTTGCGTTTAATCTTACGTTCACATTCGCAGTACTACCTCAAATAGGCACTTGCAAATTCTCAAATCTGTCACTGCAATTTCAAATTTTGCGCATTGACTTTTCCTACTCTTTTCGCGATATATCAGGTGCAAAACTAACTTGTGCACTTGAAACTCAGAAGCGGTGAGAGAGAAAGGGGGGCGGGAGAAGGGGGGGTCAAAGGAGCCGTTTTATTGGTTGGCAGCTAGCCAATAAAATGGGACTTCGATGATGTCACGAAACCCGTGTGCACTGAAACGTTAACATGGCTTAATGCATTAGACTGATATTAAAAGAAATAAACGATTTTATCAAACTCAGTAAACTCAATGCTTATAATGCATACTACAGAAAAGCAGATGAGCACAGAATATGACGAAAGAAAGCAAATGTGTGTTCAGTGCAAATAAATTTGCTGCCTGTGTTTTCTTAATAATTTAACGAATTAGGCTATGTTTTTTTTATTTATTTTATAACTGTTGGTCCATTAAGCCTTATTAAGCGTTTTCTTGGTTTTCTATGGGAGGAAAACGTACAATTAAACTCGTTGCATCCATATTCAGAGCTCAATTGCTTTGCTTTATTTGTATGGTGTTTCCTGAGTTTGGTCTTTTAATACCACTGTCTCAATTAAACGCGTTGTGTTCATATTCTGTGCTCATCTGCTTTTCTGTAGTATGCATTATAAGCATTTTGTTTACTGAGTTTGATTAAATCGTTTATTTCTTTTAATATCAGTCTAATGCATTAAGCCATGTTAACGTTTCAGTGCACACGGGTTTCGTGACATCATCGAAGTCCCATTTCATTGGCTAGCTGCCAACCAATAAAACGGCTCCTTTAAACCCCCTCCTCCCGCCCCCCTTTCCCTCTCACCGCCTCTGAGTTTCAAGTGCACAAGTTAGTTTTGCAACTGATATATCGCGAAATGAGTAGCAAAAGTCAAGGCGCGAAATTTGAAATTGCAGTGACAGATTTGAGAATTTGCAAGTGCCTAATTGAGGAAGTACTGCGAATGTGAACGTAAGATTAAACGCAAAATATATATTACAAGTTTGTGTCTGTCGTTGTATTTCTGTGAATGGCATTTTACACATTTGTGTCTACTCGTCTGCAGCTTCAGATTCAGAATACAGGTTTGTGACTATTGTATGCGAGTGCAAATTTCAACATTCAACTTCAGATTTTTATTTTACAGGTTTTCACATGGGAGCTGAGTGTAAATGTTCATGTACAAGTACGAATATTTATTGTACAAGTTCTCAAATTCACATTTACGTGCTCTCGAGATTTGCTACTGATTTACCTTCATAGAATGCTCACATGCAGCCCAATAATGGCTAGCAGTGAAAACTCCATGGAATCATTTCCATGGTGTTTTCACTGCTAGCCATTATTGGTGGCCAATGCATTGCATTGCATTGCCAAATAATGATTAAATTAATTCTGTTTGGTTTCCAAACCAATAACTTACCCCGCTTAGCCTAAGCCTTCTTTGGTTGGTCAGTAGAACATCCCTGTTTCTTTTTTGAGCCAATCAGAACATTACATTTTTATGTATTAAATTCAGCCAATCAGCAGCCAGGAACACTGAGTCCGTCAATGCTTGTTAATAAACACAAAAATACAAACATCTGTTTGTTTAACTGAGAAAGTGACTATAATGCTGGTTGATTTTGTCATTTTATTTCCTGTTGTAAATATCAAGGCTTGTAAAGCAGCAGGAAAAGATCAGCTAAAAATGATCATTCTGTCATCATTTACTCACTCTCATGTCGTTCCAATCTAGGGATGGCTCGATACCATAATTTTGGTTTCGGTACGGTACCAGAACCTAATACCTCGGTATCGATACTAAATCGATACCACAGGTGACAAATAACCAGCCTCAAAATTTAAGTGAATTGAAACAATTTTATTAAAAAACACTGCTTGAAACTAATAAATAAATAAATAAAAAACAGCCAGGGAACTTACAGTAGATTAAATTTTGGATTTTGAAAAAAAAAGAAAGAAAGAAACCTGAAATGATACAATTAAAATAGGTTAATATCTATAATAATTGATTAATATAGAATAATAATAGAATAATGAAATGAGTCATTTTTAGCTGTCATGCATTAACAGAGAATTATCAACATTTATAGCATTTATTCATCTTGGTTTGATTACTGTTTGGTTTGTGTTTGGGTTCATATTAGTTTAATGCATTGCATATAAAGTAATGTTAACATGCTAAACATGTATTAGTATAAATAATAATTACTGATTGATCTAGATTAATAAATGCTATAATACGGTTAGGTCAGGTTACCTAATGAATGTTGACAAATGTAGCTTAAATGTAAAGTGTTACTCTAACATTCATATTAGTAATATCCATATTACTACTATTACTCTAGATTCCTTAGATTCCTCTAGGGGTCGCACTCGCCACAGCAGCAGTGATATGCCATTCATTTTACTATCACTAATACTAAAATTAATATCACTAATCTCTTTATTCATTCAAATTCAATTAATATATGATTGTTTGAAAGTGCAAAAATTATGAGACCTAAACTTCATTGGTTCTAGCGTGTCATGCAAGCACATTTGAGCTTTCGTGTTAACCATGTCATATTTAATTGATAAGCTTTTATGTATGTGCGCTATGAATAAAAGTCTAAATTAAAACAGTTGAATGATGGACTCACTTGTCGATCTCTGAACTCTTTGAACAAGTCAGGATGATCAAGTGACAAGTGCTCAACGTTAGCCAGATTTGATGTGTTGCCTCCCGTCGCAAATTTAAAGCAGTGTTTGTAGAGTGGTGCATTGAGGTCTGTTGCTTCACCTTTCTCATTACTTTTGTAGGCAAAGTAATGCTATATTTCACTCCTACTGCTCTCTTTATTTATTAATTTCGGGCGTGTAGAATGAGCTTCATCTGTTTGATCCATCGTGTTCCACCGTTGTCACCGTTTGCCGGTTGTGCGTGACCCGCGTCAGTTTGGGTAGCGCACTGCCGCCTAGCGGTGAACTTCGAAACAGCAGCGCATTAAATACCGAATTGAGCAAAATTATGATATTGTACCGTTTGAAATATAATATATACCGGTATTTTTGCAGTACCGGTATACCGCGCATCCCTATTCCAAACCTGTATGACTTTCTTTATTTCAAGAAGAATTTAAGTGTCATAAATGTATTTTCACACAACTTGACTTCTGAGGTCTTATGATAATTTCCATGAATAATGAAAACACATAAAAAATCAGTGTTTATCCATATTGTTCCAGTCGGTGAAACTAAATGATTGTGCAAGTCACGTAGATCAGGTCGAATTGCCAGTAAAAGCATGTGCCCTTTTAAAAAGTTTATTTACACTTTTTATCTTTCATGAGGTTTTAGATACTGGGAAGCAGAAAGCTTCACATTTAAGCAAATATGATCCATGAAGTGTGTAGGAAAATAACAATCTTTGACTTCTTGATTCTGGCACCGTTTGTGATAGTCGCTGCAGGAGTGTGTTTACAATCTTCACAAATATTAAAATAAGGTTTGAATTTGTATGGCATCAAATCATTTTCTGAATATGCAGTGTGCCATTTTAGCTGTAAACACATTTATATATTGGGATACAATTATATATTTAGAAAGGCAAAAAGTTTAGGGTTACAGGATTGACAATATTACACAGTCCCTCCAGGATTTCACGATTTTTTTGTGTGGTTTTTGTGATCAAAATGACTGATTTTGTGGTGGTAATTTCCAGAAATTTGTGAAAAAATTTGCGATTTTTATATTTTATAATTAGGACATCACATTTACCATAATAGTATTATGTCAGATGCACAATAGTCATACATGACACAAATCACAAACAAAATGCATAAAGCCTGTTTATTTTGGTCTAATCAAATTCTCATCAAATTAACTTTTAAAACAACCTATGGGCAATTTTTCTACCTGACCTATGTAAATATTAACAGCAGGTGTAGTAATTTATACTGTAGAACTGTGTGTAAATCCTGAGTTGAGGGGTCCTGAGCTGCAGTAGGCAACCAGTTACTTATAGTGCAGCGTTTTGCATGGCGTCCCCATTGCGTATAGCTACGCAATACGAATTGACTGTTCGAAAGGGAACTACTCGGTTACTATCGTAACCTTGGTTCCCTGAGAGTAGGGAACGAGTATTACATAGCCGGCCGCACTATAGTAACCTGGCAAGTTGTCGCTTCACTCGTTAAACCTGCTAAAACGGCATTTTTGGGGGACTAATATAGGCTATGGCCGCACCCCCTTGGCGGGCTCTGACGGGTAATGGTGTGATGCTAGCTCATTGGCGCACACGTCAGAGGCGCCCGCGCCATTGCATGTGCAGTTGCCGCAGCACAGCCAATGAGTGAGCCAGACACTCGTTGTGCTAGCTGTGCAGCTGCAAAATGCGTTTTACACGTTTATATACTGTCTATGGTTTTATGGCATTTATATAGGCTTCAGTAAATCGAGGAAAAGGAGTTTCCCCTTTTCCCGCAACATCGGTATCCACGTAAAAATGCATTGAAACTTTAATTAAACTAGAGATATTTCAATTGGGTGATTATAATTTAATGTTTTGTGAGGTCTTTTTCATGTTTGTGATTATTTTGCGGTTAAATTAGGAATTATGCAGGATCGCAAAAAAAATCGTAATTTTGTTGATTTTGCGTTGTATTCAGCGATCGCGGAATTGCTGATTACACTTTAATTTAATGTAGTGTTCCTGTAGTAGAGTATGTTGGTCATTCTCAGGGAATGCATGAACGGATAAGACAATTACCTTGAATGCAATATAAGTCACTTTAGATATAAACATCTTCCACATGCACTAATGTAATGAACGATCTGATGTAAAGTGTTGTGCAAAACAATGCTAAACTACAAGGTTCTGTTTAGAAAGCCTTTATTGCTGATATTTGACAAGTTTCAGCAGAAGTTCAGGAGTCTTCAGAAGAATCACTAACATACAAGAAAGAATAAAATACTTTCAACTCCAATAATAGACGGGATGTAAATGTCATGATCATCCGGTTAGGCTTTATTTTGTGATGATGACCAGCTGACTTTACAGATTTACATTACAAAACTGTTCTATGACATGGTTTATGTTAGTTTATCATAGTATGATGATCAATAATTACAATACATCTTCTTGCTGTTCTTGTTGTCGTCCTCTTATACCTGATAGAAAAATCCGATTTGGTAGATCTGCAGTCACTATTAGTAAGATCTGAATTTTTGATTGTGACCACATCACCTTAATCACAGCAGAACATGCGCACGTCATTGAGAGCGGTGTCGTCTCCTCTTCCCAGTGGCGCTTCTATCCGTGTCCCGATGCCACAGATTCCTCTTCCAATACAGACAGGGCTCCAGTTGCCCCAATCGCCCCAGGCTGTGCCGTCACCCTGCAGATAAAAACCATCACTGCAGTAGAACCTGGAAAAAAAATCAGATGTGACAATATAAAATATGACAAACACCTGTGTCTTGTTTCAGTAACTGGCTTGAAGAGTCCGGATAAAAGCCACCTGGGAAGCGTGAAGCGGTAGAGAGGGACTGTCTGAGACTCGTGAGCGAAAGCCAGTGGGAAGTTCCCAACCTGCCAAAAAATCTACTAAGAGAACCAGTCTCTCAAGACTGGTCTAGGTGTTACTTGAGCGACCAATTCGGTGCCCTGTACGGTGAACCGGCAGGGAATGACCGAACTGACTGCTCTGGAACCCTCCTTGGAGGGGGCGGGCATCCCAGGACCACTACGTTTCCGGGTGGACCCTGAGATATGTGCTTGCCGGAGACCGCTGCGCCCCGAAACACACAAGGTGGTGGGGGTTAGCATAACGGTCCCCTGAGAGCACCGAAGGGCAGCGGGCACTGTATGATGAGGTGTAAACCGTTTTACTTCAGAGGAGATTGCCCTCACTGGCCTGACCCCTCGGGCGTCAGGACCTTTTCTCCACAGACTTTTTGGAAATAATGACGGCCCTCAGATCCGTCTTACCCCTTTGAAGGCTGCGGTTGAGAGTGCCAACCCGACCCCAGTCTTTTAGAGGGGGATCATGAGCAAACAGTCTGTTTCTGTTGAGATATGTTTGGCAGAAGTTCCCATGCTGCCAAAAAATCAACTAAGAGAACCAGGCTCTCCAGACTGGTCTAGGTGTTACTCAAGCGACCAATTTGGTGCCCTGTATGGCGAACCGGCAGGAAACACCCGAACTGACTGCTCTGAGACCATCATCAGAGGGGGTGAGCATCCCAGTGCCACTACGTTTTCGGGCGAACACAGAGATATGGGCTCATCAGAGACTCTTGCGCCCCGATGCACACGAGGTGGCGGGGTTGGCAAAACGGCCCCCCGAAGGCATCGAAGGGAATGGGCTCTGTATAGTGAGGTGTAAACCACTTCCCCCCGGAAATGAAGAGAACCAGCCTCTCGAGAATGGTCTCTGGTATTACTGGCCCTGAAGTGACGTTTCCGGGTGAACAGTGAGATAAAGGCTCGCCTGAGACTAGAATTCACTGGAGACTGTTGTGCCCCGAAGCACACGAGATGATGGGGTTGGCAGAATGGAGAGCACCGAAGGGAGATGGGCACCGTATAATGAGATGTTATTAATTTCCCCCAGGAATTTCACCATTTATTTCACCATATATCAGTTCTGTCAGGACCACTACCGTCAAATATGATTGACAATTTGCATACAGTTTGGATTGGCGGTATGGTTCCGTTCTGGGCGAGAACTCCCTGCGCATCCATGCAGCCTAGCATGGATAATCCCCCTTGGGGTAAACAGAACAGAACCAACATGAATGTTTGCAAATATATTTAATTCAAGATTTTAGAAGTACAACATATTCGATAATTGTTCTCATTCAAGGGGAATCAGAATGTCAAATCCTGACTGGGCGAGAGAAGGAGCTGGAGATGGAGGAGGGTAATTAGCTCCTGAGGAACGCGATAGCTGCTGATAACACTGAAGGAGCTTATATATGTATAGGGTGATAGGTGTCGTATTCCTATAGGTAGATGTGGATCAGCTGATGCGAGCTTGACTAATGTGACCTGCCAGAACTAACGCTACGCTTGATATAAGTACATATTTAATTTTCTCAAAAATTAAATGCAGCCAAATGTCAATCAGACAAATAGAAATGGTCTAGGTGAAAGGCTGAATTTAGTGTATTAATACAGACATCAACATCAACATTAACATTTCATTTCACGAGTTCACACTTCCCAGTAAACAATTACCGTCTTTCAACGTTGAAATATGGTTGAAAATAAGTCGGTCCGCCTTGGACTGGTTTACGACGTGATTTCAACTAAGTAGTTTCGGCCGGACTGTTTGACTCCGTGTTTTCAACTGATCATCTAAGACATGTTTTCAACTGATAATCTAAGACAGTAACACTAAGATAAATCTAATACATTGAAACTGTACGTGCAATGAGGATTCATACTTGAAAAGAATTACCACACCCCAGCTGGCGGCAGTAATGCACCATTAAAGTTAGTTGCCAACCGCCATAAAACCGAAAGAAGAAGAAGCAAATGAGGCGCGCGCGCGAACATGCATGCAGCAGATGAAGTGCGCGCTCTGTATTTTTCCACCCATCATCAAGCCAACCGCCAGAAAGCTCTTCACACCTTAAAGCAGCTGTGTAAAGTAAGTAGCTATGACAAAATAATTAGCTATGATGGCAAAATAAGTGTAACATTATAAACGTTTACCTTATTTCAACCAAACCTGACTTTATTTATTGTAAACGTACTAGCTAGACATTATGCGGCTAGCTACCACGTGTACACACCACACCGATGGACTGTTAGCTAGCTATCTGTGTGAAATTCCCAAAATGCGGATATTAATAAGCCATTAAGGTTTAACTGTTTGTGATTTATTTTTTAGTTATGTTACATCGTAGATAGCCAGATTAATTAATTTCAGCTTTGGTTTATTCATGCACCATCTAATATATTTTCTTTTGCAGCTGCTGCAGTAATGAAGTGGAGTAAAACTGCTACAGAAGTTGAAATCGGGGCTGCTATGGCTGAGACACTTGAACATGCTCCCGGGAGAGCTGGAGGTGGAAGTCGCAAAGTGTGAACATTTGTAGTGTAACGTTAAATTTTCTGAGTTGTGTTTTGTGTTGACTCTTGGAATGTGCTTTTGGAATGTGAAATCTGTGTTTTATTGCACTATTTTATTTAAAATGTGCTGTTTTAAGTATAATAAAGCTATTCTCTCTTTAAAGCTTTGTTTTATTCATATGTTAATATAAAATGTTATTTGGCATGTTAATGTGTTGGGACTTTAGAATTGACAATTGTCAATAGGCATCGAGTAAACGTTGAAGATTGACCTGTTTTCAATGTTGAAAAGTCAGACAAATTTGACGTCTTTTCAATTTTCATTTTCAACCTTCAGTAGACCGTAATTAGACGTTGAAGATTGATCTGTTTTCAACGTTGAAAAGTCGGACAAATTTGACGTCTTTTCAATTTTCATTTTCAACCTTAAGCGGACCGTAATTAGACGTTGAAGATTTACGTCTATCCAACGTCTAATAGACGACTTTTTGCTAGCTGGGTTACATATAATTTGAGGGGGTAAAGTTTAATGCGTATTTGGCGTGCTGTCCGGGGGGAGGGCTCCGAGCTCGGAGTTCGGCCCGAACCCAGAGTACTCCCCCCCTATGTAAGTGCTTAGGACTAGAAGCGTGGAGAAGGGGTGGTGGGGGGATGCTGCAAAACTGTCAATGGAATGAGGTGAGACTGCTGAGTGTATACACCTCTTACCACTGATTGCTGAGTGCTCTCCACTTGTGTTAATTATCTGAACGTGCTCCTCCCGAACTTTGTTAATAAAACATCATTTAATCACAATTAAATGCAGCCAGAAATAGCTCAGATATCTGGATGAAAGGTAGAATATATCATTTTCATACATCTACTTTCAAAGCCAGACAAATATTTAATTAAATTTCTCCAAACTAAATTCATATTATATTCTCAAACACAAAAATAACCACAATAATAGTCTGCAAAAACATAATTAGTTTGCAAACAATCATAAGAGAAAGAGAGAAAGGGAAATTCCAGTCTGCTCAGTTCCCTGTGCATATATTGCGGACCTATTATCAACACGTTGCCTCTGTAAACGTGCGATCTGAGCCATTAGATTCGTATTGTAGAGATGCAGACCCATAATCTACACGCTGCCTCGACAAACGCAAGATATGAGCCAGATTCTTGTTGCAGACTCCGTAATCTACGCGCTGCCTCATTCCACGTGAGATCCAAGATCGAGTCAAGTCAAGTCAAGCCATCTTCATTTATATAGCGCTTTTAACAATGTAGATTGTTTCAGAGATAAGCATATAATTTAAGGTAACAGAGATTGTTTTGGCTTTTTAGCGGTTCTTTAATAGAGTTATTTTCCAGCTAAAGTTATTTTCCAGCTAAAGAGTCACAGAATCTTTATTGCAGACCCGTAATCTGCGCGCTGCCTCTGCAAACGCGAGATCCGAGCCAAATAAAGAATCTTTATCAACTTTCTTCCCTCGTGAAGAAAGCCAACCGGAGCAGAGCTAAAACTCTCGATAGTGCATATGTTACACGTCGGGAATTTATGAATGAACACTGTCAGCCCCATTTGACTAGATCTGACCATGCATGCTCTACTCCCAAACGAAACAACACATGAATCGCGTGTATCCCCACTCTCGTAATGTCTAAGCGAGAGCGGGGAGGAATATGGCGCGTACCTAAATTATATGGCGGGTACTCCGTGCCAAAATCAAACGACCGACCGACCGATCGAACGTCTATCCGAACGTCTATCCGAACGTCTTGAACTTTCAAACGGGTGACCCACGTGATGACCTAACGTGACGTCAGCGTCTTCGAATTTGCAGCTTTTTAACCATACAAGTATACAAGCTGATGTGTAAAGGCTATAAATGGACATGATAGGCAATACATATAAATATTGTACCCCAAAAACAACTTTCCTGAATCCTGTGTCACGGTTGTTGAATGCATTGTTTTCTTCTTGTCTCGTGTCATTGTTGTTTATGTGTGAGTGGGCGTTGTCCCGCTCACGTGTCTGTCAGCGCTCCAGCTGATCATCATCATCATCAATCACTGTTCACAGCTGCGATTCATTTCCGTTCCTATATATACTCACACCATTCTCTGTTCCAGTGTCGGATTGTTTGTTGATGTCCTGTGTCCTGCCGTGTCTGTTTCCCCGTGGAGTTGCCGTGTCTGTGTTCGCCTCGCCTTGTCTTCCTGCCGTTGTGTTTTCCTTGGGTTCACCGCACTCCAGCACCAGGATTGGGATTCACCACTGTCACCGCACCAGCCACCACAGATCATCTAGTCCCTGCCTGAGTCTGAATCGCCGCCGTCCTGTTCTTTCTGTTTGTGTACAATTTGAGAATAAATATCACTTTGAGTATCTGCGACTGCTTCCTGGTTATTCTATCATGACAGAACAATCCGACCATTCCATGGAAGCAGCAGGTGGCGCCGCAGCAACGATGGACGACTTTGTTCGTGCAAGTATTCAAAGGATGGACGCTCAGGACCGCCAGCAAGGAGAAGCGGCGCGCGCGATTCAGGCTCTCGTCACGCAGGTGTCCAAGCTGACCCAGCGTTTTCAACAGCTGCAACCTCCCGCTGCGCCAGCCGCACCGCCCGTCCCTCCCACACCACCGATGCCCGCCTCCCAGTCCGAGCCACGCCTCCCGACTCCTGAGCCATACTCTGGTGAGCCTAACTTTTGCCGGCCGTTTTTGACTCGATGCAGCATGCATTTTGCTCTCCAACCCAGAACCTTTGAGAGAGAGGAATCTAAGGTGGCATTTGTCCTCACATTACTGACTGGGAGAGCGTCACTATGGGGGACGGCGGTGTGGGAGAACAAAGAACCATGCTGTTCCTCGTTCCAGGAGCTCTCTCTGGAGATGAGAAGAGTTTTTGACCGCGCGGTTGCGGGGAGAGAGGCTGCCAGGGTCTTGTCTGAACTACGTCAGCGAGAACGATCTGTTTCGGATTATGCCATCGAGTTCAAGACCCTGGCGGCCGAGTGTCGCTGGAACGAGGAAGCGCAGTGGGATAGGTTCCTGCATGGGCTGGCCGACCGCGTCCAGAGGGAGATCTACGCCCTGGACCTGCCCCCCTCACTGAACGGACTCATCGACCTGGCTCTGAGGGTGGACGCCCGATTAGCCCGGGTCGGACCACGCGCTCCACCCAGCCTGCCTCGTGGGGGGGTGGAACATCAATGGTCCAGCGGCATGGACGCGGCCGGTCCCTCCGATCCCGAGCCCATGCAGGTGGGTCGAGCTCGGCTTTCCCGGGAGGAGAGGGAGAGGCGGAGATCCCTTGGCCTTTGCCTGTACTGCGGGGGCGCGGGACATTTCGCTAACAACTGCCCGGTAAAAGGCCAAGCCCGATAGTAAGCATGAGGCTACTATCGGGTGGGATCTCCGCCGAGAAGTCCTCATCCACGTCCACCATCCTCCCGGGAAGACTTAGATGGTCTGGTCACGATCATCACTGCACCGCACTGGTGGACTCCGGGGCTGAAGGTAATTTCATGGATCGCACCTTTGCACTGCAGTTTCAAGTCCCACTCAGAACACTTCCCCAGAGAATCACCGTACATGCACTCAATGGACAGTCACTACCTACCATCTCCCAGGCCACCGAGAACATCACGCTCATCACCTCAGGGAATCATGCAGAGACGATATCATTTTTCATCACGGACTCACATCACACACCCATTGTCCTGGGTCACCCCTGGCTCAATCAACACAACCCCCGCATTGACTGGAAACAAAGATCCATATCAGCCTGGAGCGCTGAGTGTCATAAGTCTTGTCTTGTGTCTGCCTGTTCTGTTGTCTCTGTTCCTGTGTTGCAGGAGGAAGCAGTGGATTTATCAAACGTGCCCGTGGAGTACCGTGACCTGAGGGAAGTGTTCAGTAAGTCAAGGGCTGCTTCTCTTCCTCCGCACCGTCCCTACGACTGTGCTATAGATTTACTGTCAGGTAAGTCTCCGCCTAAAGGCAAGATTTATTCACTCTCGGTTCCGGAGAGGGAGGCTATGGAGAAATATATTTCTGATTCTCTAGCATCCGGGTTCATCCAACCTTCCTCATCTCCAGCGGGGGCGGGGTTCTTTTTTGTGGGGAAGAAGGATGGATCGCTGCGACCTTGTATTGATTACCGGGGGCTGAACAACATCACGGTAAAGAATACTTATCCTTTGCCGTTGATGTCTTCAGCCTTCGAGAGGTTGCAGGGAGCATCCATCTTCACAAAACTGGACTTACGTAATGCTTATCATTTGGTCCGTATCAGGAAGGGGGATGAATGGAAGACTGCCTTCAACACCCCTAGGGGGCACTTTGAATACTTGGTCATGCCTTTCGGTTTGTCCAACAGTCCCGCAGTCTTCCAAGCACTCGTCAATGACGTGCTGCGAGACATGATCGATCAGTTTATTTATGTTTACCTGGATGACATTCTGATCTTTTCCTCGTCTCTCCAGGAACACGTGCAGCACGTCCGACGGGTACTCCAAAGGTTGCTAGAGAATGGGCTTTTTGTCAAGGCGGAGAAATGCGCTTTTCATGCACAGTCGGTCCCTTTCTTAGGACACATCGTGTCGGCTGAGGGTATGCGTATGGATCCTGACAAAGTTAAGGCTGTGGTAGAGTGGCCAAACCCAGATTCCCGTAAGGCCCTACAGAGGTTTCTGGGGTTCGCCAATTTCTACCGGCGTTTTATTCGCAACTTTAGCCAACTAGCCGCACCTCTGACTGCCTTGACCTCCCCCAGAACTGCGTTCAGGTGGTCGGAAGCAGCCGAGACTGCTTTTTCCAACCTCAAGAGCCGCTTTGTTTCGGCTCCCATTTTAATCGCCCCTGATTCCTCACGTCAGTTTGTGGTGGAGGTCGACGCGTCAGAGGTGGGGGTAGGCGCAGTTCTTTCTCAACGCTCACCTTCAGACAACAAGATGCATCCATGCGCGTTTTTATCTCATCGTTTATCACCTGCTGAACAAAATTACGACATTGGCAACAGGGAGTTGTTGGCGGTCAAGCTAGCCTTGGAAGAATGGCGTCATTGGTTAGAGGGGTCCGGGGTACCCTTTATCGTCTGGACGGATCATAAGAATCTGGAGTACATTAGATCCGCCAAGAGGTTGAACTCCAGGCAGGCTCGGTGGGCACTTTTTTTCGGCCGTTTTGATTTTACCCTCTCGTATCGTCCGGGTTCCAAAAACGTCAAACCCGATTCTTTATCGCGTATTTTTGATAGATCCGAACACGCACCTACTCCCGAGCGTATTTTTCCTGAGACCCTAATTATCTCTACGCTCACTTGGGAGGTCGAAGCGAGAGTCAAGAAGGCTCTAGAAGGGGTAACGCCTCCGATCCGGTGCCCATCGAACCGCTTATTTGTGCCGGAGGAACTACGTCCAGACGTTATTCGGTGGGGTCATTGTTCTAGTCTAGCCTGTCATCCAGGAGTTAGTCGCACCCTTTATTTGGTCAAACAACGATTCTGGTGGCCACTTATGGCTCGCGATGTTCACGATTTTGTTTTGGCTTGCTCAGTTTGCGCTATTGGCAAGTCGTCCAATCGACCCCCAGATGGGTTACTCCAACCGCTGTCGGTGCCTTCGAGACCCTGGTCCCATATCGCACTAGATTTTGTTACCGCCCTCCCACCCTCCCACCCTCCCAGGGTAACACGGTAGTTTTAACCGTGGTGGACCGATTCTCGAAGGCAGCCCACTTTGTTCCCTTGCCCAAATTACCTTCAGCCAAGGAGACAGCGGTTGTAGTCGTTAATCACGTCTTTCGGTTACATGGCCTCCCGACAGACGTGGTTTCCGACAGGGGTCCCCAATTTGTGTCCAAATTTTGGCAAGAGTTTTGTAGGTTGCTGGGGGCGACGGTCAGCCTGTCTTCTGGGTTTCACCCCCAGAGCAATGGCCAAACTGAGAGAGCCAACCAAGACCTGGAGAGAACTTTGCGATGTACGGCTGCCAGGAATCCTTCCTCCTGGAGTCAACAACTGCCTATGGTGGAGTACGCCCACAATTCGTTGCCAGTGTCTGCTACGGGCCTATCTCCTTTTGAGTGTAGTATAGGATACCAGCCACCAGTTTTTCCCAGTCTGGAATCCGAAGTCGCGGTCCCCTCTGCTCACGCCTTCGTCCAGAGGTGTCACCACACATGGACAAGAGCCCGTGAGACTCTCCTCCGTGTGCGGGCGCGCACCAAGGCCAAAGCCGATCGCCACCGGTCTAGGCCTCCCGTATACGTCGTCGGTTCCAAAGTGTGGCTTTCTACTAAGAACATTCCGCTCCGCTCCGTATCCAATAAATTGGCTCCAAAATTCATTGGCCCGTTTTCTGTCACCAAAATTGTTAGTCCGGTGGCAGTCCGCCTCAAACTTCCTCCAGTGTACAGGAGAATTCATCCGGTATTCCATGTGTCCAAAATCAAACCCGTTTTTTTTTCCCGTATTAATCCGCCGGCCCCGGTTCCCCCACCGCCGCGTCTCGTAGACGGGGAACCAACCTATTCGGTACGTCGCATTCTGGACTCTAGGCGGAGGGGACGCGGATTCCAGTACCTGGTGGACTGGGAGGGTTACGGTCCGGAGGAGAGAAGTTGGGTTCCGGCTCGTGACATCCTGGATCACTCTCTTATCGATGATTACAATCGACAGGTAAGGGAGTCTGGGAACGCCGTGAGGCGTTCCTAGAGGAGGGGGTACTGTCACGGTTGTTGAATGCATTGTTTTCTTCTTGTCTCGTGTCATTGTTGTTTATGTGTGAGTGGGCGTTGTCCCGCTCACGTGTCTGTCAGCGCTCCAGCTGATCATCATCATCATCAATCACTGTTCACAGCTGCGATTCATTTCCGTTCCTATATATACTCACACCATTCTCTGTTCCAGTGTCGGATTGTTTGTTGATGTCCTGTGTCCTGCCGTGTCTGTTTCCCCGTGGAGTTGCCGTGTCTGTGTTCGCCTCGCCTTGTCTTCCTGCCGTTGTGTTTTCCTTGGGTTCACCGCACTCCAGCACCAGGATTGGGATTCACCACTGTCACCGCACCAGCGCACCACAGATCATCTAGTCCCTGCCTGAGTCTGAATCGCCGCCGTCCTGTTCTTTCTGTTTGTGTACAATTTGAGAATAAATATCACTTTGAGTATCTGCGACTGCTTCCTGGTTATTCTATCATGACATCCTGTGCTTGTGCGGCTGTGTTTTACTTTCAAAGAGCAGAAATACTGCCTATAAGCTACAGACATTCAATAGTCTTGACCATATAATCATTTTAACTAGTTTTTATTGTTAATTTTATTGCCCAATGTACAAAGTTCCCACTGTCCGTAAAAACACTCAAAAGTCGATTATTTTATTTTTTACTTTTTGATCCAGAAGGTTTTCATATTAGATTTATATATTTGGACTGAATGATCTAATGAATGCTCTGCAGTGTTTATGATATTGAGCTGTGATCTGAAAGCATTGTTTGATTTTGAGCACAGATAAAATGGTTTTGAGTAAATTTCTTTATTTTGAAAAGCATCAGATGGTCTCTGAATGTAGTTTGAAGATTTGGTTTTGTATTTAAATTTTTGAGAAAGTGGGTGATGGTTCCAAAAAATGTATTTTAGCAATTCAGGAAAACTGTCCTATAGATTAAAAACATGCATTATTTTTTATAGGCTACATAATATCAAACAAATAAAGTAGGCCCAATAAAAAGTAAATCTAATCAAGCATGATTTTTTGTTTCAAGAACTTAGCGATCTTAACACTTACTAAATTATCATAATCTTTTACAAATAATCATCATAAATGTTAAAGTGGCAAGGTTTATTAAAAACATATGTATAATAGTTCTAATATTACATTTAGACACGTGAAGACACGTTGTAACACGTCTTTTTTTATATATACCTTAGTTTAACTTCTTATTCTTCGATTGTATCCTCTAACTAGTCCACATTTGATTACTGCAATCAATGACTGATTTAGAAAGTGATTTAGAAAGTTATGTATGGTGTAGTATTATTAAAGTTAAATAAAGTTAAATTAAGGCTAAATACCCTTCTTTAAACTTAGGCTACTAATAAAGTCATTACATGGATAGTATCTGTTTATTATTTTAAAGTGAGTTTCTTTGACTTTATTAGGAATTACATATATATCGGACCACAAATTCTTAAAGACACTAAAGTGGTAATAATGTTTCCATTTCCCCATTGCCTTGGGTGAAGAACTTTTTTCATTAGTTAAAATTCTTCTGATAAATATATTATTTCTTAAATCAAAACATTCTTAAAACATTCTTAAATCAAGACGCATTTACTACATAAGAAAACGCCCCTTTATGCCCCTTTAGCACTTTATTTAATAATATGTTTACAAAATGAGAACACAAGAGACAGTGAAAATGCATGTTAGAAACAGTGTTTACTGTTTACATGACCTCTCTCTATGACAGAATTTATATATCAGAGTTCATCAGATTAAAAAAAAACCCATCAACATCTTATGTTAGAGGAACTCACTGTCTTGTAGCCCAAGATTCAGCAGAGTCAGCAAAGTAAATTTCAGAATGAAGATGAAATCATGGTAAAAATGAACAAAGTAGCCTTGGCAATAGATTATATTGGATAATCTTAACTGTTTCTTTCTCAATGTGTTATTACCATGAAAAGTCAATGGCCAACTAATGATAACATGGTCCATGGCATTGAAGACTTTGAAATTAAAAACCCTTTATCTTATAACTTTTAACTCTTACTTGTAAAACAATCAGTTTAATAAATAAAATAATAAAAAAGGAAAAATACAACAACATTAATTAAAAGCATACCACTGTAGCCTATACAGCTACAATAGGTGAGTCTGGTGTTTGAAACATTAGAGTCATGAAATACACAGAAAGTCATGATATAGCCTACAGGTGGCAACTTGTTCAGTTCATCTCTTAGCCTACAATAGGCTTATTCAGGGAAGTGCAGGAAATGGTTGAGTATTATTTTAGGTATAATATCTGTAGGCATATTTAGTGCCTATCATGTCCATTTATAGCCTTTACACATCAGCTTGTATACTTGTATAGTTAAAAAGCTGCAAATTCGAAGACGCTGACGTCACGTCAGGTCGTCACGTGGGTCACCCGTTTGAAAGTTCGGATAGACGTTCGATCGGTCGGTCGGTCGTTCGGATGTTTGATTTTGGCACGGAGTACCCGCCATACACGCGGGTCAATCTGACTGCAGTAGATGTGAAAGATAGCGTTCCTATGGCGACCGGTGGAAGCGCGAGTAACTGATCGTCTTTCCAATCGTTTATATAGCCTACTATGTTCCCAACGTGTTGTTTACGTGTGAAGTCACGTTGTAACACGTTTGTGTTTTTCTTACCTTAGTTTAACTTATTATGCTTCGATTGTATCCTCTAACTAGTCCACATTTGGTTATTGCAATGGCTGATTTAGAAAGTTATGTGCGGTGTATTATTAAAGTAAAATAAAGTAGAGGCTCTTATTAACAAACCGGGCACGCTTTGACGGCTAATTCGGAAAAACACGAGATATTCAACATATTTTTTTCTCCATCTCCCATTTAAACGGACGATTCAGAAACAGACAATGTCTCATATTTCATAGAAATAGGCCTACGCTTTACCATACATTCATTCAAATGCAGCGAAAACATCTGCTTTTGTATGCCTAAATATTATAGCCTATATAGTTGGCTATATAAATATTATAAAGCCTATAAAATATACTTACCATTTATATCAGACAAATCGATTTTTACAAATGTAACAATTGTGATCTCAGATAAATATAAAAATGTTTATTCATACTAGGTCCGTGTACTTTTTGTTCATTTCATTTCCTGTTTGGAATGGAATTATGAGAAATGAAAACCAGCTCGTTTATTCGTTTTGTAGTTTAGTTTAAAAAACGAAAAATGAGATTTTGGCTCGATTTTTCATTTTTCGTTTGTGGTTTACAAATCGGAATATGGGTTCAATATTTCATTTGCACATGTGGGCGGTGCTGAAACGCCCCTTTCATCTGATTGGTCAAAACGCTCCGCCTTCAGTAGGCTACGAGCTCGAGCTTTTCTTTCTGTCAGGCAGAATAAGAGCAAGTACGAGTGCGGCACTGACAAATGTACTTTAATAAAATAATGTCTGAAACCAACACTCACTGTTAACTACGCACAATATTTGAAGCAGAAATATGTTGCTGGTCACGTAATTCGTGCTGCTGCAAGCAACCCCAATAATGTGAGCCACAGTATAGCCTATGACAGATTATTTAAGCATAATTAGGTTATTTCCCATTAATAAATACAGTGCAAATAGATCCGTCTTTTTGGATAAAAAAAACTTGCCTTGCCTTATCTAAAAGGTAAGTGGAAATAAAAATCAATAATAGGCTGAACTGTACCATGATAATATGTCCGTAACATGTAGTACCACTCGTCTTTTATATAGGCTATAAATAATTTTGAAAATTGAATAATTATGTATAATTATATAATAATTATATATAATGTTACACCTAAATGTTAAATGTTAAATCTAAATGCTAAATCTAAATCTAAATGTTAAATCTAAATCTAAATGTTAAATCTAAATCTAAATGATAAATCTAAATCTAATAACATTTTAAATGTAGCCTATGCCGTGCTCTTCAACTTACATGATTTTAATTAATCCCAAACAGTATTAATGTACGTTCACTGATTCTAGCTTCTCTCTTTTCTGTCTCTTTCTTTTCATGTGAACTGAGTAGGCTACACATGCTTACATTCATAAATATACATTTTATTTCTATTCAATTTTCAAAATTATTTATAGCCTATATAAAAGACGAGAGTGGTATATGGGGCGCCGTTTGTAAAGCGGCTCACGCTGAAAATAACAGCAACATTTTGTCACATTTAACTTCAAACAATGTTTAAAAAACTTATGAATTTTTGACGGTCACTTTTTTCCACATTTACAACAATATTTGTCAACTTAGAGATATTTTAAATTGTTAAATCTAAATATTAAATGTTACACCTAAATGTTAAATGTTAAATCTAAATTCTAAATCTAAATGTTAAATCTAAATGTTAAATGTTAAATAAATCTAAATGTTAAATCTAAATATTAAATCTAAATCTAAATGTTAAATCTAAATGTTAAATCTAAATCTAAATGTTAAATCTAAATATTAAATCTAAATATAAATGTTAAATCTAAATGTTAAATGTTAAATCTAAATCTAAATCTTTCGTTTTTCGTTTGTGGTTTTTTCGTAAACCACAAACGAAAAATGAAAAATCGAGCCAAAATCTAATTTTTCGTTTTTTAAACTAAACTACAAAACGAATAAACGAGCTGGTTTTCATTTCTCGTTTTTCCATTCCAAACAGGAAATGAAATGAACAAAAAGTACACGGACCATACTAGCCTATAGAGGTCAGATCTGAATCTCAGGAGGATGTTCATTATTTCATTCAAGATCTTACACACAAATCAGCCTTGCTGAAAACTGAACATGTGTTTATATTTTATAACCTAAATTAACACATCCAGAGCTGACTATGAAAACTCAGATTCTAGCGGTTCATGAGAACATTTTGAAAGTCTTTATCTTAAATGTAAGGTCCACTGTAAAGACTCCTGGAATATTAATGTTAAACACCAAAGTCGCTATTAACTAAAATATGGTTATGTTGAACTATTTTAATATTGAACAAGCTAATAACAAATAAATATTTTCTTGAAGTGTCTTTAAGCCGTTTTCACTTTAAATGACAACTCCCAATATTTATATTTTTGACTGCAATTTTTTTTTTTTTTTTTTTTTTGATGTAGTTTACAATATTCCTGACATAAATGTTCTTATGAAAGTATGTACTTTTTTGGACTTGCAACATTAGTTGGAAAAGTAAATGAATTATTTAATTATGTTATATAAAACTTTCAGTAACAATATTTCAACAATTCAATTGCTCTACAATTCAGTCCACTACAATCCACAGGTGACCCCCAAAACTCCAACACAGAAACTCTTATTCTCAACAGAACATTATTTACAAACAAACACAAACAACAAAGACACATAAATATGTCTTAAATTCATAACATTTATTATCTGCAAATATTTTAAACTGTTGATTCACAACAGTTTCATATATAAATGTAGGTCTAAGCATAAATAAATATAAATTGATATTTTATATGTCCATTTATATATATTATTTTATTTATTTCCAAAGATATAAAGCTAATATTAATATTTATGAAAACCTCCTGGATCTGGATCTGTTTTTTAAATTAAAGATTATTGCAAAAAGTAAAAAATAAAAATACATTTTATTAATTTGGAGTGTTTTTTATGAGCTGTGTGAATATTGTACATTAGGCAATACAATTTACAATAAAAACTAGTTAAAATTAATATATTGGTCAAATTAAGACTATTGAATTCTGTATGTAGACTACAGTATGTCTGCTCTTTGAAATTAAATCACATGTATAGGCTAGCCTCATAAGCACAGGATTCAGGAAAAACAATTTTTTAGTGTTGTTTTAGGTGTACAGTATCTCTATGTATTGCCTTTAATGTCCATGTATAGTCTTTACACATCAGCTTGGATACTTGCATGGTTAAAAAACTGCTAATTTCAATATGCTGACGTCACGTCAGGTCGTCACGTGGGTCACCCGTTCAGAAGTAGCTTACAAGACGTTCGGATAGACGTTCGATCGGTCGGCTGGTCGTTCGGATGTTTTATTTTGGCATGGGGCGTGCACCATACTTACTACTATATATTATTGTGCTGTCGGATTGAATGTCACTCACATGATCACCTGCAGCAATCACGAACAGCAGCACGATTGCGAGTGTGATATTAATCTATTGATGGGGAAAACGTCTCGGGTTACTGGATGTAACCCTGGTTCCCCGAGAGAGGGGAACGAGACGCTGCGTCTAATATAAACGCTACGGGGAATGCCTTCGGCATGCGTTATCTGAAGTCACTATACAACTATTCCAATCTGGATTGGTGTGCGTCATCGTGCGTCATGCATGTGACGGTGACCCGGACGCTATATAAGGGTCACAGGAACAAGGAAATGACAGCTTCGAAAAAGGTTCAAAGCAGCTGTTCTCAGGGCGCCCCGAAGGTGGGGAGAGGGGACGCAGCGTCTCGTTCCCCTCTCTCGGGGAACCAGGGTTACATCCAGTAACCCGAGACGTTCCCCTTCGTTACGGGGAACTCCCGCTGCGTCTAATATAAACGCTACGGGGAACGAGTACCAGCTAGCCCCCACCGAGAACAGGCGCCCCTGGTGTGAAACATCTGGCACACTCAAGAGCACTAAAGCAAGGGAGAGTGAAAGATCCAACTGTTCTAAGAATTTTATTCTTTCTTGTTTGGTGTACAAAGGGAAGGTTGCATCAACAACCTCGATATTAAGGTCCAAGTATATAGGCCTGATTAATGACAGGCAGAACACTTAACTCCTAACACCTTTTTAGTGGATCAACTCTGGAAGCCTAAGAGGCTCTCTTGCTTACACCGCACATGCAACGAAGGATGAAGAGCCTAAGGAATTTTTAGAATAGCCTCCGGTACCTTGGTTACCGGGGAGAAATATCTCAAAGAAAGCTAACAAACTCCCATTTAATACCCTATGTAGATATACTCTGCGGAGCCGCAATTTAATATGATAGCCTGCAGAGACAGGGTTCATCCAGATTTTGACGCAGCATACAGAGGTAGAAAGCACTCTGAAGGTGAGGATCATTGCTAAGGACAGGGGAGAATTTATAGAACCCACTATACTAAGAATTTTATTCTTGTCTTTTTTGGTGTAAGAAAAAGGCTGAGTTAACAGCCTCAGAAGTGAGGTCCAATATATACATATGCCTAAAAAGGCAGGACACTGACTCCAAGGCACCATTAGTGGATAACCCTAAAAGCCTAGAAGGTTCTCCTGTCACACTTATAGCAACGAAGGATGAAGAGCCAGAGGAAATCATAAGATAGCCTCCGGTACCCTTATTGGTGACCGGGGAAATTTCCTACTAGAAAGCTAGCATATATACACGTATCCCGCAGAACCGACAGGGGCTTTTCTTTCCACAGACTGGTCAGCCTGCAAGGATAACAGGATTCATCCTAGAAGGCTACAGGGAAATATGGAGGTCATGGGACGACCCGGGTGGACAACCCTGAGAGCATACGGAGGCCGTAGGCGCCATAGCGGCTCTGAGCGTGGACGAGACGTCCCGATTAGAGTATAGAAGAATCCCAGTACTGAAGCCATAGGGCAGTAAAAGGCTGGGTCCAGCTAACTCAATTACAACTTCCTGAGCCGGGGAGTTCTGGAGGTAGCTGATCTGATGACCTCGGCCACCAGATCACCCTATTCGAGAAGGCCAGTGTGGTTTTTCGAGAATAAGATCTACTCAAAATCCTCTGACCCTCTCCAGAACTCCAGGGAGTAGAGCGACCGGGGGAAAAGGCGTACAGACGTTGCCTCGGCCACGTCTGTACCATGGCCTTCAGACCCAACGGGGCTGGATGCGAGAGAGAGAACCAGAGCGGGCAATGAGAATTCTCATGAGAAGCGAATAAATCTACCTCCGCCTGGCCGAACTTCTCCCATATAAGCTCCACCACCTCGGGGTGGAGCATCCATTCCCCTGGCCTGGGCCCCTGCCTCGACAGGGTGTCTGCTCCCACATTATCAACCACAGGTATATAGGGTGCATCAAAAAACACAATTCTTGAATTTTGATATGGCTGGGTGCTAAAAATGTTCCAATATATGTAGAAACAACACATGCAAAATATTTTTCCAGTACATGATGATTTAGGGGTGCCACCGCACATCTGGTTTTGTTGGATAAAGTGCTTAACAGTGCTCAATGGTCACAATGGAGATCTGAGGTAAACAATACTACAGCTCAAGAAAACTGAGATTATCTTTCTGTTTGAGGTGATCTTTCTGTGTTGGGTATGTATTATTACATAATTAGTATCATATCTGTAATTTTGTCTTTGTATACTTATTTATCATAAGTCATTTAAGTCATATTTATAGGTATTTGGTGCTCATTACATCTAGCTAACGTTAGCTAGCAACAGTTTGCTAACCACAGTTAGCTATCTATGTTAGCTAAGCTATTAAGCTTAACATCAACAGTATTCTAGAGTGGACAATGTCATATTCAGAGTATACAGTGGGGAGAACAAGTATTTGATACACTGGCAATTTTGCAGGTTTTCCCACTTACAAAGCATGTAGAGGTCTGTAATTTTTATCATAGGTACACTTCAACTGTGAGAGACGGAATCTAAAACAAAAATTCAGAACCTGTATAAAAGACACCTGTCCACACACTCAATCAAACAGACTCCAACCTCTCCACAATGGCCAAGACCAGAGAGCTGTGTAAGGACATCAGGGATAAAATTGTAGACCTGCACAAGGCTGGGATGCTAGGCTGGGCACAATTATTAGAAAATGGAATAAGTTCTAGGTGACGGTCAATCTCCCTCGGTCTGGGGCACCATGCAAGATCTCACTTCGTGGGGCATCAATGATCATGAGGAAGGTGAGGGATCAGCCCAGAACTACACGGCAGGACCTGGTCAATGACCTGAAGAGAGCTGGGACCACAGTCTCAAAGAAAACCATTAGTAACACACTACGCCATCATGGGTTAAAATCCTGCAGCGCACACAAGGTCCCCCTGCTCAAGCCAGCGCATGTCCAGGCCCGTCTGAAGTTTGCCAGTGACCATCTGGATGAGCCAGAGGAGGAATGGGAGAAGGTCATGTGGTCTGATGAGACAGCAATAGAGCTTTTTGGTCTAAACTCCACTCGCCGTGTTTGGAGGAAGAAGAAGGATGAGTACAACCCCAAGAACACCATCCCAGCCGTGAAGCATGGAGGTGGAAACATCATTCTTTGGGGATGCTTTTCTGCAAAGGGGACAGGACAACTGCACCGTATTGAGGGGAGGATGGATGGGGCCATGTATCACGAGATCTTGACCAACTACCTCCTTCCCTCAGTAAGAGCATTGAAGATGGGCCGAAACACACAGCCAGGGCAACTAAGGAGTGGCTCCGTAGGAAGCATCTCAAGTTCCTGGAGTGGCCTAGCCATTCTCCAGACCTGAACCCAATACAAAATGTTTGGAGGGAGCTGAAAGTCTGTATTGCCCAGCGACAGCCTTGAAACCTGAAGGATCTGGAGAGGGTCTGTATGGAGGAGTGGGACAAAATTCCTGCAGTGTGTGCAAACCTGGTCAAGAACTACAGGAAACGTATGATCTCTGTAATTGCAAACAAAGGTTTCTGTACCAAAGTTCTGCTTTTCTGATGTATCAAATACTTATGTCATGCAATAAAATGCAAATTAATTACTTAAAAATCATACAATGTGATTTTCTGGATTTCTGTTTTAGATTCCGTCACTCACAGTTGAGGAGTACCTATGATAAAAATTAGACTTCTACATGCTTTGTAAGTGGGAAAACCTGATAAATCTGAAGTGTATCAAATACTTGTTCTCCCCACTGTAGATGTCTCATGTGTATTGAGAGTAGCATTGTAATTGTTACAGTAAATTAACAGGGTAAGGCCACGTGAACATGTCACATTGACCTCCATTCATTTTGTCTATAGGACAAATGAATGGACAATCTTGAAAGTTGAATTCTGAGAAATGCCCAAGTTGCCCAAAGGGTTCAAACAAACAACTTTTACTTTGATAACCCTATAGAACATGTTACTGTATAAAAGTTCACTGTACTCAACATTTCCAGGTCAACCTTTTGGTAATTAGACTAAAAATTGCACATTTTTCAAAATTTCGCCAAAGTTCATGTGTTAGGTGGCACCCCTAAATCTCAATGGAATTCCTCAAAACTTTGCAAAAGTCATTTTTATGTTAATTGGAACAAAATGCAGTGCCAGCCAAATTGATATTTTGAAATTAAAATTTCCCATTCAAATTTGATGCACCCTCACAGAGAGAAATTTGTCCTTAGACAAAAATAGAATATGATGGGCCAATTTGCACAGAGGACGAGACCTCAAGCCCCCCTGATGGTTGATATAGAAAACCACCGATATATTATTAGACCCAATAAGGACCTGATGGCCTCTGAGGTCTGGAGGGAAATGCCTGAGGGCAAAGAATACTGCCAGCATCTCCAGGCAACTGATGTGCCATGAGAGGTGATGGTCCTTCCAGACCCCGCGGGTGTACCGGCCCTCCATGACCGCACCCCAGCCCCTGCGGGAAGCATCTGTGGTCAGAATTTTTCTGGGACACGAAGCTCCAAGCACCTGGCCTTGGGACAGGAACCGTATGTCTTTCCATATGACTAGAGAACGAAGGTACCTGGGCGCAACTCTAATCATACGGAAGGGGTTGCCCCTTGGGGAAAACCCCCTGGTCCCGAGCCACCACTGTAGGGCCCCATAAGGCCCAAAATTCCTTGAAAATGTTTGACAGTGATGGCCTGGCCTAACCTGATAGCTCTAACTGCAGCCACGATACTTTAAATACGTGGCTGGGTCAAGTGAACTTGCATAGATTGCGAGTCCCACTCAGCTCCAAGAAATTTTATTCTTTGAAGAGGAGACAGAGAACTTTTCTTGACATTGAGCCTTAGCCCCAAGCACTGAAGATGACGCAAAACAACATCTCGATGTTGGATTGCTAGCGTCTCTGGTTCTGCAAGAATAAGCCAGTCATCAAATAATTTAGGATGCGGTTCCCCTGAAGTCTCAGTGGAGCAAGGGCAGCATCCATACAGAAAGTGCAAGGGGATAGAGTTAGGCCGAAAGGAAGAACCCTATATTGGTAAGCTTTTCCCCCCAAAAGCGAACCTAAGGAACTTCCTATGATAATGGATGATGAAGTTATGAAAATAAGCATCCATGAGATCTATTGTCACAAACCAGTCTTCAGATCTGATTTGCTGAATGATACTGGGTATAGTGAGCATATTGAAACTAAATCTCCTCAAAGATTTATTCAATACTCTAAGATCTACAATAGGATGATGTCCACCATCCTTTTTCGGAACAATGAAGTAACGGCTGTAAAAACCTGAATCCCTCTCCTGATTAGGGGCAATTTCTATTGCTTTTGCTATATCCTTTAACTATACCCAGGGTCTATTTAGATATATTCGGAAGGCCTGACCAGGCGTCTAAACAATCTACAAGAGGAATCAATTTCTCTGGGTTAGTCTCAGGTGATATAATGTGCTTATCGGTGGTCTGAAGCAGTTTACTGGCAGGACGTAACCGATGAATAATCTAATAAGGAGATCAGTCCCTCGAGACTGACCTCAGGTTTTGAGATTCGGTGACCTGAAGCGATAGATCGGCAGGAACTAACCGAAAATAATATGAAGTGCCCATAAGGGTCCGCGTTTTTACGCCAGGACCTCATAGTTTATTTATTTATTTTTTCTTAGCCCGAAAGGCAGTCCTCAGACCTGACTTCGGGGCTTTTTTTTTTTTTTTATGAGAACGTCTCCTCTGACCCCGAGCCCTGTACAGGGGGAAGGGGAGGGGAAGAGGTGACTTCCCAGAATATGAGGAGCTGGTGACTGTCCCCAGGGGACCTGGACTACCATGTAGGTATGCATTTTTTTTTTTTTTTTGACATGCCGCCATATAAGCCTTCCCTACCAAATTCGAGATAATATTTATATTAGCTCCACTTTAATTTTGGAGGGACGTGTCTGAGTCATCAGAGGTAATACGATATCTGGGAGAAATATTCTTCTACCCCCTGCATCATTAAATTCCCCTTTAATTTTCTTCTTCAATTATTCCACAATCTCAGTACCTCAGTATGGAGATCGTTTGAAAAAGGAAGACTCTGACACAAGGATTTTGACTGGGTTTGCAGGAAGCACTCTTTTTAGACGCTTCCTTCTTATTAAATTACCAAACATTTAATTTCATTACAGCCCCAGTCTTTCTCCAGCAACTCCTCATAATGTGGTGAATATTCGTGGTTCAGTGTTGATAGTATCTGACTCCTCAGAATCAGATAAATCAAACACCGGGTCTTTAACACGGTCGGAAGAAGCCGCAGTGACGCGGGCTTCCGAACCGTGCGCGAGACCTGTAAACACTGCTCCACGTGCGAACCCAATGCAAACAGACAACGCGCTGCCTCGACAGACGCGAGCTGATGCACTAGGAACGCAAGCCTATTTTATTCTTTTTAAACAGGCTCAGGCGGGAGCGGAAGAGTAAACTCCGAGTCTACACCCTGCAGACCTGTAATCTACGCGCTGCCTCGGCAAACGCGAGATCCGAGCCACTATAGATTCTGTATTGCAATGCAGACATTAATCTACGCGCTGCCTCGGCAAACGCGAGATTAGTCACAGCATCTTTATTGCAGAGTAGCCGTAGGCTAATCTACGCGCTGCCTCGGCAAACGCGAGATCCGAGCCACTATAGATTCTGTATTGCAATGCAGACCTTTAAACTACGCGCTGCCTCGGCAACCACGAGATCCCAGTCACAGAATCCTTTCAGTTTGCACAAAATAGACAGTGCCCTCGAGAACTGTCCGTGCAAGCTCCGCTCACAACCCAACACCACAAAGCAAGTGTGCGCCATCCTTGCTTCTTTAATTTTTCTTAAATCAAGGAGACGCACACTGCCTTCGCCATAGTAGATTTGACAGACAACACCAAATAAGACGTACAGTTTGACATAGAACGCTGCTGAAGAACAGAAGCTGTCATTTCCTTGTTCCTGTGACCCTTATATAGCGTCCGGGTCACCGTCACATGCATGACGCACGATGACGCACACCAATCCAGATTGGAATAGTTGTATAGTGACTTCAGATAACGCATGCCGAAGGCATTCCCCGTAGCGTTTATATTAGACGCAGCGGGAGTTCCCCGTAACGAAGGGGAACTGAGTCCTTAAATAGCTAAATAAAACCAGGATGGGTAAGAGATGGTGTAAGAGGTTTACACTGGGTAAGAGATGTTATAACTTATAGCAGCACACACTCACATGATGTTGTTTGCGGCCGTATCATCTCCGTCTCCTTGGGAAGATTCAACTCTCAGCTGGAAAGCTGTCAAGTATCCAGAATGACACCATTTGATATCGGTCCACTCACCCCAGCTGAAGAAAACACACATAGAGGTTGCCTGATCAAATCGATTATTATTTTCAAGAAAATCCTAAATTTACTTATCTAGCTTAAACACTTAATGCAAGAATTGTTAATAATCTGAGTCCATTACTTTCCTACATCGGACTGAATTGTGTAGAAGTCATATAAGCCTGATGATTCTTTGAACTGATCGACACAGTGAAGACGAATTCCATTGAGCGCTGTATCATCACCACCACCAATTGGTCTTTCCACCTTAAAACAACAACAACATCAAAGCAATCTTCCATTTGAAAGAGTTAACTCTAACCCAGCCCATAGTAACATTTATCTTCATGCTCTTTAGTATTACACAGACACTTAAATCTTAAGCAGGTGCAGTTCCCTGGAGAAACCTGGAATTAAATGACAAACAGCAACTCCACAGTTTTGAGCCTTTGAAGCACTCATCCACCCCCATATTAGCAAAATAGAGTCAATGCCCAACTTACCTTCAGACTAAACCCTGCGGCGTACCATCCACTTGGACACATGTCCACAGGCCCCCACGATCCCCAATGCATTCCGTTCGTCACCGTCAGCTCAGATCTGGAAAATCGGTTGATGCTCCGCTGAGAACGACCTTCTGCAGGCCGACCGCTCACATGCCCAATAATGGCCAGCAGTGAAAACATCATGGAAAAGAAGAGATGGATTTCTACAGCACTGGCCTGATTGATAAATACAATCAGTGATCAGGTGGAAACAGACGCCTCAACCCTTGTGATGAAAAAGGCTCATATTTATACACAAGATTAAGCAAATTCATCCACCTCCTTCTTTGGTTGGTCAGTAGAACATGCCTGATTCTTTTTTAGCCAATCAGAACATTACAAATGTTAAATTCAGCCAATCAGCAGCCAGGAACACTGAGTCCACTCAATAACTGTAAATAAACACACAAAAATACAAACATCTGTTTGTTTAACTGAGAAAGTGTTTTACTCAGTAAAATGCCTATCATATGCTGGTTGATTTTGTCATTTTATTTCCTGTTGTAAATACCAAGTCTTGCAAAGCAGCAGGAAAAGATCAGCTAAAAATGATCATTCTGTCATCATTTACTCACTCTCACGTCGTTCCAAACCTGTATGACTTTCTTTATTTCAAGAAGAATTTAAGTGTCATAAATGTATTTTCACACAACTTGACTTGTGAAGTCTTATGATAATTTCCATGAATAATGAAAACACATAAAAATCATTGTTTATCCATATTGTTCCAGACGGTGAAACTAAATGATTGTGCAAGTCACGTAAACACACTTTAGACAAACACTGATCAGGTCGAATTGCCAGTAAAATCATGTGCCCTTTTAAAAAGTTTTACACTTTTTATCTTTCATGAGGTTTTAGATACTGGGAAGCAGAAAGCACACATTTAAGCAAATATGAACCATGAAGCGTCTGTGTGTGTAGGAAAATAACAAAAGCCTAAAATAAAAATAAAAATATTTTTTTTATTAAAAATAAAAAATAAAATAAAAGTCTTTGACTTCTTGATTCTGGCACCGTTTGTGATAGTCGCTGCAGGAGTGGCTTTACAATCTTCTCAAATATTAAAATAAGGTTTGAATTTGTTTTTGCATCAAATCATTTTATGAATATGCATTGTTCCATTTTAGCTGTAAACACATTGGTAACACTTTATAATAAAGTTCAGTTGTAAGTCATTTATAAGTGGTTAGTTAATGATGAACTAATCATTTACAAAACATTCATAAATGATTATTAAGTGATATACTAACATTTTATGTATGTTTTGTAAATTTCATTACAAGTGAATAGTAAATGATAAATAAATCTAATTATAAGTAAATTATCTAATAATTTACGAAACATGACTACGTGTTCATAAATGATTAATAAGTAATATGTTCATTACTTTATGTATGTTTTGTAGATTCATAAGTAATTTACAATTGATTAATTAATGATTAACTAATCATTTACAAAACATTAATATGCGTTTCATAAATGTTTAATAAATTGTTATTTTTTGCATGTATGAAAACACACAAAAATATATTTTTTTGTATGTGTGTGTGTGAACTCGTAAGTACGATGTCAGCAATTGGCTCTGGCCCCCTTCCTGTTCACCTGTTCAGAGTGATGAGATACTTACTAGACGGTCATTCAACCAACCTCACTCAATGGCTGGCTGTCTAAGTGGTGTGCACCAAATAATACAGAATTCCTAGACAATTGGAAAAGTTTTTGGGGCAGACCTGACCTGTTGAAAAGAGATGGTATTTATCCCTCCTGGGATGGTGCTGCTCTTTTCTCTAGTAATATGGCACATAGTCTTAGAGCTCAAACATGGCAATCTGGACCTCAGGTCAGGAAGCAGACAGACTGGCTAAACCGACCGTCTGCTAGCGGCCTCGCGTCACCAAGGTCAGATACATCCCATTAACAAAAAAAGAAAAGTGAAGTCCGCACACTGCATGCTGCTAAAGATTAATTTATTAAAAGCACAACGTTTCGACCATCAGGTCTTCATCAGGTGCAATATAAATATAGAGCAAAGTGAACTTTAAGTAGAAACAGGTAATCACCTTAATTAGGCCCACACACAAAGATTTGTGACCAATAATACAAGTAATTGACAATAATAAGTAGCACGTGACCGAGAGAGAGAGAGAGAGAGAGAGAAAAAATAAAAATAAAATAAAAAAATAATAATAAAAAGAAGGAAAAAAATTATGAAAAGAAAGAAAGAATAATAACAGAAAAAAAATACAAACAGCTAAACTAATAATAAACAACAGATAAAGAAATGACTCAATCATTATAAAAAAAAGGCTTAATAACAAAGTCCTCATTAAACCTCAATGGTGACAAAGTATTTAAGGTATAAATCCAAAAACATTCCCTCTGTAATAATTTCTTCTCATAATCTCCCCCTCTTGAGGGTCTTTTTACCTTCTCTATACCAATATATTGTAAAACACTAACGTTATGGCCTGCTTGTTTAAAATGAGATGCTATAGGACTACGCATATCTCCGGTCCTAATATTACTACGATGTTCGCTGTTGAGTTATATGTTCTCATTAATCATATAATTTATGTTTTGTTATGTAGCTTACTATTATTTTATTTATTTTTTAGATTATGCTACTGACTGTTGTATGCCAAAAATGTGCAAGAGTTCATTGTGCGCATGTGTGAACAAATGGGACCTTTATTTTGACTCAAGTGAATGTTAAAACTTTGTACTCAGTATTTAGTACGTGTTGCTGCTCCCTCGGGCACTGATGTTATACCAGTGCGTTGAGATGTAAACGGACAAATAAATAATACTAAGAAGTTATTTCTGGATTATTCTTTAATTGATGGATGACAACAACATATTGAACATAGACATGACGGATAGAAATGAAACCATTCGCTAATGCGAGTACGCAATGATCTAGAAGTTTTACCGACATACGCAAGACCACAAGGGCAACGAATGAGCACAGGTAATGGTACCACGTATCGGAATATTGCGGCCAGTGCGTGGATGACTAAAGGAATTACACTTATAAAGGCACTGGACACACTTGCCACACCTGTAATTGCCTGGAGGAAGAGTTGAAATACCTTGTTTTACACGTGATGGAAATTCAGATTTTACAAGCAAGTCACGAAGGTTGTTTTGACGTTTAAAAAACAATTTAGGACCTTTCTTAAAAACACCTGATAATTTAAGATCACTTGAATGATATGCCAATGCTTATTTAAGACTCTGCGAAACTGCGTACTTAATGCTGAGTACTTACAGTAGTAGTGCAAATGGGAGCATTAAAAGGTTGCTTTTTATTATTTTGTTTAGTTTTTTAAGCACTGTATCTGAGATGTCTCATTCAATTTCTTTTTGGCATTATCGATCCATTCAAAAATCTTAACGTTAAATCAGCGGATTGTTGAGAGTAGGATTCTTCTGTGCTACAAACTCTGCGAACACGCTTAAATTGACTAATAGGCAAACTCTTAATTAGATGTCTAGGATGGAAACTATGGTATTACGATCCGTTGGTTTTCGATACAAATCGGTATGGAGTTTCCCGTCACATATGTACACTCTAACATCAAGAAAACTAATGCTTACTGGATAGTATTCCATAGTAAAATTCACATGCTCAGTCCTTAAATTAAGGTAATTCAAAAACATCAATAACTCTGCAGGTGTACATTTACATTTACATTTTGTCATTTAGCAGACGCTTTTGTCCAAAGCGACTTACAAATTAGGACTAAATTAAGCGAGTCATCATGAAGAGGCAAAAACAACGCAAGAAGTGCTCAAAATACGAAGTTCAGGCATTATTCAGAGTAGGCTAAGCCCGATAAGTGAGGTTTTAATGGGAAAGGAAAGTTTTTTTTTTTTTTTTTTTTTTTTTTTTTATGCGGTCGTGTTCACGGAAGAGATGGGTTTTCAGCTGTCTTTTGAATGTTGTCAGGGATTCTGAATTCCGGATGAGGGTGGGGAGCGCATTCCACCAGCATGGAACTGTGAATGAGAATGTTCTGGAAAGTGATTTTGTGGCTTTCTGTGATGGAACCACGAGACGTCTGAAGGGATCCAAATTTAAGAATCTATTTCAGATATGTTTCCTTACATAACATCACGGTGAAGAATACTGATTTTAGCATTTGAGGTTTTAATTTAGATAGTATATAAACTGAGAAAGTGATTATTGAGTCTCTAGCAAGAGTCTCCTATTCCTACCAGACCTGTTTTCTCTATTGTGTTTTAAATGAGTCTTTAATGGCTCTAGCCAGTAGCTCCAAGACGCACCCTTTGTCTTAAATGGCTCTGGGATGGCCCGTGGAACCAGAGTTTCCTGGCCAGTATCAGCATTTGAATAGGTATGCTGATTAAATTGATACTGGTAAACACGCTGGGGTCTGGGGCAGGTTAGCTTAACCTTTATACCTCATTTACATGCTTTGTTTGTATTTGTCTCCACCTTCAAAAAGTCCCTCCTCCTAAAATGCCTATAAGATAACATGTAAAGCTATGTTAGATCAGATCATGTTGGAAGTTTCTACAGCCGCGTACAGAGGAGTTCTCAATAAAGAATAACTTCCGTTGAACGCGATCCCAACTGTCTCCTGGTCTCTGCTTCGATCAAAGAAAACTTTACAACAGATGGTGCCGTGACCCGGGTGGAGAAGAAGGAAACTCAAAGAATTTTAAGCTCAAAGAACTGCATCTTGAAACTTCAAGCTCAAAGATCTCAACCAAGCTGACTGAGTTCCAGACTGAATCTTCTGAATCCAGATTGAAAACTTCAAGCTCCAAAAAGATCTCAAAGACTGAATTTTTCCAGACGGAATCTTTCTCTACAAATGAAAGACTCGGTGAGTTTCACTCCATTAAAAGAACCAATGCAGACCAGTACAAATGTTTTCCTCTGCGCCGTTCAGAGAAGAAGTTAACAAACAGCTGTAGAGTTTGGTTAACTAAAGATAAGCCTCTAAAAAAGTTTTTCTTTTAGAGATGAAATTTACCCCCTGTTGTTGGCAGGGAAGATTAACAGTTACATGTTAATATTGTGTGTATGCTCTTGCTAGAGAAGACCTATCTGTAAGCTAGAGAATTAGCTTTAGAATTAGATTTAGCCTCTTGTGCTAATAAGATTGTACCCTATGTTTGCAAGACAGTAGAGAGAAGTTTTTTTAGTGTTTGTTTGTGGTAACAAAAAATTCACAAAATGTTTAGGAAAAGTACTAGACAGATTACACCTTTTTGGACAGATAGTGAATTCAAGTCTTTGTTATCAGAGCACATGGACTCCATCGTGACTAAGCCAGTCAGATTGAATTTAACCAAGAAATTTGGCATTGATCCAGAGAAAGTGTGGTCAATTGAAGATTGCAAGAAAGTGTTGAGTGCATGTATCAGGAAGAAAAATCTGAAAGGCATCATCGGTTGTCACCGAGAATTTAGCTTATCCATTGCACAAGAACAAGCGCAGTGTATTGCTAAGTTGAAAGAACAGATCAAACAATTGCAGACTCAGGTGTCCTGTCTCAAGACAAACGTGGGCCATAACAAAGCCTCAACCAAATGTGATTTAGAAGACTTTTCAGAGGAAAGCTATCCTGATTTACAGTCTTTTGATAGTATAGAGGACAATGTCAATACAGATGTAAATGCAGTTGAAGTGTGCGTAGCTAGACAAAAGCCTCAGGGAAAAGGTGTTGATACAGTTCCATTTGCAACCCCCATATTGCAGCCACAAGCAATCAAAACATCTTTAGGTCCTAAAGAGATTGAGAGAATTGCTGAAAGTTTGCCATCAGTGCAAAGAAATTTTTCTGAGTTTAGAAGAGCATTGATCAGCAAAATGCGGCTCTATGATATGACTCTAGCTGAAGTCACCCAGCTAATATCACAGATCTTGACTGAGTCAGAATTCAATGATTTTGAAAGTGCTGTAAATAATTCTGAACTGCAACAGGCCAGTAAAGATGAATTGAGAGAGGAAGTTGTTAAAGTGTTAAAAAACATTGTTGGACCGAAGGTGGACTGGTCAAAGCTCACTAATTGTGTACAGGAGGAGGATGAAACTGTTTGTGAGTACACAGAAAGATTTTGCCAGACCGCTGCCGCTTACAGCGGAATTGCCGACACTCCAGAGAAAGTGTTAGGTCATAATGGTCCTCTAGTTCGTGCATGGTCCGATGGTCTTTTGTCAGAACATAGAAATGCATTGCCTTTCTTAGATCTTACATGGTCAAATAGAACCCTGCAAGACAACTTGGACAGTTTAGCTATTTGGGAAAGAGACTTTGATGTCAAGGCAAGAGTAAAAATTGCAGCAGCATCCTTTAAGGTTAACTCAGAGAAGCCAAAGAAATGCAAAAGTCCTAGAGAAGCCAGTTGTTCTTACTGTGGCAAGCACGGACATTTTGGAAAAGAATGTCGAAAAAATAAAAATAACTTAAGACAAGTTAACAATGTTATGCAGCTCTTACTACATTTGTTTGCTACTTTGAAGCAACCCCTCCCCTCGTCATTGGACTCGTGGGTAAGCTTTTTGAGGTGTTAACAATTTGGGCTGTGATTGCTTAATCTCCCCAGTAACTTACAACAAAGATGAAAGACTTATTTTTTTGTTTAATAGAACAAAAGGAAAGTGACTGTCACAGCCTTTGTTTGGGGGACATTCAGAAAACTCACAGCCATAAATGTTACACTGCAGAACACTACAATCAGACCTCCATGCTCTATATGATGTCTATTAAGACTGATGTTTCACTGGAGAATGAAAATGTGCCAATTTTCTCACACAGTGTACAGTGTGTGCACAACACAGGGACAGAATAGGACACGGTTCAGTGAGGGCCCTGGAAAGAACTGACGCAACAGGCGTCGGGGGCCAATCCAGGGTGAAGACACTACCTCATAGGCCTTTCCTCATTTAGTCCATCCTTACCTCACTGGTCCATAGGTGTCAAATCAATTAAGAAATAGGGAAAGAATGAAACGACAACAGTACACTCTGAAAACGATAGAACCATTGTGTTTAAACTGCTACAACCGTAGTGTTTTGAAGAAATACTGCTCTCTGTTTTTCTGTTTTCTGTCTTACAGTGTGCAGATAAAACTTGATGGCTTTTTCAAGATCCATATGCAGCGACCGTCTCATTTGCGTATGAAGCCCCAACCTCAAGAAGACAACCAGACCCACTGCTGAACGAACTATCACAAAAGAAAATGAAAAATACACAACGCAGAAAATTCACGGACCCTAAATTGCATGTTTGTTTCTGTGTCAGCATGCAATTACAGATGAACAACACAGAGCAAGTTATATGTGCCTGTAACTTACACCAGTTACAAGAATGAACTTTATATGTCTAAATTTGTATTTTTGTGAGAGTTTGTAAGAACTCTCAAAGAGGGGACTGAAGGGATCCAAATTTAAGAATCTATTTCAGATATGTTTCCTTACATAACATCACGGTGAAGAATACTGATTTTAGCATTTGAGGTTTTAATTTAGATAGTATATAAACTGAGAAAGTGATTATTAAGTCTCTAGCAAGAGTCTCCTATTCCTACCAGACCTGTTTTCTCTATTGTGTTTTAAATGAGTCTTTAATGGCTCTAGCCAGTAGCTCCAAGACGCACCCTTTGTCTTAAATGGCTCTGGGATGGCCCGTGGAACCAGAGTTTCCTGGCCAGTATCAGCATTTGAACAGGTATGCTGATTAAATTGATACTGGTAAACACGCTGGGGTCTGGGGCAGGTTACCTTAACCTTTATACCTCATTTACATGCTTTGTTTGTATTTGTCTCCACCTTCAAAAAGTCCCTCCTCCTAAAATGCCTATAAGATAACATGTAAAGCTATGTTAGATCAGATCATGTTGGAAGTTTCTACAGCCGCGTACGGAGGAGTTCTCAATAAAGAATAACTTCAGTTGAACGCGATCCCAACTGTCTCCTGCTCTCTGCTTCGATCAAAGACAACTTTACAACACGTCGCTCGTTGACCGATCGTAGGCTTCTGGTAGGGATGTAGACTCGTAGGAGTGAGTGAAAGTAGGAGGGAGCTGAGCCTGCGATAGATCTGTAAGCAAGCGTCAATGCCTTGAACTTGATGCGAGCAGCGAGTGGTAGCCAGTGCAGTGAGATGAACAGAGGAGTGACGTGGGCACTCTTGGGCTCGTTGAAGACAAGACGAGCTTGAAGCATTCTGAATCATTTGTAGAGGTTTGGTTGCACATGATGGAAGTCCAGCCAGAAGAGCATTGCAGTAGTCAAGCCTAGAAATGACCAGGGCCTGGACGAGAAGTTGTGTTGCATGCTCAGTAAGGAAAGGCCTGATCTTCCTGATGTTGTGCAGTGCAAACCTGCATGATCGAGCTGTCTTTGAAATGTGATCTGTGAAGGTCAGTTGGTCATCAAATGTTACTCCAAGATTTCTGACCGACCTTGATGGGGTGATTGATGATGATTCTAGCTGGATAGTGAAGTCGTGCTGTAGAGACGGATTGGCAGGAAGGACGAGAAGCTCAGTCTTTGCCAGGTTGAGCTGCAGGTGATGTTCCTTCATCCATGCCGAGATGTCCGCCAGACAGCTTGAGATCCGTGCAGCTACTTTGGGATCATCTGGTTGAAATGAGAGGAAGAGCTGTGTGTTATCAGCATAGCAGTGGTAGGAGAAGCCGTGTGCCTGTATGATGTGTCCCAGTGATGTGGTGTAGATGGAGAAGAGGAGGGGTCCAAGAACTGAACCCTGAGGAACCCCTGTGATCATTTGATGTGCTCTGGATACCTCGCCTCTCCATGTGACCCTGAAGGACCTACCTGTGAGATAGGACTCAAACCAGTGGAGTGAAGTTCCTGTGATGCCCAGTGATGAGAGGGTGGACAGAAGGATCTGATGATTCACAGTGTCGAAGGCAGCAGATCCAGGAGAATGAGGACTGAGGATTTGGAAGCAGCTTTTGCGATCCGTAGGGCTTCTGTGACCGACAGTAGTGCAGTCTCAGTTGAATGCCCTTTCTTGAAGCCGGATTGGTTGACATCCAGCTGGTTGTTCAGAGACAAGAAGGATGTTACTTGGTTGAAAACAGCTCTTTCAAGTGTTTTTGCAATGAATGGTAGGAGAGAGATAGGTCTGTAATTCTCTGCAAATGATGTGTTTAGTGTTGTTTTTTAAGCAGTGGAGTAACCCGAGCCTGCTTGAATGCTGTAGGGAAAGTGCCAGTATGTAGGGATGAGTTGATGATGTGTGTGAGTGCTGGTAGAAGTGTGGGAGAGATGGCTTGTAGAAGGTGTGAGGGGATGGGGTCTAGAGGACAGGTGGTAGGATGACTGGAGAGGAGAAGTGTAGATACTTCTTCCTCGGTTAGCGGAGAAAAGAAGGAGAGAGGGTGATTGGCTGTGGAAGGGGTCGGTCTGGGCTCCTGTGTGTGTGGAGCTGAGAACTGACTGCTGATAGTTGTTGTTTTGTTGGTGAAGAAGTTCGCAAAATCGTCAGTAGTTAAAGAGGAGGTGGGTGGTGGTGGAGGTGGACAGAGGAGGGAGTTGAATGTCTTGAAGAGTGATCGTGTGTTGGAGGAGCTGTTGATCTTGTTGTGGAAGTATGAAGATTTTGCAGCATGAACATCAACAGAAAAGGAAGAGAGGAGAGATTTATACATACTAAGGTCAGATGTGTCTTTTGATTTGCACCATTTCCTCTCCGCTGCCCTGAGTTCGGTCCGATGTTCACGAAGAACCTCAGACAACCAGGGGTTAGAGGGAGAAGCACGTGCTGGCCTGGAGGAGAAAGGGCAGATATTGTCTAGAGAAGAGGTTAGAGTGGAGCATAAGGTATCCGTTGTCTGTTGCATGTGGCTTTTCGAGATGAATGTTGAAGTCACCACAGACTACAAGTGGGGCGCCGTCCTCAGGAAAAGAGGACAGCAGCACATCCAGCTCCTCTACGAAGTTACCCAGCTGACCTGGGGGGCGATAAATGACTACAATATGGATCTTATTGGGAGTTGTAAGTGTAAAAGCATGATATTCAAATGAGTTGTTGTTGCATAGAGAAGAGAGCGCTGAGTATTTCCAATTGTTAGAAATGAGAAACCCTGTGCCCCCAATTTCGACCGTGAGATCGGTAGTCGAATCAGGCTCCTCCTATCGAAGCATCGAATCTTCGACTATTCGGGGTCACCCCTAATTTTAACCTGTGCACTTTCACCTGAAATGTTTTAACATCTAACCAGCACCTTACCGTATGAGCTAAAATTACCATGGGAATTAAAAGGATCTCAAGAAATTGACATTTTACAAACTTTATTTGACACAAGTTAAGTACTACTTACAAAATTATAAATAGTATAATAAACAGTAAAATAATGTGCAAAGAAAAACAAATACAAATGTATTTTGAACAACTGGACAAACTCCAAGAACAGAAACCCGGCCTAAAAGTCCCTTTGCAGGAATGCAAATACAGATTATAAATGCTAATAATTGTGCAAAGAAAAAACAAATGTGCAATTTCAAGTGCAAACTCAAGAGAAAGTGCAAACTTGTGTTAAATCAGGTGGCTGGGCATTGTGGCTACTTTTTGAATGACTGGGCAAACTGTCCAAGAACAGACAGAAACCCAGCCTGAAAGGCCCTCTGCTGCCGTCTGCTTTCTTCAACTTCCGACTGCAGGAATGCCAACTCCTGCCTCCTCATCTCTCTTTCCGCAGCCTGGCTCTCAAGTAACAGCTGCATGTATTTGTCACGTTGTTCTTGTCCAAGCTGCAGGGTGGCCCGGTTAGCATCTTCCACGTCCATCAGCGCATCAAGGGAGTCACAATCCCTTTTCCTTTTCCCTAAGTGAAGAAACACATGACAATAAATAAGCCCACCCTGAAACAATAAAACCATAAAACACTTATTTTAAGTGTTTTCACTACAAAATCTTACATTTAAAACTTGTGTTGGGCCATCATGCACCATTTAAGTTGCAATATAAAAATAACACAATGACCCAAAACCATTAGGATTACAATTAGGTCAGTTTTGAAGTATAATTTGTCAACAGACAACATTGTTTTATACCTCGGCGTGTGTGCGTTTCAGCGGGAGACATGAGACGAGGGCTACTGGTGATTACAGGGGAAAACACGCTGGTCTCCGTTGGCTGCAAATCATTGGGGCCATTCATTTCATCTGTAAAAACACGTTGAAGTTTGTTTTATCACTGCAACGAGTTTAAGACGATATCATATAACTGTTAGATGTGATATTTACCTTCAACCGAGTGGTCCTCAGATTCCTGAAGTGATTCCAACAACGCAATTGCAGAGTCTTTTGTCACCGCTGCTCCAGAAAAGGCCGGCCTGTGTCCCAGCAACGCGTCCAGGCGGTCAAACCACTTGTTGGTACGTCGATCCGATCCGCTTCTATTGTTGTGATCCTTTAACTTGTAATCTTTTATTTTTATTTTTTTAACTTCTCTCTGCACTGTTTTCCAGTGTGAACAATGCCCAGCTCGCAAAACTGACTCGATATTTTCAGGTATACCTTTTCATTGTGGATTGCCGTTTCCAGTTCCCTCTGGATTTCCTCTTCCGCAAATACGCTTATTAAAGCCTGGACCTCATCGTCGGTCCAGCGATCGTATTTTTTATTAAATTCCATGTTGACAACTCTTACTGCACGAAGACAACAGACAACTCTAACTGCACGAAGCAAAGAACCTAAAATAAAATCTAAAATAAAATGCTGCATGGAGTCAACCAATCACAATGCGGCATGAACTCAACCAATCAGCATGTTCAGCGCACAAGTCCCACACCCGAAAGTTCCGGAACTTTAAAAAAGTACTACCTCGCCAGCAGGGACTTTCTGAGGGGGAAATATTTACCCAGAACTTCATTTAGACCCTGGTTCCTGCAGTGTAAACACACCGAGTACCACCCCAAAGTTCCTAGTTCCTGGGTAAAGTTCCTCCGGTGGAAACGTGCCAAAAGAAAAGAGGAGGCAAAAGGAGAGAGCCCCAAGAATAAGAAGAGAGCCCCAAGAAAGGGACCCAGAGAAGAAGAGAGCCAGAGCATCAAAGAGATTTCAATCTTCTTTTATCCTTTCCCTGACCATGTGACTAAAACCCAGATGTGAGACATTCAAACTGACCAATCAGATAATCACACTTCCCCCACCATACTAAAGGTGTGACAATTCATCGACCCCCAAAGTACAAACATGTTGGCCTACAGCCCTTGATCACTATCAGAAACCTCTGTGCCTTTAGGAACTCCAAATGGTCATTGTGGTAGGAAGAGGGGGTAGAAAAACAGTCAAGATTATTTTCAATTCTACATAACACTATCTAGTGTAAATGATAAATCACTCAAAGTAGCAATTGTTAAAGGAAAAGATCAGCTAAAAATTATATCTCACATCATTCACTCACCCCCGTTTCTCCCAAGGTTCTCGCACAAGAGGAATTTGCATGTCATAAATTAGATTTTCACACAACTTGACTTCTGAAGTCATATGATAATTTGCATGAAGAAATAAATAGGCATAGAACATTCTCATGTAGCAAAAGCATCATTGTTTATCCAGAAATTTACTGTGGAATTAGTGCATGCTGGCTAATTTTCTTACTGTAAATCAACAGCATAGTGATGCTGATGTCACAGTTTTGTTTTACAGTGAATTCACAGGATAAAGTTGTCTTTAACCATAATGCCACAGAAGTTATATTCTTCACCACTGTAATTGTTTTGAAGTCACCATAATGGTGATTAGAGTTCCATTTGCTTGGGATCTTGGACTTTGTATTCATATTCAAATTTCTGATTTAGTCAAGTCCAATGTGTGAGAAATGAAAACATTTGTTTAAACAATGACAAGCTAGAGTATAAAATGACCTAATTGGCTGATTTTAAGTTAGTCAAAATATATGATGATTAGCCTACATTTTGATGTTATTTTAGGATGAAGATTTACTGATTTCTTATACAGGATCTTTCACAGTAGTGAAGCAATTGCTGAGAATCTGCAACACAAGACTTTTTTTTTCTTAAAAGCATCATCGTTACATAATGATGCACAGACTTCAATACATCAACACTACAAAACACAACAATGGTGACACTCAGCAAATAATAATGATAATTAAAAACAACATAACAAAATAAACCAACAACTGCGGAAGAGGATTAGGGCCAGGCAATAATAAAAAAATAAAACCATCTCGAGATTAAAGTCATTATAATGCGAGATTAAAGTCATTAAATTTCGAGAATAAAGTCGTTGTGTTTTGAGAAAAAACTCGTTAAATTTCGAGAAAAAAGTCTAAATACAATATTGAGTATAAACTCATTAAATTTCGAGAATAAAGTCGTTGTGTTTCGAGAAAAAAAACTCGTTAAATTTCGAGAAAAAAAGTCGAAATAATCGTGAGAACAAACTCATAAAATTTCAAGAATAAAGTCGTTGTGTTTCGAGCAAAAAAGTCTAAATGAAATTTAGAGAATAACGCATTTGATCAGTGTTCATTGCACAGCCTACTGATACATGGCAGAGTTGGATCACTTAGTCAAGCTATATTTTAGACTTTCTTTCAGTAACAAAGAATAGAACATTCTTAGGTCTAGGTCGGCTATCTTTTTAGAAGAAAAAATCTGTCCAATTTGCGTGATGTACTAGCTTTTGTCCAACATGAAATTCATCGAGGTTTCGTGGTTTCCCAGGAGACCATAAGACACATCAGGCCCTAGTTGTTGATCCTCAAGGTGTGGAATTTCGACGAAGGAGAGTAGGCCTAGGCTACACTTGTGCTGGCCCAAATGCACTCTGGCATATGGACAGCTATGATAAATTAAAACCGTACGGCATTGCCATTAGTGGCTGTATAGATTGTTACAGTCGTTACATTCTGTGGATGGAGGCGTACACAACCAACAACGATTAATAATGCGTCTTATGGTATCCTGGGAAACCACGAAACCTCGATGAGGTTGATATCAGTATGAACACTGATCGAATGCGTTATTGTGAGTTTATTCTCAAGATTGTATTTCGAGTTTTTTTTAATCGAAATTATCGATTTTTTTCTCGAAACACGACGACTTTATTCTCGATATTTAATGAGTTTATTCTCAAGATTGTATTTCGACTTTTTTTCTCGAAATTTAACAAGTTTAATCTCGCATTATAATGACTTTAATCTCGAGATGGTTTTATTTTTTTATTATTGCTTGGCCCTAATCCTCTTCCGTACAACACAAACTGCTAAAAGTGAAGCAAAAATAAGGTCAGCAGTGCACATAAAACCAAACTGTAAAAACTCTAGGCTACAGCATAACCTATTCATGCTGCATTGCATGCTGGGTACATTCACAGTACAAATGCACTGTAGAAATACAATATGATATTGTTTGTGTACAGCCATTTAAATTGCCTGTAAAGTACTGTAGATTTTACAATAAATTTCTGTACAATAAACAGAATCTGTTGATGTTGTTGCCCTCAAAATTGTCTTGATTTGGTGCCCTGGATATTGATATTTTGTTATGTATTCTTTTAAAAAAAAAACAGTATAGATGATTACTTTGTGGTTATACACCTGTTTCGGATATTCATGAACACAAAGGTGCATGTCAAGCCATAAATCCACAAAAACTTTTGGTGTTGCCACCTCTCATAGTCCTCATGTCCTCATTTATAGTCCTATAAATTATTTTCTAGATCCACCCCTGCATAAACACACTTTAGACAAACACTGATCAGATTTCCAGTAAAAGCATGTGCCCTTTGAAACAGCTTTGCTTGATAGTTTTACTTTTTTTATCCTTGTTTTGCAGTGAGTACTTTGATCTTAATACCTTTAACCTTGTAATTTATTATCCTCAGGTTAGGTAAAGTATGTCTAGTCTGGCCTAAATAAGCATTTTAAAAAACTTACAATTCTGTCAGAAGACTTTTCTGTGGTAGCCTATGTTCTTGTTCAAAGTCACCTTTATTTATATAGCACTTTTTATAATACAGATTGTTTCAAAGCAGCTGTAAAGTGATCCACTGGAGGCAAGTGTAAATGAGAACCCAAGTGCAGTTTATTATAAACAAAACCAAACATGAAACAAAAACATGGCGTGGCAGTAGTGATGTGACATTTGAACCGAGGCGTCGGGGCTTGTGTCGAGAAAAAATGGGCGTGCCAGATGAAGCAGCGATTCGAGGCTTGTGTTAGGCTTGTTCGACTTCATGCAGCTCTGCGCAGACCGATCGGCGGCTGACTTGAAGCAGTGCATGCCGGTTAGAAATTTTGTCCGACTTGATACAGCGCCGACGCCACGTGACTGTGACGTATGCCATCAAAGTACCGCGAGAGCAATTCGAGAGTAGCCGGAGAACTCAGCCAGCGCAGCTTCTCAAGAGCGGCTGCACGAGGGCTGATGACGACACAGCTGTTCCACGATTGGCCGGATTCACCGCATGACAACGATCACGTGTGTTTCGTGTTTATTCGAACACCTTTAGTTCCTCTAAAGCTCTCAAATCAGTTTATTATAACAGTGAACACTCTTTTTATGTCGTTGTCATGCTATATTGTGTCATGTTTATCAAATTAAAACTGCTTAAAAAACGTAGACTCCACTTCATTGATAGTTGCTAATGTTGAACTTTATTCTTGTTCAAACAGACGCTGTATGAAGCAGTACATAAAGTATTGAATGAAAATGTCTCTGAAACATTATTAGGCAAATATTGCATTTATTTCACTTCAGCTGTGGTAAAGTATGCAAACACCACGTGAGCAGTCACTACGGGAACCAGAAAGTGTCCGACTTCACGTCTCCGTTTGCAGCTCCTCCCCGCCTGCACGCGGCTACTCTCGCCGATCGGGTGCATCCAGCCGCAGCCGATGTTGAACACACCTGTTGTTAACGTGAAAATCACGTGACTAATGACAAACAAGGCCTCGGTTTGTGTGGATACGTCCTCGGTTCGGTCTGAGTGTCTATTTTGGAAAAAGGGGGTTTGAAACTCGCGCCACCTTGTGGGTGTTGTCAGGAGTAGTAGAAGCAGTTAGTGTCAGAGAGTCAGAGAGTTAGATAACTATCATTGTGTCATTGTCGTTATTGTGTTATATATGTTTTAGGGCTGTATATTATTACATTATCAGGTTAGAATAGTTATAGTATATTGTTATTATTAATTATAGTAGGCCTACCTATAGCCTATTATAGTCTTGTTATCATCACATAGCCTTCACCATACCTAGAGATCGGCATGGTTTTATTTCAGTTAGCCTAATAGCTGGTTTGATTTGCATTGAGAGATGATCTTATGGAAAGTACTCCATGCCAATCTCTAGGTATGGTGAAGGCTATGTGATGATGTGGGGCTATTTTAATTCCAAAGGCCAAGGGAACTTTATCAGGATGCATAGTATCCTGGATCCATGAAGTAACTGGCCTTTAAAAATAAAAATCTGCCTGCCTCTATGGGAATTTAACATAGGGGTGTCCAAACTTATGCACCCTGTATTTTAAGGAAGAACATTTACTTATTTACGATACATTATTCATTCACAAAGAAAATTGGTGTCCTTAAAGGTAGGATTTTTCCTATTTTTTTTAATTAAGGCATTAAGTTCAATTTCCAAAAGATGATTTTTTATTCCTCTTTTAGACACACACTAGTTCAGAATGAATTAATTTGTCTGCTATTTCTTTGCACTGTAGCTAGGTGTCACTAGTGAGCAATACTGAATGAAGCTTCGAGTAATGAACCTTTGGCTGAAGCAATGGGCTGCGATCTCAGTGGTTCAGAAAGCCTCATTTTGCCATTACTACGTGGCATGAAAACTCAAAACAAGACATGAACATGAAAAGGACTACCAACAGTTGTTACAGGAAACAATACTTGACAAAGACACATGGCAAACATGAGGCCTTAAATACACACAAGACTAATGACTAGAAAAGGGACATCTGTGAAACAATGAACCAATGACAACATGACACATCAGACAAGCGAACACATGGCAGGATCACATAACAAACAGGGAATCACATGACAGACATGGAAACATGAGATGAACAAACCAAAAACTTGACAGCAGCTTTACAGTGATAAAAGGAAAATAATGCAACAAAGTTGAAAAAGCATCACAGTCCAGCTTAAGTAAGTTCAGTGATGTTTCATTTTTAAAGCTATTAAAGCTGCAGTCCGTAGTTTTTCCTCTTTGTCGCCATCTATGTTTGAAATCTGCAATTGCAGTTATTCGCGGAATTATCAACTTCACATGAGTTGTGCCTCGGCACGCACAGCGCGGATGAATCCAATGTTTTGAGGAGAATGTGCGCCGGTCAGTCACCGAGCTGGTGTGGATATTGTCATTCGCAATCACAGATTCTACTTTTTGGAAGTATGATCAACATAAGAACCAACACATTAATGTTCCAGCAGAAAAAAAAGCCATCTTTGCGTCCGTTTTGAAACCCTTCAAAACACACCACACCACCTTTCAAATCCCCTTTCAAACCACCTTTCAAAAGCCCTTCCGATATTTATCCTTGTTTATCGCATGGGCCGGTTGCAGTCTCTTTTTTTCTGTAGCCACTCTGAAGTCTTTTGCATTTTACAATGGGTGAATCTTTAGTTGTCACTGGTGATTGTCATTTGTCCCTTTCTGGATCCGCCATCAAATTGATAAGTTTAATTATATCAAGTGCTGTGAGAAAAGGCTACAAATCTCCACCTCCAAAATCCTCACACTCAATATAGCCTTGTTACGTCACGAAACACAAGATCCAGTTGCAAATGAAAGGTGATGTTTATTTATGTTAACAGTAAAATATCAAGACAAGACAGGCTGATGTTGATAATGCAGGTCGGCGATAGGTACTTGGCAGCGCAGGGACTGCTGTGGCCTTAAATCCAAATCCTCGCAGATAAAACATCAAACGAGGACGAGCCGAAAATAAAACTGGGCAAATAGTTCGAAGCTCAGGAACTGGTAGCAGAATTATCCGGAAATACTGGAACTGGAGAGAGAGGCACTGAACAGACAGCAAGACAAGACGTGAGAAGCAAACAACGATCTGACAATGAACATGACAAACTCAAGACTAGGACACATAAACGAGCCGCACCTGCGGCTGATCTGATTGCTCGTCAGCACAGCTGACACTAGCCCCGTTTACATGCACACTTTTTTGCTATTCTGATTGAGATCGTTCTGATTGATGGATTCCGGTTGACTGTTTACATGGGATGTTATCTAAACCGATCTGGTGTTTACATGTGCTGACGCTTTCAATCGAAATCATTTTCTGACATGCGCACACAGCTTGTCTGCCGGATCTGGAAGCTCATTATTTCCACGTTTTCAATCCTGTCAAGATGGTGCATCACTTAATTGTCGCGTTAGTTGTAGGCATCAGCCGCGTTTCCACTGTCGGGCCAGTGCGAGCCATAAACGGGCCGTTTTATTGTATAAAACTATTATCTATTGTTCTTTGTTTATTATTGTCTTGTTTTGTATTTGCATCAGTTTTTCATTCTCATATTCATAGCACACTCATTATAGCATATAATTAAATATATATCATTATTGTAAAAAAAAAAAGAAGAAAAAAAGGAAGTTTTATCAGAAAACTGAGCAGAAGGAAATCACTGGAAACAACAAGAGCGACTGTTTGCTGGCATTTTTGTTGTTTAATTGAATATTTAAAACCCAAGAATAGATGTTTTACCACAGGTTTACAATAAAAAGCGATACATTAATCATAATGAATTAATTTGTGTCAAAATTGCACATTAGTCACACAGAAATAAAGTGGTTTACCGTTTATGACGTTTGTGAACGTTTACAAAAGAAAGAGGACACACAACTTATTCGCGTCTGTTTCTGTTTATTTGGTAGCCTAGTAACAGGACGTATTTACATCACATTTAGAAAGAATGTTAATTTCTACAAATATGCCACCAAAAATATGACCTGAGGAGCTTTAGCACCCTCTCCCAAAATGATAGTTATATTTTCAGTCAGAGAAAAAGAGGATAGTCCGAGACATATAAAAACAGGATTGATTTGTCTGATTTCTTCAAGCATATTTACCATGTTTACTATGGTAATGGTTAGCGTGCATAGTTTTTTACATCGGGTATAAATATTCCTACCTTATACGGTGATCAGAATCCACATCGGATCACAAACAGAAGGCATTATGTTAGCTGACAGAATTATCTGGCGCAAAACCAGGCATGCGCAGAAAGACGTACGCTCAAAGTAATCGGATCAGCTCGTTTACATGGTGTAATCTTTCGTTTGATCGGTTCGTGAAAAGGTTTATTCCACCCCCTTCAATCCGACTGAAATTTCAATCGGTTTGAGCATTTTTTTTTTCGATTGAGGTGTTGACATGGAGCATTTCATTCTGATTGGATTTTTAAACTGGTTGTAATCGGAATACAATGCAACATGTAAACGGGGCTACTGATAGGCAATCAGACCAGAACAGTACACAAAGACATGAACAGCCAAACCTGCAAACCGTGACATTACCCCACCCTCTAGGAGCGTCTCCTGATTCTCCAAGAGGGTCCTACCTGATGATTGTAATCATCGATAAGGGAGTGGTCAAATATGTCCGGGCAGGAACCCAACTCCTCTCCTCCGGACCGTAACCTTCCCAGTCCACCAAATACTGGAATCCGCGTCCTCTCCGCCTTCAGTCCAGAATATGACAAACCGAATAAACAGGCTTCCCATCTACGATTCGCGGCGGTGTTGGAACGAATAAGGGGTTTCATCTTTGAAACATGGAGGACGGGATGAATTCTCCGGTACGCTGGAGGCAGTTTTAAGGATTGGATTTTGGTCGAAGGATTAGGGCGAAGGATTTTGGTGACGGTAAACGGGCCAATGAATTTGGGAGCAAGTTTTCTACAGACGGAGCTGAAAGGAATATCAGTAGATGAAACCAACATTTTTTGACCAACGACAGAGACGGGAGGCTTCGACCGGTGGCGATCGGCCTGGGCCTTAGTGTGCAAACCCACCTGGAGGACAGTCTCCCTGGCTCTTCTCCAGATGCGTCTGCACCTCTGGACAAATTCGGGAGGAAACCGCGACTTCGGATTCCAGATTCGAACAAGACACAGAAGAACAAGCAGACACCAAACAAGACGCATGACAGCTCTCACTCCAAGACATAATAGTGTTCTGACGCCAGTTTATGTGAGGGTTGTGGAGGGTGAGCCAAGGGTGAGCCAAGGGTGACCCAAGACCACAGGAGCAAAGGCAGAGCCAATCAATAAAAAACAAATCTCCTCCACATGGTTGCCATGTGCTATGCCATCGTCCTGACAACAGTAGTCCCAGACAGCAAGCCAACATTGAATAAACATTGTTTTTCCATCTGAATCATTATGGTTGATATTGAAATTAATGCAAAATAAATGTTGAATTACCATTACCATATCGATGAAAACCTGATGTTATTAATGTTCATGGCAACAATATTGAAACAACATTGATCTATAGTTATCTTTATGATTTATTAAGCATTGATATTTGGTTTACCGGGCGATCGCTGAATGTGTTGAAAAGTCATTGATTTATAGTTGACCGGGAAACAACGCTGTTGTTGAAAAGTCATCGACATATAGTTGACCGGGAAATATGATTGAAAATGCATCGATATATAGTTGACCGGAAAATATGAATGAAAATCCATCGATTTTTGGTTGACCTGGAGATCAACACCAATGTACTGCATCGGACAGAGCTCATTTCTGGACCCTTGGCACAAGCGTACAGGTAAGCTTGCTTAATGTTCGATATGAATGAATTCTACCAAATCAAATACTGTTAGGCTGATCGTTAACATGATGGTTATGTAGTAACGTTAGTTACGCAGTGCTGCAGTCACTGAAATAGATTTTTGTTTTACCAATGTGTCAAAATCTGCCAAAAGTACTTAATGGTTCTCTTCTAGGTTATAAAGTTATCAAAACCTCCGAGCCCAGTCTATTTTTGTGATAGCTAGCTCAAAATACATGTTTGTACCCATTGCTAGTGTTGTGAAATCTATTAACATAGCACCGCTACGTTATCTCTTCTGACCGCCGGAGAACACCGGCGAAACCAACGCTAGCATGTGCTTCGCCTAGCGCTACCCACAGAAGTGACCGCGGCGGACCAGAATTACACAGAAGACATGACTTACCTTTTACTTTATTCAATGCAGAACTGTCTCGAGTTGTAACTGGAAATGCCGATTAGACCATCTCGTCGTAATACAAATCCAAAATATTAATAATCCTCGAGCAGGGCTGCGATATGCGTGCGATACAGTTTTGTAACTCCAGTGTTTTTTGATGATCTTCTCCAAGATCTGCTTTTGAGGAAAACATTTCATTGGCGTTGTTCTGACATGCACCTTTTCTGTTTTTGTTCTGACATGCACAATTTTACAGTGCCTGACAACCAGGCCTTGCATCAAGGGGGGGCTTGGGGGGGCTTAGCCCCACATACTTCATATAGAAACAATTAAAATGCCTCGTTAATTTTAAAGACATAGCCTATTTATTATTATTAGCCTGTTTTTGCGGTGAGATTTATGCATGCGCTCGAGTGCATGCTATATTCCTCCATGCACCCAGTATTTAAGCAGAAATTAATATGTGCGATTAGTCAACCAGAAAAATCTTTTGTCTATGGTAACTCTAATCAATACATTTACTATTTAATTAGTTATAAGTATCCAGTTATTTATATTAAATATGTTGAGTTAACAATTAGTTCTGAACTAATAAAATAATATACATTCATTTTTTAGAGTCACTTGGCCTCATAAATTGTCCTTATGAAAGATGTCACTGCACGCTAATCCTTTTTGCCTCCCTTTAATTCGAAAACATCCATGAACATATTGGGCAGCTTTGAAAAGTGCTTTGAATGTAGGGGAAACATGATAGGCTAGCCTACAACACATGGACAAATATCCGATCATTGAAAAATCATAGGATCATAAAAATCTAATAATAATTTTTTGCATTGTGAATTTGTGATTTTATTTTATGTTTTAGATGCTCTTACTCAGCAGATGGGGACAGCCACCGTCACCAGACCGGGCAGGAGGGACTGGACTGGACGTCAAAATATTCAGGCGTCGGAGGACATTGAAGTGTAAATAAAGAGTACAAATAATAAAATAAAAAGGCTAATAAAAATGAATTTGTTTTTAGTGTGGTGTGTTCTGTGTTTTATACAAGATTTCAAATGTTCCATTACTTTTTAACAGCCTGGTTGAAGATAAAGCAGGCTATTTAATTTATGGCATTACATTTAAAATTAACATTTAAAAACGATTGAAATTCCATTGAAATCACGTTGATCCTTAGTTCAGTTGAAATTTCAACATCGTTTCAATATTCCTAATAATTGAAATACCATTGAAATTCCGTTGATCTATGGACAGGACTTCAACGTTGTTTCAATATTAAAACAGGATGCAAAAAGATGTAGAATCAACATCAGAGTTCGATGTTGATTCAATGACTTAATGTTGAAAACGGAATGTTGATTTAACATACTTTCAATGACTGTTTGCTATCTGGGGTGTTATCACAAACGCTACTTTGGACTCTTCAGTGGGGAATAATGAATACTGCAGAGCAAAGAACAGCGAACACTTTTTCAAAAATGCACGGCATAATTAGGGTTCACCAGAATAAGCAGCAGGAGGTGGCAGACGAGGTTCCGTTTTGCGAGCGGATCGGTCCGCGGGTGGAACAGCGGGTGGTGGGTTGGGCGCAGAGGGCGCGTGGGCAGGCTCATCTCTCCGATGTTGTAGTTGGTTAGTTAGTTCTGAGACCTGCGCTACCAAGACCTGAACTGCTCAACCGGTCGCCGTAATCTGCTCATCTTGACGATCAAAACGAACGTTGTTATTGTTCAGAATGTCTTTCAGTTTAGTAACATTCGCTGGATCCATCTGGTCAGATCATTCTGTTACGTCACAAAATACAAGATCCAGTTGCGAATGAAAGGTGATGTTTATTTATGTAAACAGCAAAAGATCAAGACAAGACAGGCAATCAGACAAGTTGATAATGTCACAAAGACATGCTCAAATTTCCCGCAGAAATCCACCAGTACCACTGGAATTGAAAACATTATCACAAGCTTACCATTTTGAAACAAGCTAAGGCAAGCAGATAGTCTTGAACACTGGCTGGTTATGTACTTGCTCCAAAAAATTTTTGGATAATTTTTAACCCTCAAAAGTTATGCACTGCAGCTTTAATTTAGTTCATTTATATGTAGTACAGCCGCTCTGGAGTAAACCGTGATGTCATCGTCCAGCTCAGTTCAGTTCTCATATAATGGTGTCAATACAGGCAGATCAATAATATTGTTGAATATTAAATTAAATGTCCCCACCTAAGCAAGCCAAAAGCCAATGGTGACAAAGGTGAAAAAGGCAACCGTGGAGAGGAACCAAAGCTCCATCAGTGACAGAATAGAGAAAAAAACCCTTGGGAGAAACCAGGCTCAGTTGCTCAGTTCTCCTCTGGCCAACAAACCAACGGTGTATGATTATGATTCAGGCAGCATTACAGGTCAGAAGTCAGATTGGATCAGAACATTCAGAACATTATCCAGTTCCATCTGGTTGAAGATCACTGGCACTTCAGGAATGCATTGAGGTCATGTCTAGGTGCAGGTCCTCCATCTGATCTGGATACGGCCCTGATCCGGCTGACTACATCATGTGTTGTGGTCATGTCTAGGCGCAGGTCCTCCATCTGATCTGGATACGGCCCGGATCCGGCTGACCACATCATGCGTTGTGGTCGTGTCTAGGCGCTGCATGGTCCTCCATCTGATCTGGATACGGCCCGGATCCGGCTGACTACATCATGCGTTGTGGTCATGTCTAGGCGCAGGTCCTCCATCTGATCTGGATATGGCCCGGATCCGGCTGACTACATCATGCGTTGTGGTCGTGTCTAGGCGCTGGTCCTCCATCTGATCTGGATACGGCCCGGATCCGGCTGACTACATCATGTGTTGTGGTCGTGTCTAGGCGCTGGTCCTCCATCTGATCTGGAAACGGCCCGGATCCGGCTGACTACATCATGCGTTGTGGTCGTGTTTAGGCGCAGGTCCTCCATCTGATCTGGAAACGGCCCGGATCCGGCTGACTACATCATGCGTTGTGGTCGTGTTTAGGCGCTGGTCCTCCATCTGATCTGGAAACGGCCCGGATCCGGCTGACTACATCATGCGGTGTGGTCGTGTTTAGGCGCAGGTCCTCCACCTGGTCTGGAAACGGCCCGGATCCGGCTGACTACATCATGTGTTGTGGTCGTGTCTAGGCGCTGGTCCTCCATCTGATCTGGAAACGGCCCGGATCCGGCTGACTACATCATGCGGTGTGGTCGTGTTTAGGCGCAGGTCCTCCACCTGGTCTGGAAACGGCCCGGATCCGGCTGACTACATCATGTGTTGTGGTCGTGTCTAGGCGCTGGTCCTCCATCTGATCTGGATCCGGCTGACTACATCATGCGTTGTGGTCGTGTCTAGGTGCTGGTCCTCCATCTGATCTGGATCCGGCTGACTACATCATGCGTTGTGGTCGTGTCTAGGTGCTGGTCCTCCATCTGATCTGGATCCGGCTGACTACATCATGCGTTGTGGTCGTGTCTAGGCGCTGGTCCTCCATCTGATCTGGATACGGCCCGGATCCGGCTGACTACATCATGTGTTGTGGTCGTGTCTAGGCGCTGGTCCTCCATCTGATCTGGATCCGGCTGACTACATCATGCGTTGTGGTCGTGTCTAGGTGCTGGTCCTCCATCTGATCTGGATCCGGCTGACTACATCATGCGTTGTGGTCGTGTCTAGGTGCTGGTCCTCCATCTGATCTGGATCCGGCTGACTACATCATGCGTTGTGGTCGTGTCTAGGTGCTGGTCCTCCATCTGATCTGGATCCGGCTGACTACATCATGCGTTGTGGTCGTGTCTAGGTGCTGGTCCTCCATCTGATCTGGATCCGGCTGACTACATCATGCGTTGTGGTCGTGTCTAGGTGCTGGTCCTCCATCTGATCTGGATCCGGCTGACTACATCATGCGTTGTGGTCGTGTCTAGGTGCTGGTCCTCCATCTGATCTGGATCCGGCTGACTACATCATGCGTTGTGGTCGTGTCTAGGTGCTGGTCCTCCATCTGATCTGGATCCGGCTGACTACATCATGCGTTGTGGTCGTGTCTAGGTGCTGGTCCTCCATCTGATCTGGATCCGGCTGACTACATCATGCGTTGTGGTCGTGTCTAGGCGCTGGTCCTCCATCTGATCTGGATCCGGCTGACTACATCATGCGTTGTGGTCGTGTCTAGGTGCTGGTCCTCCATCTGATCTGGATCCGGCTGACTACATCATGCGTTGTGGTCGTGTCTAGGTGCTGGTCCTCCATCTGATCTGGATCCGGCTGACTACATCATGCGTTGTGGTCGTGTCTAGGCGCTGGTCCTCCATCTGATCTGGATACGGCCCGGATCCGGCTGACTACATCATGTGTTGTGGTCTTGTCTAGGCGCTGGTCCTCCATCTGATCTGGAAACGGCCCGGATCCGGCTGACTACATCATGCGTTGTGGTCGTGTCTAGGCGCAGGTCCTCCATCTGATCTGGATACGGCCCTGTTCCGGCTGACTACATCATGCGGTGTGGTCGTGTTTAGGCGCAGGTCCTCCATCTGATCTGGAAACGGCCCAGATCCGGCTGACTACATCATGCGTTGTGGTCGTGTCTAGGCGCTGGTCCTCCATCTGATCTGGATACGGCCCGGATCCGGCTGACTACATCATGCGTTGTGGTCGTGTCTAGGCGCTGGTCCTCCATCTGATCTGGATCCGGCTGACTACATCATGCGTTGTGGTCGTGTCTAGGTGCTGGTCCTCCATCTGATCTGGATCCGGCTGACTACATCATGCGTTGTGGTCGTGTCTAGGCGCTGGTCCTCCATCTGATCTGGATACGGCCCGGATCCGGCTGACTACATCATGTGTTGTGGTCTTGTCTAGGCGCTGGTCCTCCATCTGATCTGGAAACGGCCCGGATCCGGCTGACTACATCATGCGGTGTGGTCGTGTTTAGGCGCAGGTCCTCCATCTGATCTGGAAACGGCCCAGATCCGGCTGACTACATCATGCGTTGTGGTCGTGTCTAGGCGCTGGTCCTCCATCTGATCTGGATACGGCCCGGATCCGGCTGACTACATCATGCGTTGTGGTCGTGTCTGGGCGCTGGTCCTCCATCTGATCTGGATACGGCCCGGATCCGGCTGACTACATCATGCATTGTGGATTTAAGGTCAAAGCCTTAAAACACTAAAAATCAAAGCCTCTGTGGGCAGTTTTTGTAATCAATTACATTTCTTTTAACTGTTTACTTTTATTTTTATGTTCTGTCCTCACTAGACGTGTCACTTCTCTATCCAGCTAGACAGACAGTGAACAGGCGAGATGTTGGTTCATGGCTTTTTACTCTTCCAGTTAGCTTTCATGAATCTTTTCTCGTTTAACTTTAACATTGTAAAACTGTAAACAGACATAGAAAATACAGCAATTAGAATTGTTCAAAGTGCATAGCTGACTGAACAGTATTTACTGCCTAAATAACCCTTACGAAAAAGAAGTATACTTAAAGTTAATTTTATGAAGTATACTTGAGTAATGTTCAAGTATATTTTTAAGTATACATTATGTAGTAAGTATACTAATGTCAATATGTACTTGTAGTAAACTTGTAAGTGTACTATTTTAATACCGCTTGGGACTAAATTGGCCCACTTTTAGTATATAAAAAGTATATGTTTAAGTGTACTATAAGTAACAGTAGTAAACTTTAAGTGCACAACTAGTTCATAATTAGGTTTCTCATTTGTACTGCAAGTGAACTTATGGGTATACTAGTAGTTTACTATTTGAATACTTGTACCAACTTTGAAGTATACTCTCAGTAAACTACTAGTTTAGTAGTTTTATACTACAAGTTTTCTTTAAGTGAACTTAACATCATACTTATAGTTTACCATTTGAAGAGTTCAAGTGCCATCTGAAATTTTCTTCTAGAATGATAATTTTTATCAAGCTTGTATATTTAAGTTCAGTCATTTCACAATTAATAGGTAATTTTCATTGCCATTTAAGTGAAATTATGGAACTTAAATATACACGCTTGATAAAAATTATCATTCTAGAAGAAAATTTAAAATGGCACTTAGAGGCTTTTGCATCTGAACTCCTCATTTATATTAGTTTTGCTCTTTTATTGTACTCTCAGTAAACTACTAGTTTAGTAGTTTAACACTACAAGTATACTTGCAAGTTTTCTTTTAGTGTGCTCTGAGTAAACTACTAGTTTAGCAGTTTTATACTACAAGTTTTCTTTAAGTGAACTTAACATTATACTTATAGTTTACTATTTATATATAATTTTTGCACTTGGAGTAGGCCTATACTACTATGTTCAAATGTTATTTTTTTTATACTTGAAAAATACCTTTAACTGTAGACTACTTTAATTTTAAAAACATTTTATTAGTTCATGCATCCTTTTTTATCAACATTTGAATGTTGGTAAGTTTCATAAATAAAGGCAACATTTTAAACAAAAAAGATGAGAAAATCTAATTTTTGTCAAAGACTGCGCCTTGATCAGATTCAGAACGATGATCAAACACAGATGGAGTAGATCGAGTCCAACACCAACAAAGCTTCACAGTCGTTTTCTCTTCATGGGTTATGCTTCATTTCATTTGGTCATATTAAGCAGTTTTGATTTACAAGCTGTTTAATGTTTGATGATCATGTTATTTTACATTTGAGTGGGCAATCTTCTATCACTTGTTTCCAGAGGTGGACAGAGTACACAGCTTCATTACTTGAGTAAAAGTACAGATACCCATTGCTAAATTTTACTCAAGTACAAGTAAAAGTACTACAGTCAGATGTCTACTTAAGTAAAAGTACGGAAGTACTTGTTTTCTAAAAGTACTTGAGTATCAAGAGTACAAGAGTTAATTTTCTAAATATTGCATTACTACTGCCACAGTGCTTACATTGGTAAACACAGCAAACACTTGAGCGAAAACTAATTGTCAGCAAAAAATAGGATTTTTTAGGATTAGGTTATGGATAGAAATGTAGTGGAGTAAAGAGTACAATATTTGCCTCTCAAATTTACTTGAGTAAAGTCATGAGCACTCCCCAAAAATGATACTCGAGTAAAGTACAGATCCCTCAAAATTGTACTTAAGTACTGTACTCAAGTAAATGTACTCCGTTACTGTCCGGCTTTGCTTGTTTCAGCTTCTTCTTCTCCTGTGTTTTGATCCGGAGATTCTGTAGTAGAAGATGTGCCATAGCGCCCCCTACCATATAACAGTGAAAACACGGATAGCTGGAAAATTCAGTCAATGGTGGGGAAAGAGTAAAGAAGTAAATTCCTATACACTAGTGGACTAGCCTACCCAAAAATTCAGATACGCAGAATTAGAAACATATCTGTTTTATATCAATATTTCAATCAATATTTTCAAACAATGTAAGTTTTATAAGACTTTATATGAAAAACTATGTAAAAAAAAAGTATATTTAATAGGCTACTCGATCAAAAGAGTTAACACAACTACAAGCCAAGTATACTTTGAATAATTAAACTTAAGTATATCTCGATCAAAAGATTGAGTACAAGTATAGGCCAAATATACTTGGACTTTTCTCTCAGTATAAGTCAAGTACACTTAAGTGTAATTAAGTATATTTCTGAGAAGTACATAAAGTATATTTGTGAGAAGTATATAAAATGTAGACTGAAAGTATGCTTTCTTCTTTTTAGTTGAAAAGAAGTATAGTAATAGAACACGTGAATAAACTTATTTTTCGTAAGGGAATTATTATCGCTGTGTACAAGATCAGGTTCAGTTACATGCTTATTTTATTTACTCTATAAGCTATTCCACCTGAAAGCTTGTTACTATATAAACTTGAACATGTTAGTTTATAAGACAGCGTGTAATATTATGTTTGTAAGTATTTAATAAGCTACTCAATCAAAATAATAAACACAAGTACAAGGCCAAGAATACTTAGAATACTTAATTATACCTTTAAGTATATCTCAATCAACAGGTATAGGCCAAATATACTTAGACTTTCATGTCAGTATAAGTCAAGTACACTTAAGTGGAATTTGAAGTATATTTCTGAGAAGTACATAAAAAGTAGACTGAAAGTATACTTTTTTTAATTTTTTATTTTAAAAGAAGTATACTAATAGCACACTTGAATAAACTTCTTTTTCGTAAGGGAAAGCATTCAAATGAAACATTAAATCAACACATTAAGCATTAAATGTTACATTGTCATGTGCATTTGTTAATTATATTCCTTGATTTAGGTAATGGCTTGTAATCATGGAATCAAAATTAGCCTAATAATCATAACAAAAGACAGCTAGCATATGGCGCTCTAACTAATGCTCACGCTTTGCACACTCACTTTACGTTTTGTTTTTAGCAACATTTGCATCTCTAGATTAATGAATTTACTGACAAACATCTTAAACCAACTAAACATCATATTTATATGCCAAATAATAACAACTTACAGCCTTATGCGGGTTACGACTTCACTGCACGAGCCGCTTTTCAGCCATAACACTTCACAATGAACTCATCTCAAAACAAGTTATACAGTTTTAAAAAATAAAGTTACCACACAATCCGCGCCACAAGAGGGCACAACATATAATCAAGTCAACCTTTCTTTACAATTACCATACTGAACCATTACATTTTATAATAAACAAAAAAATGTAATGCAAAATAAAACTTCATTAAAGTATAAATAACAATAATCACGCTTTGAATCAAAGGTGTAGTCAGCTCTAGGCTTCGAGGGTTTAATGCAAATCAGTATCCAAAGAGGCAATCAACTCTTCTGTCTTTTACCACAGAAGTTAGGTTCTAATCTTCTTGATTAACGTAAGTTTCAAGTTTACAAAATCCTTCAAGGCCTCGAAGGTGCAAGTTGGATGCCTCATGTTCTTGAACTCCACAGTAAACTCAACCAAGATGGCTGATGTCCTTTTAAGGTTCTAGGAGCAGAACACTGTGAGTAGGAGTTGGTTACAATGATAAGGAGAAAAGGCTCTAACTACAGCAGTCTTTGTTTTATTAACGAAAAGATACTCAAAAACAGGACAACTAACTTAAAACGTGAAGTAGAACTGACACTGAACTAAAAAAAAACAAAAAAAAAACAGAACAAACCAATCAAAGAAATGTGAAAAACCATGTGATAACTTAATCAACCAACTGAAACACAGAGAAACGAGAGAAAACTGCACAGAACTGAAACATAATACAACACCCATCCAAACATAACAAAAACTTATAGTTACTTCTAGTTACTAGTTTACTTCTAGTTATGAATGTCCTACTCAACCAAAAATGCAACTTAACCAAATATAATAAGTATTAAAATGAGGTTTGAATTTGTTTTGCATCAAATAATTTTCAGAATTTGCAATGTGCAATTTTAGCCAAATAAACACATTTATATATATATATATAGGGATGATTATGCCTTTAGAAAGGCAAAAAGTTTAGGGTGACAGGGTTGACAATATTACACTTTAATTTAATGTAGCCTAGTGTTCGGTCACACTAAATGCGTCTCTAGCACGCATTGTGTTTATCGTGCAATTTATACACTAAAACGAGTTTTTACGTGCATATGATACGCATGGGTAGCTTTAATAGTGGTGTGGGTAGACGTTTGGGTAGGATTAGTATTGTGGGGTGCGTGTGTATTGAGATTAGGCTGGTCATTCTCAGGGAATGCATGAACGGATAAGACAATTACTTTGAATGCAATATAAGTCACTTTAGACCATCTGCCACATGCACTAATGTAATGAACGATCTGATGTAAAGTGTTGTGCAAAAGAATGTGAAACTACAAGGTTCTGTTTAGAAAGTCTTTATTGCTGATATTTGGCAACCGTTTCAGCAGAAGTTCAGGAGTCTTCAGAAGAATCACTAACCTACAAGAAAGAATAAAATAATTTCAACTCTAATAATAGACGGGATGTAAATGTCATGATCATCCGGTTAGGCTTTATTTTGTGATAATGACTGTGCATTATCCCTTACAAAGCTGTTGTATGACATGGTTCATGTTAGTTTATCACAGTATGATGATCAATAATTACAATACATTTGATCTTCTTGCTGTTCTTGTTGTCATCCTCTTACACCTGAAAGAATAAACACACTGATCTGCAGTCACTATTAGTAAGATCTGAGTTTTTGATTGTGATCACATCACCTTAATCACAGCAGAACATGCGCACGTCATTGAGAGCGGTGTCGTCTCCTTTGATTCCCTGTGGCTCTTCTATCCGTGTCCCGATGCCGCAGATTCCTGTTCCTTTACATTTTGGACTCCAGTTTCCCCAATCGCCCCAGTCTGTGCCGTCACCTTGAAGGATAGAACCTCCACTGCAGTTGAATCTGAAATAAATGTGACAGTATTATGTTAAAGTGCCCATATGCTTTTTCGGATATGACCTTTCATGCAATGTGTAATAGAGCTGTTTGTGAATGTAAAAGTCTCAAAGTGCAGATAAATGGAGTTTTTGTCTCCCAAAAGAAAGAAGCGATTCTGAACTGCCTGAAATTCAAATCTCACTTCCTGCTGAACATATGTAGGTTTGTTACGAATTTGCATAATGCCAGTCTCTGGTCCTGATTGGCTGAACAGCGTCTCTTTGCCCCGCCCTCAAACACTGTAGTGTATCTGAGGCTGGAAGAGTTTGGTTCGTGTTGTTCGTGTGGAGAAGACGCTGTTTTCTGCTGACAAAGCAAATCCACTTTGATGAGATTGATACGGTAAAACCCACGGCATTGTTACTGTTCGTATCACTGTGATCAAGAGCTGAGAGTCAGATATGATAATGAGCTTTTGGTTTCTAACCAATCACAGCACACTGGGCCGTCTGACCAATCAGAGCAGAGCGGCTCTCAGAGAGGCGGGGTTTAGAGAGACTGAATCTACGAACGAAGCGTTTCAGACACTGTGAGAAAAGAGCTTTTAAAGTAAAGGAAATTAAAGTGTGTTTCTATTTTCAATGGAAAGAAGCTAAAGCCTACTCAAAAAGTCACTAAATGTTGCGCCAACTGTCTGCAGTTTACATCTGTTTTCTTTCCTAATCCGTGCTCACATATTGTAATTTTAATATAATACATATAGCTGAATGTCCAATAAAGCTATTCTCATTTACATATTTTCTGTCAGACAGCGGAACGAGTGTGATTTAGTGACTGACTACATGTAAACACCAGCAATCCAAAAAGTCGCTAGATTTATCGCTAAAAATAAGTCGCTATAGGGGTATGAAAAGTCGCTAATCCTGTGACAAACTCGCTAAATTGGCAACACACATTTTTGACCTTGGATGCACTTAAACCGAGACTCTAGAACACAATTTTAAACCTTTAAAATAGCATAATAGGGGCACTTTAAACGTGAAGTTTGACTTTTTTTGGGAGTTTTTTTTTTTCGGCACAGAATAAATATATGAACTAGCGGAAGTATTGATTTACTGTTTATAGAACTTGTGTAAAAGAGATATAACACTTAATAGTTGTGTTGCTGCTCTGAATATCATTCATATGCTTGATGAGGGAAAACTGAGACCCTGAATGGCAAATTCAGAATGATTGTTCTGTTACACACTCACCTGATGTTGTTTGCGGCCGTGTCATCTTTAATTTCTTGGTTAGATTGGACTCTCAGCTGGAAAGCTGTCAAGAATCCCGAAGGACACCATTTGATATCAGTCCACTTACCCCAGCTGAAGAAAAAACACAATTTATGGCTTTTTTGAAGGTTTATTGAAGACAATGAAGATTAAATCCACAGTTCATTTATCTAGCTTATGAAAAAACTGCTCTTTAATGTAAGAATTCTTTATAAACCCAAAGTAAACATGCTGTTACTAGTTTTACTTCATTGCATAGAGTCCGAGCTCATTACCTTCCTACGTCAGACTGAACGAAGATTTCCTTATTTAAGTTTGATAAGTCTTTGATCCGACTGACACAGTAAAGACGAATCCCGTTGAGTGCTGTGTTATCCCCCCAAAAAAATAAAACAGGTTCTTCCACCTAAAAAACAAGAAAAAACAGCAACAACATTAAGACAATCCTCTATTTGATAATGTTCATGGCAGGTGGAGATTAACTAACACACACATACACACACAACCTCCAGGCCAATCACAGTATTTGTTTATAAAATATAAATTATAGGAAATCCAGAAGCCTCTCAATATATTTAAATAAGGAGCTATTTGCGGTTACACGTGTTTTAATTTTTTAACACCTCCAGATGATACTATTCTCACTTCAAAACAATGGATTTCAAAGGCCTTCACTCTATTTTAATCTGAAATATTGCAATTATTAAAAAAAGATAATGGGAAAGAAAGTACATTAACTTTAGTGGAAAAAAAAATAGCTCATACAATGTTTATAAATATTGCACAGTATCATAAAATCCCCTAAAAAAATTGAAATAAAAATCAAAAAATATTATTGAACAAAAATAAATTACATTGATTTTTCTGGAGGAAAAAAAATACATTTTAAAGCTTCGTCACTTTTGACAGCGAAGGAGCCAAGTTTGACCCCAAAATGAAGAGGCTCAGAGGGTTAAAGTCTACATAAAACCTCTGACATGTGAAGGAAAAAAGTTGACAGGACTTGCTTTTACACTTCAGGAATTGATTGAATCATGATAAATCTTGATATTTTCTAACCCAGATACTTTTTCTTGTTTAAAGCTCAAACTCACTTCAAGTCATTTTGCTTCTTCTCCAGTAAATGTATCTTGATTTAAAACTGTTTAGATATTTGTACTGGAAAACAAGACAAAAATACTGAGTTAGAAAATCAAAACTACTTTCATGATTCAATGGTCAACTTACCATCAGACTAAATCCCGTGGCGTATGTTCCAGTTGGACAAAATTCCCTTTGACCCCACGAACCCCACTTCAATCCATTGGACACAGTCAGCAACGATATAAAAGTTCTTTCAATGCTCTCCTCAGAAGGTTTTCCAGCGGACTGAACGCTCACATGCAGCCCAATAATGGCTAGCAGTGAAAACACCATGGAAATGAAGGGATGCATTGCATTGCATTGCCAAATAATGATTAAATTAATTCTGTTTGGTTTCCAAACCAAAAACATACCCCGGTTACCCTAAGCCTTCTTTGGTTGGTCAGTAGAACATGCCTGCTTCTTTTTTGAGCCAATCAGAACATTACATTTATATCTATTAAATTCAGCCAATCAGCAGCCAGGAACACTGAGTCCATGTCAATGCCTGTAAATAAACAAACAAAAATACAAACATCTGTTTGTTTAACTGAGAAAGTGTTTTATTCAGTAAAATGTCTATCAAATGCTGGTTGATTTTGTCATTTTATTTCCTGTTGTAAATATCAAGGATTGTAAAGCAGCAGGAAAAGATCAGCTAAAAATGATCATTCTGTCATCATTTACTCACTCTCATGTCGTTCCAAACCTGTATGACTTTCTTTATTTCAAGCAGAATTTAAGTGTCATGTGATTTCACACATAATTTGCATGAAGAAATGAAAACATAAAAATCAGTGTTTATCCATATTGTTCTAGTCGGTGAAACTAAATGATTGTGCAAGTCACGTAAACACACTTTAGACAAACACTGATCAGGTCGAATTGCCAGTAAAAGCATGTGCCCTTTTAAAAAGTTTATTTATACTTTTTATCTTTCATGAGGTTTTAGATACTGGGAAGCAGAAAGCACACATTTAAGCAAATATGATCCATGAAGCGTCGGTGTGTGTAGGAAAATAACAAACTTTGATTTCTGATTCAGAACTGCTTCTTGATTCTGGCACCGTTTGTGAGAGTCGCTGCAGGAGTGAGTTTACAATCTTCTCAAATATTAAAATAAGGTTTGAATTTGTTTTGCATCAAATCATTTTCTGAATATGCATTGTGCCATTTTAGCTATAAACACATATATGTATATATTAGGGCTGTCAAAGTTAGCGCGTTAATAACGCGTTAACGCAAAATCATATTAACGGCACTAATTTTTTTAACGGGCGATTAACGCAGCGCATATTTTCTGTTTGACCCATGGCCCAACCCCTAGTTGGAGAAATGGAGATACACAGTGTTGGCAACTTAGCGACATTGCAGACCTCTTTAGCAATTTTTTTCCCTTCAACAAAGCGCCCAAACCTTATTTAGTTTCTGAGAATCGTCTCCGGTTACTTATTGTAACCTTGTTCCCTGAGAAAGCGGAACGAGATGCTGCGCTGCTCAGCGCATTGGGAACATATTTTATCGTGACCAGCTGTGAATAGTGTGTATAACACGTCGATGGAATTGACCCAGAGGTAATATAGCCTCGGTCGGTGACGTCATCGGCGCGCCCCCGCGACACGAGGCTATAAGTAGATGAGCCACAGGTGCATCGTCAGGATATCTTGTCTGAAGAGCAGTCCCGGGACATCTTCAGCACGGCAAAGTAGCGCAGCATCTCGTTCCGCTTTCTCAGGGAACAAGGTTACAATAAGTAATCGGAGACGTTCCCTTTCGAAAGCTACAATCGATGCTGCGCTGCTCAGCGCATTGGGAACGAGAATACCCACGCCGCCGTGCTTGAACATGTCTGGACTCCCACGGTTGTGCAGGTGTGTTTCACAAGAACGTAAGAAGGCCTAGACATTAGCTTGCGATGTCGACTCAAGGACATGAGAGCCCGGAGTGGCATGAACATCCAAACTATAAAATCTTATGAATGTGTGCGGAGAGGACCAACCTGCCGCATCACAAACCTGTTGCAAAGGGGCCCCCCTTGCCAAAGCACTAGAAGAGGCGACCCCCCTGGTGGAGTGAGCCCTAAGGCCTATAGGCGAAGCTTGGCCGCGCGCCTCATAAGCAAGAGCGATAGCATCCCTGACCCAATGAGACATAGTCTGCTTGGTAGCAGCTCCTCCTCTGTTGCTGCCCCCATAACAGACGAACAGTTGCTCCGACTTACGCCACTGGCTAGTGCGGTGGACGTAAGCCTGAAGAGCACGGACTGGACACAGCCTGTGAGATCTTTCCTGCTCCGGCGTTGTGAACGGCGGGGAGCAGAAAGCCTCAAGAGTGACAGGATGTACAGCCGAAAATGGAACCTTAGGCAGGTAATCAGGATGTGGATGCAAAATCACTTTCACCAAACCTGGGGCAAAGTCTAAGCAGGATGGAGAGATAGAAAGAGCCTGCATATCCCCAATTCTTTTCAAGGAAGTTATTGCCATCAGAAAAACCATTTTTAGAGTCAGAAGTTTATCAGACGCTGATTCTATTGGTTCAAAGGGGGTGTCAACCAGACCCTCAAGAACTATAGCTAAGTCCCATGAAGGGATCTTGGTTCTTACTGGAGGCCTCAGTCGCCTGGCTCCCCGAAGGAAGCGTGAGAGCAGAGGGTGTCTCCCAAGTGGCGCCCCGTCAACTAAGGCGTGGCAAGCCGAAAGAGCGGCGACGTAAACCTTAAGAGTGGCAGGACATGTGCCTGTAGATAATTTCTCTTGCATGAAGTCCAGCACTGAAGCAATCTGGCAGTTAACTGGATCTACATTGTGTTCAACGCACCACCTTTCAAAAACACCCCATTTAATAGCATAACTTCTTCTAGTAGAGGAAGCCCTAGCACTCAGAATGGTCTCAATAACATCCGATGAAAGCCCAGTGTCTCTTAATTGGTTCCCATCAGGGGCCAAACATAAAGATTCCACAGGTCGGGCCTGGGATGGAATATCGTGCCCTCCGCCTGAGACAGAAGGTCCCTCCTCTCCGGAATCGCCCACGGCGAGCCGTCGAGGAGAGCTATTATCTCCGAGAACCACACTCTGTTCGGCCAACGTGGCGCTATCAGCAAGAGGCAAGACCCTTGTTGGCGAACTCTGGCTAACACTCCCGGGAGCAGAGAAACTGGAGGAAACGCATACAGGCGCATTTTGGGGCATGTGTGCGCCATCGCATCCAGACCCAGGGGGGCTGGGTGACTCAGAGAGAAGTAGAGGGGACATTGCGCTGTCTGTTGTGAGGCGAAGAGGTCCACCTCCGCTTCGTAAAATTTGGTCCAAATCTGTTTCACTACTTCTGGGTGGAGCTTCCACTCCCCCGTCGGTAGTGTCTGTCTGGACAATAGATCTGCTCCCACATTCAAATGCCCTGGGATGTATACTGCCCTGAGTGACAGGAACTTGCCCTGGGCCCAGAGAAAAATCTGCCTCGCTATTCTGTTCAGGTTGCGTGAGCGCAGACCTCCCTGGTGATTTATATACGAGACTGCTGCTGTGTTGTCCACCCGCACTAGGACATGACAGCCCCTCAATTGATGGAGAAAATATTTCAGAGCCAGAAATATGGCCATCAGCTCGAGGCAATTGATGTGCCAATCGAGCTGATGACCTTCCCATTCCCCTTGAGCTGGACGGCCATCCAAGACCGCACCCCAGCCTGTCAGGGAGGCATCTGTCGTTAGCAGTTTGCGACGACACGGCGCCCCTAAAGTGGGACCCAAGGCGAGAAACCGGGGTCTGAGCCACAGAGATAGTGTACGAAGCCCGCGGCGCGTCACTTTTATTAGCCTTTGAGGATTGGCTCTTGGATGAAAACCTCTGGCTTTTAGCCACAACTGAAACGGTCTCATGTGCAACAGCCCCAGAGGAATCACCGTGGAGGCTGATGCCATGAGACCTAACATTCTTTGATACTGTCGAACAGTACGATCTTGGCCTAGCTTGACTTTGGTCATGGTCTGCCGAATGGTCTCGATTCGAGCGGGAGACATTTGTGCCCGCATCGTAACCGAATCCCAAACGATCCCGAGATAATTCGTTCTCTGAGCAGGAGAAAGAACACTTTTCTTGGTGTTGAGTTTCAGCCCTAGAGAAACTAGATGAGCTAACACGATGTCTCTGTGTTGGAGCGCCATCTCTCGTGATTGTGCTAGTATTAACCAATCGTCTATGTAATTCAAAATGCGAATGCCCTGGAGTCGTAATGGAGCCAGTGCTGCATCCATGCATTTTGTGTATGTGCGGGGTGACAGAGCTAGACCGAATGGAAGAACCCGAAATTGGTACGCTTCGCCCCCAAAAGCGAACCTCAGGAATTTCCTGTGTTGTGGCAATATTTCTATGTGAAAATATGCGTCCTTCAGATCGATCGTGACGAACCAATCGTGATGTTGTATTTGCGACACGACCGTCTTGACAGTTAACATCTTGAACTTGAGTGCTTTGACTGTGCGGTTTAAGCCTCGAAGATCTAAGATTGGACGCAACCCCCCATCCTTTTTGGGTACCAGGAAGTATCTGCTGTAATAACCTGACTCCCTCTCTGGAAGAGGAACACGTTCTATGGCCTCTTTGCTCAGAAGTGTTTGCAGCTCTTGCGACAGTACATGCATCTGCTCCGGTTTCACGGTGGTGAAAATCACGCCGTTGAAACGCGGAGGACGACGAATAAATTGGATTCTGTATCCTAACTGTACTGTGCTTAATACCCACGCAGAAACGCCCGGCAGAAGTTCCCACGCTGCCAGACTTTCTGAGAGTGGTATTAATTTTAATACTTCCTTTTGAGGGGATATTAGATGTTCCGTGTCCGGAATGACAGCCGGAAACAACGGAACATCTAATATTTCGCTGGAAACCGCTGCCCCCCGAAGCACGAGAGGTGGCGGGGATGGAGAGGTTTTGTGAGGGTAGCGGGAAGGGACGAATAGATTTTGAACGCGCCCCATCCCGCGGGGGACTACCCCCACTAGATTGGGCGCCAGACCATCAGGACTTCCTCTTTCTATTGAAGATAGTCCTGAGGTCTGGCTTGGGAGGTTGCTGAGCCTGGCGAGTCTGCCTCCAGTCTCTCTGAGGGGGAGCGCGACTCGCCACGCTCTGCTTTTTTTACCTCCCTGACTTTTGAAGGACCGGGGCGGGGTTGGGTGGCAGACGGCCCCTCCCCTTGAGTGCGGCGAGGAAGAAACTGCACAAACGCTTCCTCGTGTTTCTTGACTTCCTTAAAGCGTGTGACAACGGTGTTAACTGCGTCACCAAACGGCCCAGATGGAGATACGGGAGAGTCAATAAGAAACAGACGATCTTTTTCCTTAATCCCTGTCAGATTAAGCCACAGATGCCTCTCCGTGCTGACTAAAGCAGACATAGAACGGCCGATGGCACGGGCCGTCTGCTTGGTCGCACGGAGAGACAGATCTGTGGCACGACGAAGCTCCGTGAACGCTTCCTCGTCGATCGTACTGCCCACACTCAAATACTTCAACAGGTCAGCCTGGTACGCCTGTAACACTGCCATAGTGTGCAGCGCAGCACCAGCCTGACCTGCAGCTTGATAAGCTTTCCCCACTAATGATGATGTTATACGACAGGGTTTAGTGGGGAGGGTAGGTTTCTTTATCGAAGATGCCGATTCGGGTGAGAGATAGCCCGCGAGCGTCTCTTCAACCCGAGGCATCTCCGTATACCCTCGCGCTTTCGCACCCACGATAGTCGAAAAAGTCGACGTCGAGGGCACAAAAACGCGAGAAGTATATGGTTTACTCCATGACTTAGACAGCTCGTCATGGAGGTCCTCGAAAAAGGGGAGAGACTGATGTAATGTTCTCTCCCCCCTGCCACCGGACAGAAACCTATCCTCAAGCTTACTGGGTTTGGGGGTCTCTTGGTCGCGTGGCCAGTCAAGCTGTAACCTGGCCACCGCGCGAGTCACCACCTCTAGCAATTCCTCGACAGATCTTTTTTCACGGGAGGAATGCTCAGAGGCTGGCTGCTCGTTATGATCTGACGAACCAAGAGATATATCATCCCCCTCGTGAACCGAAGAAGCACCGGAGCGCGCTTCGAGATCACGGGAAGGGATGTTAGGATCTGGTGACGCAGCAAGCGAAAGGGACGGACCCGTCTCTTGCTCGTCATGCAGATCCATACGAGAGCCCCACGTTGGTAATGCGGGTGCGGACTGGAAATAGTTCAGACGGGAGCGGAGCATCTTAACTGTGAGCTGATCACAATGCTCGCACCCGCCCTTCTCTATCGCCAGTACCGCGTGCTCTTCCCCCAAACAAACAAAGCAATAATCGTGTGTATCCAGCTCAGACATGGGGCGGGAGCATGGAGGAACACAGCGCTTATTGCTTTGTTGACTCATTTCACTTCTTTTTTTACTTTTTAAACTCTATGATGTAGCGAGAGAGAAAAAGATTTTTTAAATGAGAGAGAGAGATGAAAATTCTGCACACTGCCTGTAGTAAACTAACTCCTAGCAACAGATCTGTATCAGAACGAAGGTAGAGAGAGTTTCAACGCACACACTGCACAGTAATGGTCTGAAGACAAAAGACCTGACGATGCACCTGTGGCTCATCTACTTATAGCCTCGTGTCGCGGGGGCGCGCCGATGACGTCACCGACCGAGGCTATATTACCTCCGGGTCAATTCCATCGACGTGTTATACACACTATTCACAGCTGGTCACGATAAAATATGTTCCCAATGCGCTGAGCAGCGCAGCATCGATTGTAGCTTTCGAAAGGGAACTACCGGTACCGCCGGTACTGCTCTCTCAGCACGCGCGCGCGCCTCTCTCTCTCTCACTCTCTCTCTGCGTCTCGCGCGGAGGAGCAGCGCTTTAATTCAGTTAAACACAGATATTATGTTGCTTCTCTAATTTTACAAATATAGCCGAAATCAGAGCACGGATATTGTCTTTAGCTTATGTGTATTTGATTTCACCAGACGACGGCTCGATTATCAGAATTTTTGTGCAGATTAATGTCTTGGAAGGGAGAGCTGGTTATGTTTATTGGGTCGCGTTTCAGTCACCATTTCAAATTCATTCCGTTGTTTGAAAACAGAAACAGTAAAATATAGCCTACCAATGAAAACAGTTTTATTGAGAATTTAGCTTCATCAAAATGGGCACAGAGAGAGACAAACTACAATGTAATAATAAATGCTAAATGTACATTTAGCATTTTCAGAAGAGCTGCCCTGTCATGCAAAAATCTAAACTTTTTTGTGTTAGTAAATTGCTTAGTGCAAAAAAAGAGAAGTAATGGGAACCTGGTATTTCTTTGTTCTTTCTACATGTGTCTAATAGATATGAACAAGTTCTTTGAAAAACATCTATGACCTTTGAAACATGTCTCGTCTTCATGCTATATTGACTATGGTTTCAATAATAAACATACATTTGCATAAAGCATCTATATTTATCCATGCCTACATTGATTAGAGTATTACAAACTTGAAAAGTATTAATTTAAGGTATATTTATAACAAATAAAAAATGTGTGATTAAATGCGATTAATCGCGAGTTAACTCATGACAAACATGCGATTAATCGCGATTAAAAATTTTAATCGATTGACAGCCCTAGTATATATGAATACAATTATTTCTTTAGAAAGGCAAAAGGTTGCCTTGCCTTGCCTTGAATGCAATATAAGTCACTTTAGACCATCTTCCACATGCACTAATGTAGTGAACGATCTGATGTAAAGTGTTGTGCAAAACAATGTGAAACTACAAGGTTCGGTTTAGAAAGTCTTTAATGCTGATATTTAGCAACCGTTTCAGCAGAAGTTCAGGAGTCTTCAGAAGAATCACTAACCTACAAGAAAGAAAAAATTAATTTCAACTCCAATAATAGGCGGGATGTAAATGTCATGATCATCCGGTTAGGCTTTATTTTGTGATAATGACCGGCTGACTTTACAGATTTACATTAGAAAGCTGTTGTATGACATGGTTCATGTTAGTTTATCATAGTATGATGATCAATAATTACGATACATTTGATCTTCTTGCTGTTCTTGTTGTCATCCTCCTATACCTGAAAGAAAAATCAGATTTAGTAGATCTGCAGTCACTATTAGTAAAATCTGAGTTTTTGATTGTGATCACATCACCTTAATCACAGCAGTACATGCGCACGTTATTGAGAGCGGTGTTGTCTCCTCTTCCCTGTGGCTCTTCTATCCGGGTCCTGATGCCACAGATTCCTTTTCCCATACAGGTTGGGCTCCAGTCGCCCCAGTTGCCCCAGGCTGTGCCGTCACCCTCCAGCTCCTCACCTCCACTGCAGGTGAACCTGGAAAAAATTCAGATGTGACAATATTATGATAAAATATGTTATTGTGCTGTCAGATTGAATGTCATCACATGATCCCCTGCAGCAATCACAATCACAAACAGCTAGCCATATAAGCCTAGAAAATCGCAACTTTACATTTTCCGTCAGTCTTAGTACATGATGTAACTACAGAAGAGTCAAGTTTTAAATAGGAAAAATATCGAAACTCTTTGGTTATTTTTTTGAGAGAGATGCTAATGGTCTTGTCCGATTCAATGATCTATGCTAAGCTATGCTAAAAGTGGTACCGCCAGACCCAGAGATCGGCTGAATGGATTCGAAAACGGTAAAACTCAACTGTTTAACTCTGGGGGAGTTGTAAAATGAGCCTATTTCCAAAAAAAGTGGAGAATCCCTTTAAATAACAAAATAAACCCAGGATGGGTAAGAGATGGTGTAAGAGGTATACACTGGATAAGAGATGTTATAACTTATAGCAACACACTCACTTGATGTTGTTTGCGGCCGTATCATCAAATGCAAATCCTTGGTGAGATTCAACTCTCAGTTGGAAAGATTTCAAGTATCCAAAATGACACCATTTGATATCTGTCCGCTCACCCCAGCTGAAGAAAACACACAAAGAGGTTGTCTGATCAAATAAATTATTATTTTCAAGAAAATCCTCAATTTACTTAAATAGCTTAAACACTTAATGCAAGAATTGTTAATAATCTGAGTCCATTACTTTCCTACGGAGGACTCAATTGTGGTGTAGTCATGTGAGCCTGGTGATTCTTTGAACCGATCGACACAGTGAAGACGAATCCCATTGAGCGCTGTATCATCACCAGTACCAATTGGTCTTTCCACCTTAAAACAAGAACATCAAGGCAATCTTCCATTTGAAAGAGTTAACTCTAACCCAGCCCATAGTAACATTGATCTTCATGCTGTTTAGTATTACACAGACACATAACAATCTTAAGCAGGTGCAGTTCCCTGGAGAAACCTAGAATTAAAGGTGCTCTAAGTGATCACGTGTTTTTTAGGCCAAACATTTTTTTGTCACATCCAGCAAACATCTCCTCACTATCCGCTAGCTGCCTGTCCCCTGAACACACTGTAAAAAAAATGCTGGTAAATTCAGCTCGGTTTTTCTAAATGGTTCATGACTGTCTCAGGAAGCACGGAAGGGAGGGGGAGGGGACGGGATGAGGAGGAGTTAGGGTCGAGCTAGCCTTTATTTTGTTTGACAATACTTTGAACGTCAACAAGAAGTGACTTCATCCAACATCGCTTAGAGCAACTTTAAATGACAAACAGCCACTCCACAGTTTTGAACCTTTGAAGCGCTCATATTAGCAAAATAGAGTCAATGCCCAACTTACCTTCAAACTAAACCCTGCGGCGTAACTTCCACTTGGACACATGCTCCTAAACCCCCATGACCCCCATTTCATTCCGTTCGTCACCGTCAGCACAGATCTATAATGTTGGTCGACGCTCCGCTCAGAACGACCTTCTGCGGGCCGACCGCTCACTTGCCCAATAATGGCTAGCAGTGAAAACATCATGGAAAAGAAGTGATGCATTGCTACAGTACTGGCCTGATTGATAAATACTGATTGTTAGATTAATTTTCAGGTATACTATCTGCAGCCTCAGCTATCAGTGATCAGGTGGAAACAGAAACCTCAACCCTTGTGATGTGAGAATGATCAAGCAGACACAGAGACTGTGTAGTACCATAACATTCTCAAGTTTATTAAGGGAAAAGGCTCATATTTACACAAGATTAAGCAAAATCATCCACCTCCTTCTTTGGTTGGTCAGTAGAACATGCCTGATTCTTTTTTGAGCCAATCAGAACATTACATTTATATGCATTCAATTCAGCCAATCAGCAGCCAGGAACACTGAGTCCACATCAATGCCTGTAAATAAACAAAAAATACAAACATCTGTTTGTTTAACTGAGTGTCCTTGGAAAGTGTTTTACTCAGTAAAATGACTATCAAATGCTGGGTTGAGTTTGTCATTTTATTTCCTGTTGTAAATATCAAGGCTTGCAAAGCAGCAGGAAAAGATCAGCTAAAAATGATCATTCTGTCATCATTTACTATTGTATTTTCACACAACTTAACTTCTGAAGTCTTATGATAATTTGCATGAAGAAATGAAAACACATAAAAATCAGTGTTTAGTCAGTCGGTGAAACTAAATGATTGTGCAAGTCACGTAAACACACTTTAGACAAACACTGATCAGGTCGAATTGCCAGTAAAATCATGTGCCCTTTTAAAAAGTTTATTTACACTTTTTATCTTTCATGAGATGTTAGATACTGGGAAGCAGAAAGCACACATTTAAGCAAATATGATCCATGAAGCGTCTGTGGGTGTTTAGGAAAATAACAATCTTTGATTTCTGATTCAGAACTGCTTCTTGATTCTGGCACCGTTTGTGATAGTCACTGCAGGAGTGGCTTTACAATCTTCTCTAATATATTGCATCAAATCATTTTCTGAATATGCATTGTGCCATTTTAGCTAAAAACACACATTTATATATTGGGATACAATTATATCTTTAGAAATGCAAAAAGTTTAGGGTAACAGGATTGACAATATCACACTTTAATTTAATGTAGTGTTCCTGTAGTAGAGTATGTTGGTCATTCTCAGGAAATGCATGAATGAATAAGACAATTACTTTGAATGCAATATAAGTCACTTTAGATGTAAACATCTGCCACATGCACTAATGTAATGAACGATCTGATCTAAAGTGTTGTGCAAAACAATGTGAAACTACAAGGTTCTGTTTAGAAAGTCTTTATTGCTGATACAACCGTTTCAGCAGAAGTTCAGGAGTCTTTAGAAGAATTACTAACCTACAAGAAAGAATAACATAATTTCAACTCCAATAATAGGCAGGATGTAAATGTCCCGATCATCCGGTTAGGCTTTATTTTGTGATAATGACTGGCTGACTTTACAGATTTACATTAGAAAGCTGTTGTATGACATGGTTCATGTTAGTTTATCATAGTATGATGATCAATAATTACGATACATTTAGTCTTCTTGCTGTTCTTGTTGTCAAGAATGTTGTTCTTGTTGTCATTTTTCAATGGCGGCGCGTGAGCACGCAGCGGCTCGGAGCTCTCGGCTTTTTTCATGTCTTTGTGTGTTTTGTATGTGTTTTCGTCGCTTAGTCAAGGACTTGCAGCAAAAATACAATACGGTAGGGCCGAAATGTTGGAGCTGGAAAAAAAATCAGGACTTTATGCACCCCCAAAGCTGGATTCTATACCACTGGAGCTGCAGCGGATCATGGGGGCTTTCACCATCCCCCCCTCTGTGGCCCAGGAGACGTAGAAGACACCGTAAACAAAAGCGGGGGAAGCGGAGCGGGCTGCGTGCTAGGCTATATGCTAATCCACACAGACCGGTGCTGCCCAGCCTTCTCGCGATCGCCAGGTCTCTCACCAACAAGTTGGACGAGATCCGCTTGAGGTTCACCTCGCGGAGGATGGACAGCTGTGTGGCGATCGTCACTGAGACCTGGCTGGATAACAACATACCCGACGCTGCGATGGAGCTAGCGGGGCGCTCTCTGTTCCGGGCCGACAGGACCGCAGCTTCAGGCAAGAACAAAGGCAGAGGTTTGGTGCTTTACATTAATAACTTGTGGTGTACTGCTACCAATCTTATCGGAACATTTTGCTCCCCTGATCTGGAATATCTGGCAGTGATGTGCAGACCGTTCAAACTGGTTAGAGAACTCGGCTCTGTAATAATCATAGCAGCTTACTTACCATCGAGTGCTAATGTTAAATCAGCACTGGAGGAGCTGTACTGTCTGTTTAGCACGCAGATGAACGCTAATCCAAAGGTGGCTGTGGTTGTAGCTGGGGACTTTAACCATGCAGAACTGAAATCAGTGCTTTCCAAATTTTACAGATTTGTTGACTTTCCAACCAGAGAAAATAACACACTGGATCAGGTTTATTGTAACATTCCGGGAGCATACAAAGCTTATGCAGCTCCACACCTGGGCATGTTAGACCACATTACAGTGAAGCTGATAAACCTCTGATCTGCAGGACTAAACCCACCACCAGAACCGTGCAGATCTGGACCGAGGAGGTCTCCTCAGCACTACAAGACTGTTTCGAGCATACAGACTGGGATGTGTTCAGACAGGGCGCTAATCTTGAGGAATATACTTCTGCTGTTCTGTCCTATGTTCATTTCTGCACTGACACTGTCCTGCCCACAAAGACCATCACGTTTTTTCCCAATCAGAAGCCATGGATGGATGGCACAGTGTGGCCTCTGCTCAAAGCCCGGGACGAAGCTTACAGGTCAGGAGACAGGCTGGCTTACAGTAGGGCCCGGAAAGAACTGAAAAAAGGTATCCAGCTGGCAAAATTCAGATACAAACAGCGCATTGAGGAGCACTTCAATAACAACAACCCACGTAACATGTGGAAAGGTATAAGGACCATTACGGACTATAAGCACAGTGACCGGCAGGTCAGCCATGATGACCCCACTCTGCCAGATACCCTGAATATCGCCCAGTTGCCCTGATCATTAATCATTCAGTGCTTCGAGAGGATCCTCCTTAATCACATCAGAGATGCTATCCCTGCTGGTCTGGACAGCCTTCAGTTTGCCTACAGGAAGAACCGCTCTATGGAGGATGCTGTCTCGCTAGCACTCCATACAGCCATGACACATCTGCAGCACCCCAACAGTTATGTTAGGATGCTATTCGTGGACTTCAGCTCAGCTTTTAACACCGTTCTCCCGGACAAGCTGGTCCTGAAGCTCCACAACCTGGGACTATCAGCTTCACTGTGTTCCTGGATCAGGGACTTTCTCACAAACCGACCACAGATGGTGAGGATAGAGAACTCTACATCTTCCACCCTGATCCTGTACACTGGAACACCGCAGGGCTGTGTGCTCAGCCCGGCCCTTTTCAGCCTTTTTACTCATGACTGTTTGGCTATTCACTCCACAAACACGCTCGTGAAGTTTGTGGACGACACCACCGTGGTGGGTCACATATCCGACTACGATGAGACTCAATACAGAGAGGAGATCCAGCACCTGATATACTGGTGTTCAACTAATAATCTCATTTTGAACACCAGCAAGACCAAGGAGGTCATAGGGGACTTCAGGAGGTCCAGGAAGACGAAGCACGCTCCTCTTTGCATACAGGGGGACGCAGTGGAGTGTGCGGATAGTATTAAGTTCTTGGGCGTCCACATTTCATCTGACCTGTCCTGGTCTGTCAACACATCACACCTGGTGAAGAAGGCGCAACAACGGATTTTCTTCCTCAGGAAGTTAAATATGTACTGGACTCTCCTCTCAGCTGCCCAAGAACTTCTACAGTGCTACAATAGAAAGCATACTCAATTTTAGTGCAACGGTGTGGTATGGCGGCTGCACCGCAAAGGAAAGAAGGAACTTGGCCCTGGTGGTGAGAACTGCTCAGAGGATTGTGGGCTGCCATCTACCAGATCTGGACACATTATATGCTGTCCGGGTCAAGAAGAGGGCCAGCCGCATCGTGGCGTATCCCATCCACCCGGGAAATGGACTGTTTGTACCGCTTCCTTCAGGAAAGCGGTACAGAAACATTAAGACTACCACAACCAGACTTAAAAACAGCTTTTTCCCCAGAGCTGTGAAAGCCATCATCCCCTCACTCCCTCGCAGTCATACACACATGTAACCTCCCTACATAGCCATACACTCACACGTACACCTACCCCTACTGATGCAAAAGCACATTGAATACATAAATCTGACTGTTTTGCATTGCTGCACTTTGTTTTATTTTACCTGACTTTATTTACATTTACACTCTAGTTTATATTCACTCTGTTGCTATCTAATTATTTATTTCATTTATGTACATACAATGTATCCCAGTGTCCAGTTTTTACTTGAGGTGTTTTAGAGTCGACATTTCTATTTCTATTTAAAAGTTGGGTTTATAATTGCTTGTGTTTATATAATTGTTGTGTTTGTATACTTGCTTGTGCTATTTTCTGTTCTTGATAATTGTAACGTCTCTGGGTTGAAGATAAAGATGAAGAAGACGATGATCCACGATATACAAAAATACTCTAAAGTTTATTTACAAAGGAAAACTCGAAACAGTGAGCGTGTGCTCAAACATACACTTACACTCAACATAGACAGACAACTGAAGATCCAAAAGGGAGAACTTAAATACACAGATGATAATGGGTGACGACAGGTGACGGTGATGATGAAGATTGACTAATTAACTAAACACAGGTGACAGAACTGAACTAATGATGATGATGATACTAATGACAAAGAAAACAAACAGAAAGTCCATGAAAACATGACAATAATGTTTAAAGCTGAGAGTCTCATACAAAATTTCGTTATGTGTGAGCATAAATGACGATAAAGACTCTTGAATCTTGAATCTTGAATCCTCTTACACTTGAAAGAAAAATCAGATTAAGTTGATCTGCAGTCACTATTGGGTAAGATCTGAGTTTTTGATTGTGATCACATCACCTTAATCACAGCAGAACATGCGCACGTTATTGAGAGCGGTGTCGTCTCCTCTTCCCTGTGGCTCTTCTATCCGGGTCTTGATGCCGCAGATTCCTCTTCCCATACAGGTTGGGCTCCACTTGCCCCAGTTGCCCCAGTCTGTGCCGTCACCCTCCAGCACAAAACCTCCAGTGCAGGTGAACCTGGAAAAAATTCAGATGTGACAGTATTTTGATAAATAAAATATGTAATTGTGCTGTTGGATTGAATGTCTGTCACATGATCCCCTGCAGCCGACGGCCTAATCACTGCAATCTTGAACAGCAGCACGACTGCGAGTGTGATATTAACTAAACTATTGATGGGGGAAAACTGAGTCCTTAAATAGCAAAATAAACCCAGGATGGGTAAGAGATGGTGTAAGAGGTATACACTGGATAAGAGATGTTACAACTTATAGCACCACACACTCACCTGATGTTGTTTGCGGCCGTATCATCTCCTTTTCCTTGGGAAGATTCAACTTTCAGCTGGAAAGATTTCAAGTATCCAGAATGACACCATTTGACATCGGTCCACTCACCCCAGCTGAAGAAAACACACAGAGGTTGCCTGATCAAATCAATTATTATTTTCAAGAAAATCCTCAATTTACTCATCTAGCTTAAACACTTAAAGCAAGAATTGGCAATAATCAGAGTCCATTACTTTCCTACGTCAGGCTCAATTGTGGTGTAGTCACGTGAGCCTGATGATTCTTTGAACCGATCGACACAGTGAAGACGAATCCCATTGAGCGCTGTATCATCACCAGTACCAATTGGTCTTTCCACCTTAAAACAACTATATTGAGACAATCTTCCATTTGAAAGAGTTAACTCTAACCCAGCCCATAGTAACATTTATCTTCATGTTGTTTAGTATTACACAGACACTGTAAAAATCTTAAGCAGGTGCAGTTCCCTGGAGAAACCTGGAATTAAAGGGGTCATATAATGGTACATGCACTTTTACAAGTTGATTGTACTGAAATGTGTGTTGGCAGTGCCTGTACACAACCATCATAAAATGATAAAAATCCATCCAGTGTTTTTTTTTTTTTTAAATCTCCTTATATGTTTTTCCCTCTCTCTAATCAAGCCGTTCGACCGTGTGACGTCACACGGTCGGACACCCCTCCCACGATTGTTGATTGACAGCAGCGTTTCAACACAAACCCGCCCTCGCTTGTGAGCGAGCTGTCAATCATAGTCCGCATTGTTGATACACTGGAGCACTGTCTATGAGCAGAATGACGTCTAAGCGATTGTGGTGTTCTGTTCTTGGGTGTAATACAGAACACAGCATCATTTTGATGTTCCTAAATCCGAACCGCTGAAGACGCAGTGGCTGAGTTTTGTTTTCGAAGGGAATATTCCCCACGATCAACGTCAATGCTTTCATGTTTGAGCGAATCATTTCACACACCAGACTGCTTTACAAACGAGGGTCAGTAAGTTATAAAGCTGGTTTTGCTAAGAAGCTGCTCCTGAAAAAAGGATCGGTACCAACTATTTGTGTTCCTGCTGCACCTCCAGAAGAAGAAGTGAGTGTAACGTTTTATTAACCTTTATATTAATCTACATATTAATCTTTGCAAATCGCTTGCACGCTTCACAATGAATGCAGCTGTTTACACTAAGGGTACATTACGGCATGTTTTCTATGTACAACATTCTCAATATAATTCATAATCCCAACGTTTATAATGAACAACGTTTTATTGTGTTATTATTTCAAACGGTGTACGCACAGAACAGAGGAGCGAAGTTCATTATCATTTAAAGACACATGCACTTAAACGGCGTGCTGAAAACAGAGCTGTTTTTGACCAGGTAAAATGAGTGTTTTCTTACAATACTAATGAGATTTTTAATTAAAGTATATTTCAAACTTTTAATTTAGACCCTAAAGAATCGTATTAGTTTGTACAAAAATGGCATTATATGACCCCTTTAAAGGTGCTCTAAGTGATCACACGTTTTTTAGGCCAAAACATGTTTTGTCACATCCAGCAAACATCTCCTCACTATCCGCTAGCTGCCTGTCCCCTGAACACATTGTAAAAAAAAATGCTGGTAAATCCAGTTTGTTTTTTCTAAATGGTTCATGACTGTCTCAGGAAGCACGGAAGGGAGGGGGAGGGGACGGGATGAGGAGGGAGGGTCGAGCTAGCCTTTATTTTGCTTGACAATACTTTGAACGTCAACAAGAAGTGACTTCATCCAACATCGCTTAGAGCAACTTTAAATGACAAACAGCAACTCCACAGTTTTGAACCTTTGAAGCGCTCATATTAGCAAAATAGAGTCAATGCCCAACTTACCTTCAGACTAAACCCTGCAGCGTACCTTCCACTTGGACACATGCTCTTATATCCCCACGATCCCCAATACATTCCGTTCGTCACCGTCAGCTCAGATCTGTAAGATCGGTCGGTGCTCCGCTCAGAACGACCTTCTGCGGGTCGACCGCTCACATTCCTAATAATGGCCAGCAGTGAAAACATCATGGAAAAGAAGTGATGCATTGCTACAGCACTGGCCTGATTGATAAATACTGATTGTTAGATTAATTTTCAGGTAGACTATCTGCAGCCTGTAGGAAACTCAGAAGCGAAGACCAGGATATTTTAAGCCTCAGCTATCAGTGATCAGGTGGAAACAGACGCCTCAACCCTTGCGATGTGAGAATGATCAAGCAGACACAGAGAATGTGTGTAGTACCAGTTTATTAAGGAAAAAGGCTCATATTTACACAAGATTAAGCAAAATCATCCACCTCCTTCTTTGGTTGGTCAGTAGAACATGCCTGATTTTTTTTTTTTAGCCAATCAGAACATTACATGCATTTAAATTCAGCCAATCAGCAGCCAGGAACACAGAGTCCACATTAATGCCTGTAAATAAACACAAAAATACAAACATCTGTTTGTTTAACTGAGTGTCCTTGGAAAGTGTTTTACTCAGTAAAATGACTATCAAATGCTGGTCGATTTTGTCATTTAATTTCCTGTTGTAAATATCAAGGCTTGCAAAGGGAAAAGATCAACAGGAAAAGATCAGCTAAAAATGATCATTCTGTCATCATTTACTCACTCTCACGTCGTTCCAAACCTGTATGACTTTCTTTATTTCAAGCAGAATTTAAGTGTCATAAATGTATTTTCACACAACTTGACTTCTGAAGTCTTATGATAATTTGCATGAAGAAATTAAAACATAAAAATCAGTGTTTATCCATATTGTTCCAGTCGGTGAAACTAAATGATTGTGCAAGTCACGTAAACACACTTTAGACAAACACTGATCAGGTCGAATTGCCAGTAAAAGCATGTGCCCTTTTAAAAAGTTTATTTACTCTTTTTATCTTTCATGAGGTTTTAGATACTGGGAAGAAGACATGACACATTTAAACAAATATGATCCATGAAGCGTCTGTGTGTGTAGGAAAATAACAATCTTTGATTTCTGATTCAGAACTGCTTCTTGATTCTGGCACCGTTTGTGAGAGTCGCTGGAGATGGGTTTACAATCTTCTCAAATATTAAAATAAGGTTTGAATTTGATTTGCATCAAATCATTTTCTGAATATGCAGAATATATCAGCAGATCTTAAATATATTAGTAAATTTGCTATATTTTAAGCCTCAGCTATCAGTGATCAGGTGGAAACAGAAACCTCAACCCTTGTGATGTGAGAATGATCAAGCACACACAGAGAATGTGTATAGTACCATAACATTTTCAAGTTTATTCAGGAAAACCCCTAGTGAAAAAAGTATACTTTATTGTATTTGAAATATGTTCCCTTTTTCAATGGTAAATTGCAAATATACTAACAAAGATTTCACTATCTTTAAATATATTAAGAGTATATTTGTCACGATCAATAAACAGGAAGCAAGGATGCAAGTAATCTCTTTTATTGAATGTAGTAGAAGTAGAACCATGATAACAGGCAGGCAACGCAGGGACTAGATGGTCAGAAAAAAAAAGGTGCTGAGGTGAAGTGATGACGAACAGTGAAGAATCCAGATGAAAACGAAAACCAGTTGAACTGGACAGAACAACAAATACACGAGACACGAAGAAAATAGTGAATTCATGAACCGTGACAATATTAGCATCATGCTTTTACCTATTTTAACAAAAAACCTTTAACACACTTCAAAATAATTTTATTGTTGTATATTTTCTCAAAAAAAAAAAAAATATATATATACTTGAAGTGAAAATTCTATTTATTTTTTAAAAGTGTATCTATTTGCACTTTATTAAAAATATATTTTAGGTATATTTTAACTGTGTGCTGGAAATGATCACTGTAACAATGCATTGAAAGTATACTTTCAAAATACATTATAGTATACAATAGTATTTTGTGCAAAGTACACTGAAAAAAACAATAAGAAAAAATGTATACATTTTTCTTTGGCAAGTTTTTGCACAAATATTTTTTAAGTAAATTTCATATATAGAATTAAGTGAACTCTACCTAACCAAGTTAAGTTCAAATTAACAAATAAAATAAGTAATTTTAACTTAGCCAGTAATCACTAAAAGTTGTGTAATATCTATTTAGTTGAAGTAGCCGTTGCAATACATTTCATTCAAACAATATAACATTGAATTAAACCACACATTTAAAGTGTATGCTTTAGTTAGAAACATCTAAGTAATTAATAGATATAGTGTGAGACACCATATCTACATGTCGAAAGAGTGTTGTGAACGCAGAGACCTCAATATTTGGTAGGCAATACACAATGACCCGTTTTTGTCATTTTTGGTAGAAAATGAACTCCAAATGTCATAAAATGGCAAGTTACTAATCAACATCAAAAGCAATGATAAAACAGTGTAAATACAGCTGGAAAACAGGGAAATTATTATTTGAGGCCCAGTGCATGATGGGAACACCAGTATCAGAAAAGTTGAGTAATTTGACTTAATTTTATAACATTGATATTTATTCATTTCGACACACTTGATTTGAGTACTAATATAGAATTTACTTACGTTTTTTAAATTCTTGCCTGAACTAACTTTTTCAAGTAAATTACATTGTTTATTTCTGTAGTATTTACTTAACCACTAAATATTTGTATATCAGTGTATAGCTGAGTTTTATTTATCTAATAATGACATTTTTTTATTGAAGACAAAGTATGCCATTTGTAGTATTTGGAATAAGCCAAAGGTATTAATCAGCCTATAGTTTCTAGTCAGATATATCACATGATAGCATCATGGGCAAGTACACCGACATGTGCTACGGAGACCCGTGTTCGAGTCCCGGCTCTTGTAAATAAACACACAAAAATACAAACATCTGTTTGTTTAACTGAGTGTCCTTGGGAAGTGTTTTACTCGGTAAAATGACTATCAAATGCTGCGTTGATTTTGTCATTTTATTTCCTGTTGTAAATATCAAGGCTTGTAAAGCAGCAGGAAAAGATCAGCAGGAAAAGATCAGCTAAAAATGATCATTCTGTCATCATTTACTCACTCTCTCGTCGTTACAAACCTGTATGACTTTTTTATTTCAAGCAGAATTTAAGTGTCATGTATTTTCACACAACTTGACTTCTAAAGTCTTATGATAATTTGCATGAAGAAATGAAAACACATAAAAATCAGTGTTTATCCATATTGTTCCAGTCGGTGAAACTAAATGATTGTTGCAAGTCACGTAAACACACTTTAGACAAACACTGATCCGGTTGAATTGCCAGTAAAAGCATTAGCACCTTTATTTATACAGCGCTTTTAACAGTATAGATTGTTTCGAAGCAGCTTTACAGTGGCAATAGGAGATTACAGTAACAGAGATTGTTTTGGCTTTACAGCAGATCTAGAATAAAGTTATGGTCCAGCTAAAGTTAGTTGATTTATTCACTTCCGTCGCAACGATCATTAGTTATTAACTTAGGGGCCGCTGGCATGACACCGTTCTAACAGAAAACCCTTAAGTTCTCCTTGTGCAAACTTTTAAAACGCGAACCTGTGAGAACGCTGATGGCGTGCACATGCGTATTACATGTTTAGTCTATAGGTGTGTGTGTGTTTGAATATATATGTGTGCAGGCGTGTAGCGAACTCTCAACCAACTACTTGTCCGGCATTAAAATTTATAATACAGAATTTTAGTCATCCAATTTTTTAAATCAGCTTTGCATTTCGTTAATTTTCTGAATTTGTAAGTTTCGTCGGGCGTGAAGAAATATGAAGCTGAGTATCATCAGCATAACAGTGAAAACTAATGCCATGCAATAAATGATATAATGATATCTCCCAAGGGTGGCATGTACAGGGTGAACAGCAACAGTCCTAGTACTGAGCCTTGTGGTACGCCATACTGAACTTATGATGGAACTTTTAGCGTAAATATGGTACGCAGTTTTCGCGTGCATATGATACGCACTTTATGGCGTATAATATGCACGCCCTCCTCACCCCTAATCCTACCCAAGGGGTTTTCAGTGCGTATCATTTGAACGCTAAAACTCGTTTTGGCATATAAATTATACGAGAATTATCATTCGTGCTATAGATACGCACTTTCATGAGATTGTGTTGGAAATGGTTGCTAAAACCATATCCTGATACTGGCAGGCTTACAGACGGCCAAGAACTTTACAACATGCGAACAAGTCGAGCCCGATGTGTGGTTGAGCATGCGTTTGGGAGGTTGAAAGGAAGGTGGAAGTGTCTCAGTAAGCGAAATGACTGCAATGTAAATGTTGCAGAAATGTAAAAGACTTTGTGACTCAGATAAGCCATTAAGGCAGGCATTGGTATAGACAACTATGCATACGGATGGGCACATTATTTAAACGGCTGTCTGATGGGCACCTTTTGTATTCTGTAATGCAAATACGATCCTAGTCAGTAGAATGATAATTAGGCTATAAGACATTTATTGTATAGACTACTATGCTTATTGATGGGCACATTATTTAAACGGCTGTCTGATGGGCACCTTTTGTATTCTGTAATACTGTAAACAGTGTAAGCAGTTTCACATTTAAAAGTGTCATTAACAGAAGTGACCATATCTAAAACATTTTAACAGACATATACTTACAACTGCAATAAATAGATAAAAACATACTGTAGAGCTGAGTATTTTTGATTTTATTTAAAAATAGTGAGAACATTGTTTAATTGTATATTATTATTTAAAAAAAATAATGTTTATTTTAAAATTAATTTATTTTAATTTTTATTTAAAAAAAATATTGCAGTATTCACTCTGTATGCTTAAATGGCCTATTTCTTATTGATCAAATAATGTCTGATGTAACCATGTACCGTTTAGGATAAAGAATTGTATTCAAGTCACAAATCAGGGTTACGCCAAATCTTCATTTCAAATATTTTATTTGTAACAAACACAATATAACAACAACTTACAATTATTGCTGCTGCATGAACAACTGTATATTTTTTTTATAACCTGAGATACTTTTTTCAGGATTATTTGATGAATAAAAAGTTAAAAAGAACTGTATTTATTTAGAATAGAAATCTTTTGTAACAATATACACTACCGTTCAAAAGTTTGGGAACAATAACTTTTTTTTTAAAAGAAATTAGTACTTTAATTCAACAAGGATGCGTTAAATTGATAAAAGGTGATGGTAACGATTTATATTGTTAGAAATGTTTTTATTTTGAATAAATGCTGTTTTTATGAATAAATGCTGTTAACGTTTTACTCATCAATGAATCCTGAAAAAAGTATTCCAAAAAAATATATTAAACAGCACAACTGTTTCCATCATTGATAATAACTGAGTATCAGATCATCATATTAGAATGATTTCTGAAGGATCATAAGACACCAAAGACTGGAGTACTTGCTGATGAAAATTCAGCTTTGCATCACAAAAATAAATCACATTTTAAAATATATTAAAAAAGAGAACCATTATTTTAAATTGTAATAATATTTCATAATATTACTGTTTTTTTTTTTTTTTTTTTTACTGCAGGCTTGATGAGCATAAGAGACTTCTTTCAAAAACATTAAAAATAGTAATGTTTCCAAACTTTTGACTGGTACTGTATAATTCACACAAGTTGTGCAGTGTACAGCATGTCTCCACCATATCAACAACAACATTTACATTGCAGTCATTTCGCTTACTGAGACACTTCCACCTTCCTTTCAACCTCCCAAACGCATGCTCAACCACACATCGGGCTCGACTTGTTCGCATGTTGTAAAGTTCTTGGCCGTCTGTAAGCCTGCCAGTATCAGGATATGGTTTTAGCAACCATTTCTGCAATGGGTAAGCAGAATCACCAAGAATGAAGTAGCCAGCATCAGTTCCACATATGTGTTTTACTCTCAGAACATGCGCACGTTATTGGGAGCGGTGTCGTCTCCTCTTCCCTGAGGCGCTTCTGTCCGGGTCTTGATGCCGCAGATTCCTCTTCCCATACAGGTTGGGCTCCAGTCGCCCCAGTTCCATCATAAGTTCAGTATGGCGTACCACAAGGCTCAGTACTAGGACTGTTGCTGTTCACCCTGTACATGCCACCCTTGGGAGATATCATTATATCATTATTGCATGGCATTAGTTTTCACTGTTATGCTGATGATACTCAGCTTTATATTTCTTCACGCCCGACGAAACTTACAAATTCAGAAAATTAACGAAATGCAAAGCTGATTTAAAAAATTGGATGACTAAAATTCTGTATTATAAATTTTAATGCCGGACAAGTAGTTGGTTGAGGGTTGGCTACACGCCTGCACACATATATATTCAAACACACACACACACCTATAGACTAAACATGTAATACGCATGTGCACACCATCAGCGTTCTCACAGGTTCGCGTTTTAAAAGTTTGCACAAGGAGAACTTAAGGGTTTTCTGTTAGAACGGTGTCATGCCAGCGGCCACTAAGTTAATAACTAATGATCGTTGCGACGGAAGTGAATAAATCAACTAACTTTAGCTGGACCATAACTTTATTCTAGATCTGCTGTAAAGCCAAAACAATCTCTGTTACTGTAATCTCCTATTGCCACTGTAAAGCTGCTTCGAAACAATCTATACTGTTAAAAGCGCTGTATAAATAAAGGTGCTAATGCTTTTACTGGCAATTCAACCGGATCAGTGTTTGTCTAAAGTGTGTTTACGTGACTTGCAACAATCATTTAGTTTCACCGACTGGAACAATATGGATAAACACTGATTTTTATGTGTTTTCATTTCTTCATGCAAATTATCATAAGACTTTAGAAGTCAAGTTGTGTGAAAATACATGACACTTAAATTCTGCTTGAAATAAAGAAAGTCATACAGGTTTGGAACAACGAGAGAGTGAGTAAATGATGACAGAATGATCATTTTTAGCTGATCTTTTCCTGCTGCTTTACAAGCCTTGATATTTACAACAGGAAATAAAATGACAAAATCCACCAGCATTTGATAGGCATTTAAGTAAATACTACAGAAATAAATAATGTAATTTACTTGAAAAAGAAAGTTCAGGCAAGAATTTAAAAAACTTAAGTAAATTCTATATTAGTACTCAATTCAAGTGTGTCGAAATGAAAGCGTAAATATCAATGTTATAAAATTAAGTCAAATTTACTCAACTTTTCTGATACTGGTGTTCCCATCATGCACTGGGCCTCAAATAATAATTTCACTGTTTTCCAGCTGTATTTACACTGTTTTATCATTGCTTTTGATGTTGATTAGTAACTTGCCATTTTATGACATTTGGAGTTCATTTTCTACCAAAAATGACAAAAACGGGTCATTGTGTATTGCCTACCAAATATTGAGGTCTCTGCGTTCACAACACTCTTTCGACATGTAGATATGGTGTCTCACACTATATCTATTAATTACTTAGATGTTTCTAAGTAAAGCATACACTGTAAAAAAAATCCTAATTTTACAGAAAATAACTGTGATTTTTTGACGATCATTTTCTTTAATTTTAAATTGTACTCAAAACACTGTAAAATTACAAATAATAACTTTAAAATAAAATTCAGCTGTTATTTTAGGTATTGTGACATTAATGACAAATTACAATAATTCACATTTTTTATACAGAAAATTGATTGTATTTTTCATAAACTATTTTTTCTGTTTTCTTAAATTACATAAAAATGTATGTAAAATTACAAATATAATCTGTAATTTAACAGAAACAAAACAGTTAAATTATAAAATGGTCAAATGACTGTCAGCTCCCCAAAAAACTGTAAAACATCCTAAATTAAATAAACTGAAAAACACTGTTATTTTACAGGTATTTCCTGAATAATCACGATCATATACCTTCATTGTAAAAAACAATCGTAAAAAAAGGGTCAAATGACTGGCAGCTGCGGCTGCCAAACAAAAACCTTAAAATTAAAGTAAAATATGCTAATTTAAATCGAAAAAACACTGTAATTTCACAGGTATTTCCTGTTCGGCCCAGGCGTTATCAGGAGTGCCGTCAACTCTGACGTGAAGGCCCTCCATTCACGCATGGAAACTTGCCACGTATTGTTCCCGCATCAGTTCAATGTTTAGCTTTGGAGTGACACTTTGAAACTTTTTTGGGTGAGTTTTAGAGTGCAGTGGACAAGGGCATGGTCGGTGTCACAGTCTGTAGAGTGCATACTCCTGTACCTATTGACAGCATTGAGTTGGTGCCTCCTGACAATAATATGTGATCAAGTTGGTGCCAGTGTTTGGACAGGGGTGCATCCAGGTAACCTTGGATCTGATAGTTCCAGATGAGAAGGAACCCGGTAAGCACAGGCCATGAGCAGCGCACAACTCGAGGAGACGTTGACCGTTGTCATTGATGCTACCAATCCCAAAATGACTCAAGTTTGGCCTCCAGGCAGTGACATCCCCTCCAACTCTGGCGTTCAAGTCAAGTCATCTTCATTTATATAGCGCTTTTAACAATGTAGATTGTTTCAAAGCAGCTTTACAGAGATAAACATATAATTTAAGGTAACAGAGATTGTTTTGGCTTTATAGCGGTTCTTTAATAAAAAAAATTCCAGCTAAAGTTTGTTTTGATTGATTCGCTTCCAGCGCAACGATCATTTGTTATTTAATTAGGGGCCGCTAAGACGACACCATTCTCTCTACACAGACTTTAAACGCGAACCTGTGAGAAACGCTGATGGCGTTCACATGCGCATTAACAATTGGTTCTATAGTTATGTGCGTTTGAATATATGTGCGCAGGTTTGGAATTCCCTACAAGCCAAGTCTAAACAAAGTACTGGTCTTTCCTTATAAATTTTGATACAGAATTTTAGTTTGTCACTACGCAAAACAAATTTCCCGACAATGCTTTATCGGTTGAGTGAACTGGGCTAATATGGTCATTATTCCTGCTTCTGGTAAGAACTCGAGCTGCTGCGTTTTGGACCAGCTGTAGTTTGTTTATTAAGCGTGCAGGGCATCCACTGTCACATGCCTGTCCTGTCTTGTGCTGCACATGGGTGTTTTGTTATTTTGGGCCATGTGCTCATGTCATTGTCTGATCCCTCCCACTTGTTATCTGATTATTGTTTGAGTTTTTCCACCTGTTCCCTCTTGATTAGTTCCCTTTATAAGTCCCCTCTTGTTTGCAGTCTGTGTCGGTTCATTGTCTAATGTTTCCTGTTCCCTGTGATTCCCCAGTAAGTTCTTGTTCTGTTTTTGGTTTTGTATTTACTAGCTATGTTTTCCCCCTCGTGGGTTTTGTTTTGTGTTTAGCTTTTCTTTTATTAATAAATATTTCTTCTCTGCACTTGAGTCCTTGCACCTTTTTGTATTTACCCAACCCGTGACAGAATGAACCGACCAATGAGGACTCAGCGGAGAAAGGGGGCGCAACCAGTCTCCTGTCCGCACTGGGAGCGGATTCTCCAATTTCAGGAACTAATCTCCCTTCGTCAGCAGGGGACGGGGGTGAGAGAATTCAGTCACGTGTTTTGTAGCGCAGCTGAGGGGCTGAATCTTGACGTGGAGGCTCGTAAAGACTTATTTAATCATGCGCTCGACGAACCGATGGACTGGCTGATCCGATCGGCGTTTGACGGGGTCACTTTTGAGGCGATGGTGGAGGGTCTTATTCGCCATCAGGAGAGAATGGCCAGGAAGGTGGTCCCAGTTCTGGTGATCCCGAGTCCGATGGTCCCGAGTCCAGTGGTCCCAGTTCCGGTGGTCCCGAAACGAAGGAGAAGGAAGACTCCCTCCGTCCCAGTCCCGGTGGTCCCGAGTCCGGTGGTCCCAGTTCCGGTGGTCCCGAGTCCGGTGGTCCCAGTTCCGGTGGTCCCGAGTCCGGTGGTCCCAGTTCCGGTGGTCCCAGTTCCGGTGATCCCGAGTCCGGTTCACGTCACGCCTGCCGAGCCTGTGTCTTCGGACAAGATGGCCGCCGCCGAGCCTTTTCACGTCACGCCTGCCGAGCCTGTGTCTTCGGACAAGATGGCCGCCGCCGAGCCTGTTCACGTCACGCCTGCCGAGCCTGTGTCTTCGGACAAGATGGCCGCCGCCGAGCCTGTTCACGTCACGCCTGCCGAGCCTGTGTCTTTGGACAAGATGGCCGCCGCCGAGCCTGTTCACGTCACGCCTGCCGAGCCTGTGTCTTCGGACAAGATGGCCGCCGCCAAGCCTGTTCACGTCACGCCTGCTGAGCCTGTGTCTTCGGACAAGATGGCCGCCGCCGAGCCTGTTCACGTCACGCCTGCCGAGCCTGTGTCTTTGGACAAGATGGCCGCCGCCGAGCCTGTTCACATCATGCCTGCCGAGCCTGTGTCCCCTGACAAGATGGCCGCCGTCGAGCCGGTGTCTGTTCCTGAGCCTGAGCCGGTGGTGCCAGTTCCAGGACCTGAGCCGGTGGTGCCAGTTCCAGTGCCTGAGCCGGTGGTGCCAGTTCCAGTGCCAGTTCCAGTGGTGCTAGTTCCAGTGCCTGAGCCGGTGGTGCCAGTTCCAGTACCAGTTCCAGTGCCTGAGCTGGTGGTGCCAGTTCCAGTGCCTGAGCCAGTGGTGCCAGTTCCAGTGCCTGAGCCGGTGGTGCCAGTTCCAGTGCCTGAGCCGGTGGTGCCAGTTCCAGTGCCTGAGCCGGTGGTGCCAGTTCCAGTGCCTGAGCCGGTGGTGTCTGTTCCTGAGCCGGTGGTGTCAGTTCCAGTTCCTGAGCCGGTGGTGTCAGTTCCTGAGCCGGTGGTGTCAGTTCCTGAGCCGGTGGTGTCAGTTCCTGAGCCGGTGGTGTCAGTTCCTGAGCCGGTGGTGTCAGTTCCTGAGCCGGTGGTGTCAGTTCCTGAGCCGGTGGTGTCAGTTCCTGAGCCAGTGGTGTCTGTTCCAGTTCCTGAGCCGGTGGTGTCTGTTCCAGTTCCTGAGCCAGTGGTTCCAGTTCCTGAGCCGGTGTCTGTTCCAGTTCCTGAGCCGGTGGTGTCAGTTCCTGAGCCGGTGGTGTCTGTTCCAGTTCCTGAGCCGGTGGTGTCTGTTCCAGTTCCTGAGCCAGTGGTTCCAGTTCCTGAGCCGGTGTCTGTTCCAGTTCCTGAGCCGGTGGTGTCTGTTCCAGTTCCTGAGCCAGTGGTTCCAGTTCCTGAGCCGGTGTCTGTTCCAGTTCCTGAGCCGGTGGTGTCAGTTCCTGAGCCGGTGGTGTCTGTTCCAGTTCCTGAGCCGGTGGTGTCTGTTCCAGTTCCTGAGCCAGTGGTTCCAGTTCCTGAGCCGGTGTCTGTTCCAGTTCCTGAGCCGGTGGTGTCTGTTCTAGTGCCTGAGCCAGTGGTTCCAGTTCCTGAGCCGGTGGTGTCTGTTCCAGTTCCTGAGCCGGTGGTGTCTGTTCCTGTTCCTGAGCCGGTGGTGTCGTCTCCGCCCTGGCCGCCCGAGGGGTCGTCTCCGCCCTGGCCGCCCGAGGGGTCGTCTCCGCCCTGGCCGCCCGAGGGGTCGTCTCCGCCCTGGCCGCCCGAGGGGTCGTCTCCGCCCTGGCCGCCCGAGGGGTCGTCTCCGCCCTGGCCGCCCGAGGGGTCGTCTCCGCCCTGGCCGCCCGAGGGGTCGTCTCCGCCCTGGCCGCCCGAGGGGTCGTCTCCGCCCTGGCCGCCCGAGGGGAAGTCTCCGCCCTGGCCGCCCGAGGGGAAGTCTCCGCCCTGGCCGCCCGAGGGGAAGTCTCCGCCCTGGCCGCCCGAGGGGAAGTCTCCGCCCTGGCCGCCCGAGGGGAAGTCTCCGCCCTGGCCGCCCGAGGGGAAGTCTCCGCCCTGGCCGCCCGAGGGGAAGTCTCCGCCCTGGCCGCCCGAGGGGAAGTCTCCGCCCTGGCCGCCCGAGGGGAAGTCTCCGCCCTGGCCGCCCGAGGGGAAGTCTCCGCCCTGGCCGCCCGAGGGGAAGTCTCCGCCCTGGCCGCCCGAGGGACAGTCTGCTCCGCCCTGGCCGCCCGAGGGGAAGTCTCCGCCCTGGCCGCCCGATGGACAGTCTGCTCCGCCCTGGCCGCCCGAAGGAGAGTCTCCACCCTGGTCTGTTCCTCCCGTCCCGCCCTGGTCTGTTCCTCCCGTCCCGCCCTGGTCTGTTCCTCCCGTCCCGCCCTGGTCTGTTCCTCCCGTCCCGCCCTGGTCTGTTCCTCCCGTCCCGCCCTGGTCTGTTCCTCCCGTCCCGCCCTGGTCTGTTCCTCCCGCCCCGCCCTGGTCTGATGGAGCGTCTGGTAGTCGCTCCGTAGGGAGGGGGTAATGTCACATGCCTGTCCTGTCTTGTGCTGCACATGGGTGTTTTGTTATTTTGGGCCATGTGCTCATGTCATTGTCTGATCCCTCCCACTTGTTATCTGATTATTGTTTGAGTTTTTCCACCTGTTCCCTCTTGATTAGTTCCCTTTATAAGTCCCCTCTTGTTTGCAGTCTGTGTCGGTTCATTGTCTAATGTTTCCTGTTCCCTGTGATTCCCCAGTAAGTTCTTGTTCTGTTTTTGGTTTTGTATTTACTAGCTATGTTTTCCCCCTCGTGGGTTTTGTTTTGTGTTTAGCTTTTCTTTTATTAATAAATATTTCTTCTCTGCACTTGAGTCCTTGCACCTTTTTGTATTTACCCAACCCGTGACATCCACCCAGTAGAGCATTACAATAATCTAGCCTTGAGGTCATGAATGCATGAACTAATTGTTCCGCATTTGTCAATGAGAGCATATGGCGTAATTTAGATATATTTTTAAGGTGGAAAAATGCAGTTTTTCAGATACTAGAGACATGACTTTCAAATGAAAGATTGGTATCAAAGAGCACACCCAGGTGCTCGTGCGAGTAAACAAGCTAGGAGACCAATAAAGTCAAATTACTTGACTAACAAATATAGAGTCACCTTGAAAAAAACAGCAAATCACATTTAAATATTTTCAATGACTCACGAAAGAAAATGTCCACTTTATGGAAAATGGTCGCTATTGTTCAGCCTCAGAAAACTTAATGCTCATCTCTCTTCAGTGGGCACACACTGGCTGACGTCACAGTGAAGAGCGCGCTTATTGGCTGTGCCTTCTTAACATCAGCCATCCAAACATAACAAAAAACTCAGATTATTACAGTCTTTGAATACAGATTTATAACTGCTTGATTCTGGCACTGTTTGTGATATTTACTGCAGGAGTGAGTTTTTTTACGGTCTTCTCAAATATTAAAGTATTAAAATGAGGTTTGAATTTGTTTTGCATCAAATCATTTCCTGAATGTGCATTGTGCCATTTTAGCTAAATAAACATTTATATCTTTGGAAAGGCAAAGAGTTAATGGTAACTTGACAATATTACACTTTAATGTAGTGTTCCTGTAGATTACACAAGTCATTCTCAGGGAATGCATGAACGGATAAGACAATTACTTTGAATGCAATAAGTCACTTTAGACCATCTTCCACATGCACTAATGTAGTGAACGATCTGATGTAAATTGTTGTGCAAAACAATGTGAAACTACAATGTTCGGTTTAGAAAGTCTTTATTGCTGATATTTGACAACCGTTTCAGCAGAAGTTCAGGAGTCTTCAGAAGAGTCACTAACCTACAAGAATGAATAAGATCATTTCAACTTCAAAACTGGTCTAACCCGATCATCCGGTTAGGCTTTATTTTTTGTGATAATGACCGGCTGAATTTACAGATTTACATTACAAAACTGTTGTATGACATGGCTTGTTAGTTGATCATAGTATGATGAATAATTACAATACATTTGATCTTCTTGCTGTTCTTGTTGTCATCCTCTTAAACCTGAAAGAAAAAACAGATTTAGTTAATCTGCAGTGTGTCAGTCTGAGTTTTTGATAGCGATCACATCACCTTAATCGCAGCAGAACATGCGCACGTTATTGAGAGCGGTGTCGTCTCCTCTTCCCTGTGACGGTTCTACCAGTGTCTGTATGCCGCAGATTCCCGTTCCTTCACACGTTGGACTCCAGTTGCCCCAGTCGCCCCAGCTCGTGCCTTGACCCTCCAGCACCTGACCTCCATTGCATTTGAACCTGGAAAAAAAATCAGATGTGACAATATTATGATAAAATATGTAACTGTGCTTTTGGATTGAATGTCAGTCACATGATCCCCTGCAGCCGACGGCCTAATCACTGCAATCACGAACAGCAGCACGACTGCGAGTGTGAAGTTAACTAAACTATTGATGGGGGAAAACTGAGTCCTTAAAAATGTCAAAATAAAACCAGGATGGGTCAGAGGTTAACACTGGGTAAAAGATGTTATAACTTATAGCACCACACACTCACTTGATGTTGTTTGCGGCCGTATCATCTCCAGATCCTTGGGAAGATTCAACTCTCAGCTGGAAAGATGTCACGTATCCAGAAGGACACACTTTTTCAACGCCCCACTCACCCCAGCTGAAGAAAACACAAAGAGGTTGCTGATCAAATCAATGATATTCAATAAAATCCTCAATTTACTCAAATAGCTTAAACACTTAATGCAAGAATTGTTAAAAAAAAAGTCCATTACCCTCCTACGGTGGACTCAATTGAGCTGTAGTCACGTACTACGAACTTAGCGACGCAGTAAAGACGAATCCCATTGAGCGCTGTATCATCACCACCAAAAATAAGAGGAGATTCAACCTTAAAAGAACAAGAAAATCTTCCATTTGAAAGAATTAACTCTAACCCAACCCATAGTAACATTTATCTTCATGTTCTTTAGTATTACACACACACTTTAGAAACCTGGAATTAAACGACAAACAGCAACTCCACAGTTTTGAACCTTTGAAACACTCATCCACCCCCATATTAGCAAAATAGAGTCAACGTCAAACTTACCTTCAGACTAAACCCTGCGGCGTACATTCCACTTGGACACATGTCCACAGGCCCCCACGATCCCCAACTCATCCCGTTGGACACCGTCAGCTCAGATCTGTAAGGTCGGTCGACGCTCCGCTCATAACGACGTTCTGCGGGCCGACCGCTCACATGCCCAATAATGGCCAGCAGTGAAAACATCATGGAAAAGAAGTGATGCATTTCTACAGCACTGGCCTGATTGATAAATACTGATTGTTAGATTAATTTTCAGGTAGACTATCTGCAGCCTGTAGGAAACTCAGAAGCGAAGACCAGGAGACTTGGTTGTATCTTCAGCAGAATTCTTTACTGAGAACACGAGCTGTCGGTAGCTGAGGTCATCAAGTCTGACTAAAGGAACTTTACATGGCATCTTATAGGCATTCAGTGGGCAGTCCTTAAAGGTGTTGACCTACAGATTTAGAGATGACTTGCCCCCCCCCCCCTCCCTTAAGTTCAAATTAACAAATAAAATAAGTAATTTTAACTTAGCCAGTAATCACTAAAAGTTGTGTAATATCTATTTAGTTGAAGTAGCCGTTGCAATACATTTCATTCAAACAATATAACATTGAATTAAACCACACATTTAAAGTGTATGCTTTAGTTAGAAACATCTAAGTAATTAATAGATATAGTGTGAGACACCATATCTACATGTCGAAAGAGTGTTGTGAACGCAGAGACCTCAATATTTGGTAGGCAATACACAATAACCCGTTTTTGTCATTTTTGGTAGAAAATGAACTCCAAATGTCATAAAATGGCAAGTTACTAATCAACATCAAAAGCAATGATAAAACAGTGTAAATACAGCTGGAAAACAGGGAAATTATTATTTTAGGCCCAGTGCATGATGGGAACACCAGTATCAGAAAAGTTGAGTAATTTGACTTAATTTTATAACATTGATATTTACGCTTTCATTTCGACACACTTGAATTGAGTACTAATATAGAATTTACTTAAGTTTTTTAAATTCTTGCCTGAACTTTTTCAAGTAAATTACATTGTTTATTTCTGTAGTATTTACTTAACCACTAAATATTTGTATATCAGTGTATAGCTGAGTTTTATTTATCTTTTAATGAAACATTTTTATTGAAGACAAAGTATGCCATTTGTAGTATTTGCAATAAGCCAAAGGTATTAATCAGCCTATAGTTTCTAGTCAGATATATCACACGATAGCATCATGGGCAAGTACACCGACATGTGCTACGGAGACCCGTGTTCGAGTCCCGGCTCTTGTAAATAAACACACAAAAATACAAACATCTGTTTGTTTAACTGAGTGTCCTTGGGAAGTGTTTTACACAGTAAAATGACTATCAAATGCTGCGTTGATTTTGTCATTTTATTTCCTGTTGTAAATATCAAGGCTTGTAAAGCAGCAGGAAAAGATCAGCTAAAAATGATCATTCTGTCATCATTTACTCACTCTCTCGTCGTTACAAACCTGTATGGCTTTCTTTATTTCAAGCAGAATTTAAGTGTCATGTATTTTCACACAACTTGACTTCTAAAGTCTTATGATAATTTGCATGAAGAAATGAAAACACATAAAAATCAGTGTTTATCCATATTGTTCCAGTCGGTGAAACTAAATGATTGTTGCAAGTCACGTAAACACACTTTAGACAAACACTGATCCGGTTGAATTGCCAGTAAAAGCATTAGCACCTTTATTTATACAGCGCTTTTAACAGTATAGATTGTTTCGAAGCAGCTTTACAGTGGCAATAGGAGATTACAGTAACAGAGATTGTTTTGGCTTTACAGCAGATCTAGAATAAAGTTATGGTCCAGCTAAAGTTAGTTGATTTATTCACTTCCGTCGCAACGATCATTAGTTATTAACTTAGGGGCCGCTGACACGACACCGTTCTAACAGAAAACCCTTAAGTTCTCCTTGTGCAAACTTTTAAAACGCGAACCTGTGAGAACGCTGATGGCGTGCACATGCGTATTACATGTTTAGTCTATAGGTGTGTGTGTGTGTTTGAATATATATGTGTGCAGGCGTGTAGCCAACCCTCAACCAACTACTTGTCCGGCATTAAAATTTATAATACAGAATTTTAGTCATCCAATTTTTTAAATCAGCTTTGCATTTCGTTAATTTTCTGAATTTGTAAGTTTCGTCGGGCGTGAAGAAATATAAAGCTGAGTATCATCAGCATAACAGTGAAAACTAATGCCATGCAATAATGATATAATGATATCTCCCAAGGGTGGCATGTACAGGGTGAACAGCAACAGTCCTAGTACTGAGCCTTGTGGTACGCCATACTGAACTTATGATGGAACTGGGGCGACTGGAGCCCAACCTGTATGGGAAGAGGAATCTGCGGTATCAAGACCCGGACAGAAGCGCCTCAGGGAAGAGGAGACGACACCGCTCCCAATAACGTGCGCATGTTCTGAGAGTAAAACACATATGTGGAACTGATGCTGGCTACTTCATTCTTGGTGATTCTGCTTACCCATTGCAGAAATGGTTGCTAAAACCATATCCTGATACTGGCAGGCTTACAGACGGCCAAGAACTTTACAACATGCGAACAAGTCGAGCCCGATGTGTGGTTGAGCATGCGTTTGGGAGGTTGAAAGGAAGGTGGAAGTGTCTCAGTAAGCGAAATGACTGCAATGTAAATGTTGCAGAAATGTAAAAGACTTTGTGACTCAGATAAGCCATTAAGGCAGGCATTGGTATAGACAACTATGCATACGGATGGGCACATTATTTAAACGGCTGTCTGATGGGCACCTTTTGTATTCTGTAATGCAAATGCAATCCTAGTCAGTAGAATGATAATTAGGCTATAAGACATTTATTGGTATAGACTACTATGCTTATTGATGGGCACATTATTTAAACGGCTGTCTGATGGGCACCTTTTGTATTCTGTAATGCAAATACGATCCTAGTCAGTAGAATGATAATTAGGCTATAAGACATTTATTGTATAGACTACTATGCTTATTGATGGGCACATTATTTAAACGGCTGTCTGATGGGCACCTTTTGTATTCTGTAATACTGTAAACAGTGTAAGCAGTTTCACATTTAAAAGTGTCATTAACAGAAGTGACCATATCTAAAACATTTTAACAGACATATACTTACAACTGCAATAAATAAATAAAAACATACCTGTAGAGCTGAGTATTTTTGATTTTATTTAAAAATAGTGAGAACATTGTTTAATTGTATGTTATTTAAAAAAATATTGCAGTATTCACTCTGTATGCTTAAATGCCTATTGCTTATTGATCAAATAATGTCTGATGTAACCATGTACCGTTTAGGATAAAGAATTGTATTCAAGTCACAAAACAGGGTTACGCCAAATCTTCATTTCAAATATTTTATTTGTAACAAACACAATATAACAACAACTTACAATTATTGCTGCTGCATGAACAAATGTTGCAGAGCACTTCTTGCATCTGAACGCTCATCACCAACATTGCAAGATGAACGTTCAGCATCTTTATCACACCACTCTGGTATAAATCTGTCCATGTACAGTACCAGTCAGAAGTTTGGAAATATTACTATTTTTATTGTTTTTGAAAGAAGTCTCTTATGCTCATCAAGCCTGCAGTTAAAAAAAAAAGTGATATTATGAAATATTATTACAATTTAAAATAATTTTTCTCTTTTTTAATATACTTTAAAATGTGATTTATTTTTGTGATGCAAAGCTGAATTTTCATCAGCAAGTACTCCAGTCTTTGGTGTCTTATGATCCTTCAGAAATCATTCTAATATGATGATTTATGATCAATGTTGGAAACAGTTGTGCTGCTTAATATTTTTTTTTATAACCTGAGATACTTTTTTCAGGATTATTTGATGAATAAAAAGTTAAAAAGAACTGTATTTATTTAGAATAGAAATCTTTTGTAACAATATACACTACCGTTCAAAAGTTTGGGAACAATAACTTTTTTTTTAAAAGAAATTAGTACTTTAATTCAACAAGGATGCGTTAAATTGATAAAAGGTGATGGTAACGATTTATATTGTTAGAAATGTTTTTATTTTGAATAAATGCTGTTTTTATGAATAAATGCTGTTAACGTTTTACTCATCAATGAATCCTGAAAAAAGTATTCCAAAAAAATATATTAAACAGCACAACTGTTTCCATCATTGATAATAACTGAGTATCAGATCATCATATTAGAATGATTTCTGAAGGATCATAAGACACCAAAGACTGGAGTACTTGCTGATGAAAATTCAGCTTTGCATCACAAAAATAAATCACATTTTAAAATATATTAAAAAAGAGAACCATTATTTTAAATTGTAATAATATTTCATAATATTACTGTTTTTTTTTTTTTTTTTTTTTTTACTGCAGGCTTGATGAGCATAAGAGACTTCTTTCAAAAACATTAAAAATAGTAATGTTTCCAAACTTTTGACTGGTACTGTATAATTCACACAAGTTGTGCAGTGTACAGCATGTCTCCACCATATCAACAACAACATTTACATTGCAGTCATTTCGCTTACTGAGACACTTCCACCTTCCTTTCAACCTCCCAAACGCATGCTCAACCACACATCGGGCTCGACTTGTTCGCATGTTGTAAAGTTCTTGGCCGTCTGTAAGCCTGCCAGTATCAGGATATGGTTTTAGCAACCATTTCTGCAATGGGTAAGCAGAATCACCAAGAATGAAGTAGCCAGCATCAGTTCCACATATGTTTTTTACTCTCAGAACATGCGCACGTTATTGGGAGCGGTGTCGTCTCCTCTTCCCTGAGGCGCTTCTGTCCGGGTCTTGATGCCGCAGATTCCTCTTCCCATACAGGTTGGGCTCCAGTCGCCCCAGTTCCATCATAAGTTCAGTATGGCGTAGTACTAGGACTGTTGCTGTTCACCCTGTACATGCCACCCTTGGGAGATATCATTATATCATTTATTGCATGGCATTAGTTTTCACTGTTATGCTGATGATACTCAGCTTTATATTTCTTCACGCCCGACGAAACTTACAAATTCAGAAAATTAACGAAATGCAAAGCTGATTTAAAAAATTGGATGACTAAAATTCTGTATTATAAATTTTAATGCCGGACAAGTAGTTGGTTGAGAGTTCGCTACACGCCTGCACACATATATATTCAAACACACACACACACCTATAGACTAAACATGTAATACGCATGTGCACACCATCAGCGTTCTCACAGGTTCGCGTTTTAAAAGTTTGCACAAGGAGAACTTAAGGGTTTTCTGTTAGAACGGTGTCATGTTTCATTTCTTCATGCAAATTATCATAAGACTTTAGAAGTCAATTTGTGTGAAAATACATGACACTTAAATTCTGCTTGAAATAAAGAAAGCCATACAGGTTTGGAACGACGAGAGAGTGAGTAAATGATGACAGAATGATCATTTTTAGCTGATCTTTTCCTGTTGATCTTTTCCCTTTGCAAGCCTTGATATTTACAACAGGAAATAAAATGACAAAATCAATGCAGCATTTGATAGTCATTTTACCGAGTAAAACACTTCCCAAGGACACTCAGTTAAACAAACAGATGTTTGTATTTTTGTGCGTTTATTTACAAGAGCCGGGACTCGAACACGGGTCTCCGTAGCACATGTCGGTGTACTTGCCCATGATGCTATCGTGTGATATATCTGACTAGAAACTATAGGCTGATTAATACCTTTGGCTTATTGCAAATACTACAAATGGCATACTTTGTCTTCAATAAAAATGTTTCATTATTAGATAAATAAAACTCAGCTATACACTGATATACAAATATTTAGTGGTTAAGTAAATACTACAGAAATAAACAATGTAATTTACTTGAAAAAGTTCAGGCAAGAATTTAAAAAACTTAAGTAAATTTTATATTAGTACTCAATTCAAGTGTGTCGAAATGAAAGCGTAAATATCAATGTTATAAAATTAAGTCAAATTACTCAACTTTTCTGATACTGGTGTTCCCATCATGCACTGGGCCTCAAATAATAATTTCCCTGTTTTCCAGCTGTATTTACACTGTTTTATCATTGCTTTTGATGTTGATTAGTAACTTGCCATTTTATGACATTTGGAGTTCATTTTCTACCAAAAATGACAAAAACGGGTCATTGTGTATTGCCTACCAAATATTGAGGTCTCTGCGTTCACAACACTCTTTCGACATGTAGATATGGTGTCTCACACTATATCTATTAATTACTTAGATGTTTCTAACTAAAGCATACACTTTAAATGTGTGGTTTAATTCAATGTTATATTGTTTGAATGAAATGAATTGCAACGGCTACTTCAACTAAATAGATATTACACAACTTTTAGTGATTACTGGCTAAGTTAAAATTACTTAATTTATTTGTTAATTTGAACTTAACTTGGTTAGGTAGACTTTACTTAATTCCATATGTGAAATTTACTTAAAAAATATTTGTGCAAAAACTTGCCAAAGAAAAATGTATACATTTTTTCTTATTCATATACTATAATGTATTTTGAAAGTATACTTTCAATGCATTGTTACAATGATCATTTCCAGCACACAGTTAAAATATACCTAAAATATATTTTTAATAAAGTGCAAATAGATACACTTTAAAAAAATAAACTGAATCTTCACTTCAAGTATATATATATATATATATATATATATATATATATATATATATATATATACAGGTGCTGGTCATAAAATTAGAATATCATCAAAAAGCTGATTTATTTCAATAATTCAACTTAACAGGTGAAACTAATATATTCTATTGACCCATTACATGCAAAGTGAGATATTTCAAGCCTTTATTTGTTGACGATTATGGCTTACAGCTTATGAAACCCACAAAATCAAAATCCCAGAAAATTAGAATATTACATGAAATCACACAGTAAATACACAGTAATACCATGGTCATTGAACCAGGTTTTGGTTATTTTGGCAGTGTGGGCAGGTGCAAATCCTGCTGGAGAATGAAGTCGGCATCTCCATAAAGCTTGTCTGCTGAAGGAAGCATGAAGTGCTCTGGAAATGTCCTGGTAGACAGCTGCGTTGAGTGGACAGCACAGTGGACCAACACCAGCCAATGACATGGCTCCCCAAACCAACACAGACTGTGGAAACTTCACACCGGACTTCAAGCATCTTGGATTGTGTGCCTCTCCATTCTTCCTCCAGACTCTGGGACTTTGGTTTTCAAATGAGAGGCAAAATTTGCTCTCATCAGAAAAGAGGACTTTGGTCCACTGTGCTTTATTAAATCCAGAGTCAACGCAGCCGTCTACCAGGACATTTCCAGAGCACTTCATGCTTCCTTCATTCTCCAGCAGGATTTGCACCTGCCCACACTGCCAGAAGAACCAAAACCTGGTTCAATGACCATGGTATTACTGTGTAATCACTGTGTGATTTCATGTAATATTCTAATTTTCTGGGATTTTGATTTTGTGGGTTTCATAAGCTGTAAGCCATAATCATCATCATTAATTAGTTAGATGTTTCTAAGTAAAGCATATACTTTAAATGTGTGGTTTAATTCAATGTATACTTATAAAGTATACTGATCAAGCAGACACAGAGAATGTGTACCATAACATTTTCAAGTTTAATAAGGAAAAAAGCTCATTATTATACACAAGATTCATAAAAATCATCCAGCTCCTTCTTTGGTTGGTCAGTAGAACATGCCTGCTTCTTTTTTGAGCCAATCAGAACATTAAATTAATATGTATTTAAATTCAGCCAATCATATTATATTCTGTGATAATGACCGGCTGACTTAATAGATTTACATTATAAAACTGTTGTATGACATTTATGTTAGTTTCTCATAATATGAGGATCAGTAATTACAATACATTTGATCTTCTTGCTGTTCTTGTTGTCGTCCTCTTACACCTGAAAGAAAAATCAGATTTAGTTGATCTTCAGTCACTATTAGTAAGATCTGAGTTTTTGATTGTGATCACATCACCTTAATCACAGCAGAACATGCGCACGTTATTGAGAGCGGTGTCGTCTCCTCTTCCCTGTGGCGGTTCTACCAGTGTCTTGATGCCGCAGATTCCTCTTCCCATACAGGTTGGGCTCCAGTCGCCCCAGTTGCCCCAGTTTGTGCCGTCACCCTCCAGCACAAAACCTCCAGTGCAGGTGAACCTGGAAAAAATTCAGATGTGACAATATTATGATAAAATATGTTATTGTGCAGTCGGATTGAATGTCAGTCACATGATCACCTGCAGCCAATCACAATCACGAACAGCAGCACGACTGCAAGTGTGATATTAACTAAACTATTGATGGGGGAAAACTGAGTCCTTAAATAGCTAAATAAAACCAGGATGGGTAAGAGATGGTGTAAGAGGTTTACACTGGTAAGAGATGTTATAATTTATATCACCACACACTCACTTGATGTTGTTTGCGGCCGTATCATCTCCGTCTCCTTGGGAAGATTCAACTCTCAGCTGGAAAGCTGTCAAGAATCCAGAATGACACCATTTGACATCTGTCCACCCACCCCAGCTGAAGAAAACACACAAAGAGGTTGTCTGATCAAATCAGTTATTATTTTCAAGAAAATCCTGAAATTACTTATCTAACTTAAACTCTTAATGCAATAATTGTTAATAATCTGAGTCCATTACCTTCCTACGTCAGACTCAATTGAGTTGTAGTCACGTGAGCCTGGCCGATCGACACAGTAAAGACGAATCCCATTGAGCGCTGTATCATCACCATCAATTGGTCTTTCCACCTTAAAACAACATCAACAACATCAAGGCAATCTTCCACTTGAAAGAGTTAACTCTAACCCAATAGTAACATTTATCTTCATGCTCTTTTGTATTACACAGACACTTAAATCTTAAGCAGGTGCAGTTCCCTGGAGAAACCTGGAATTAAATGACAAACAGCAACTCCACAGTTTTGAACCTTTGAAACACTCATCCACCCCATATTAGCAAAATAGAGTCAATGCACAACTTACCCTCAGACTAAACCCTGCGGCGTACCTTCCACTTGGACACATGCTCTTATATCCCCATGATCCCCAACTCATCCCGTTGGACACCGTCAGCTCAGATCTGTAAGGTCGGTCGACGCTCCGCTCATAACGACGTTCTGCGGGCCGACCGCTCACATGCCCAATAATGGCCAGCAGTGAAAACATCATGGAAAAGAAGTGATGCATTTCTACAGCACTGGCCTGATTGATAAATACTGATTGTTAGATTAATTTTCAGGTAGACTATCTGCAGCCTGTAGGAAACTCAGAAGCGAAGACCAGGAGACTTGGTTGTATCTTCAGCAGAATTCTTTACTGAGAACACGAGCTGTCGGTAGCTGAGGTCATCAAGTCTGACTAAAGGAACTTTACATGGCATCTTATAGGCATTCAGTGGGCAGTCCTTAAAGGTGCTGACAGTCCTTAAAAGTGTTGACCTTACACACAGCCTTAGAGATGACCACTTAATCGAATCATCTAGACAATAGAGGCTATTACCCCCGACTGAATAATGTGAATAATGATGTGAGAATGATCAAGCACACACAGAGACTGTGTATAGTACCATAACATTTTCAAGATAATTAAGGAAAAACCCTAGTGAAAAAAAAAGAATACTTTATTGTATTTGGAATATATTCCCTTTTTCAATAGTAAATTGCAAATATACTAACAAAAATTGTACTATCTTTAAATATATTAAAAGTATATTAGCATCTTGCTTTTACCTTTTTAAACAATTAAACCTTTAACACTTTAAATTGTATAATAATTAAAATAAATAATTGTACTGTATTATATTTTCTAAAGATGTATTTTAAAAATATATACTTGAAGTGAAAATTCAGTTTATTTTTTAAAAGTGTATTTATTTGCACTTTATTAAAAATATATTTTAGGTATATTTTAACTGTGTGCTGGAAATGATCATTGTAACAATGCACTGAAAGTATACTTTCAAAATACATTATAGTATACAATTGTATTTTGAACAAAGTATAGCTAAGTTTTATTTATCTAATAATGTACATTTGTTATTGAAGACAAAGTATGCACTTTGTAGTATTTGCAATAAGCCAAAGGTATTAATCAGCCTATAGTTTTTAGTCAAACATATCACACGATAGCATCATGGGCAAGTGCGCCAACATGTGCTAAGGGAGACCCGCGTTCGAGCCCCAGCTCTCGGACCTTTCCTGATCCGATTATTAAAATTTATAATACAGAATTTTTACCGCTTCGGCGTAGCCACGTGAACCGGAATTATCCTGACAACGTCTTATTTGTACTGAGGTAAAGTGAAAGGAAGGAGGCCTTCACAGGGGAGAGACTAGTTGACACTTTAGGACTGCGTTGTCGTCGTGTCCAGGCGGGGGCCTCGACGACCCGACCCAAACGGCAGTGTAGAGTACCAGGCCTTCTTGGGGTCCCTGGGAGGGGTGCTGGAAAGTGCTCCGAATGGGGACTCTGTTGTTGTACAGGGGGACTTCAACGCCCACGTGGGCAGCGACAGTGACACCTGGAGGGGCGTGATTGGGAGGAACGCCCCCCCTGATCTGAACCCGAGCGGTGTTCTGTTATTGGACTTCTGTGCTAGTTACAGCTTGTCCATAACGAACACCATGTTCAAACATAAGGGTGTTCATCAGTGCACGTGGCACCAGGACACCCTAGACCAGAGTGGTCGTTTCATCTGGCTTCCGGCCGTATGTCTTGGACACACGGGTGAAGAGAGGGGCGGAGCTGTCAACCGATCACCACCTGGTGGTGAGTTGGATCCGATGGCCGGGGAGGAGGCTGGACAGACTTCGCAGGCCCAAACGTACTGTGAGGGTCTGTTGGGAACATTTGGCAGAGTCCCCTGTCAGAGAGATCTTCAACTTCCACCTCCGGCGGAGCTTTGACCGAATCCCGAGGGAGTCTGGAGATATTGAGTCTGAGTGGACCATGTTTTCCACCTCTATTGTCGACGCGGCCACTCGGAGCTGTGGCCGTAAGGTCTCCGGTGCCTGTCGAGGTGGCAATCCCCGAACCCGGTAGTGGACACCGGAAGTAAGGGATGCCGTCAAGCTGAAGAAGGAGTCCTATCGAGCCTGGCTGGCTTATGGGACTCCTGAGGCAGCTGACGGGTACCGGCAGGCCAAGCGGGGCCCTTTGCTAAGGGCTGTCCGGTCCCTGTACGACCGGAGCAGGAGCTTGGTTCGCATTTCCGGCAGTAAGTCAGACTTGTTCCCGGTGCATGTTGGACTCCGGCAGGGCTGCCCTTTGTTGCCGGTTCTGTTCATAATTTTTATGGACAGAATTTCTAGGCGCAGCCAGGGGCCGGAGGGTGTCAGGTTTGGGGACCAAGCGATTTCGTCTCTGCTTTTTGCGGATGATGTTGTCGTGCTGGCCCCATCAGACCAGGACCTTCAGCCTTATCACTCGGACTCTGTCATCAACCTACGCCTTTGTTATTGTAAGAGGTTAGCGACCCCTAGCAGCGAAAAAAACTACATATTGTAGCTTTAATTCTGAAAAAAACAGAGATTCTAATCATTTGGACAAAAAACGTTCTTACGTAAAAACCTAGAATACTGTCTAACACTTGATGGCTGCTCTGTCAAGTCCTCGTCGTCAGTTAGGAACCTGGGTGTGCTCTTTGATACCAATCTTTCATTTGAAAGTCACGTGTCTAGTATCTGTAAAACCGCATTTTTTCATCTAAAAAATATATTATACTATTATATGCTTTTCCCCCCTTTCCTCTGATTTCCCAGGTCGTCCAGAGGATCAGAAAGGTTCATTGCACAGTTCTACTAGTTGCTTCATGCTGGCCAGGAAGTCCATGGTTCCCGGACCTAGTTCAGCTGATTCAGGGTCCTCCATGGAAACTTCCATCACGGGTGGATCTCCTATCCCAAATAGACGGGCAGATTTGGCATCCAAACCTGGTGGCACTGTGATTTTGGGTATGGCCTCTGCAGAGTCCGTCCCTCAACAGCTAGATTAAACGGTACATGAGACACTGAATAATGCCAGAGCTCCATCTACTCGGGCTAATTACTCCATAAAGTGGAGAATTTTTTTAGATGTTTTTCAGGTGTTTAGGCTTGAATGTTGATCCAATAACCTGCTCTGTGCCACTTGTCCTTAGATTCCTGCAGGCTCAACTGGATCAGGGCAAAGCAGCCAGTACAATCAGGGTTTATGCTTCATCTATTTCAGCATTTCATAGGGGAGTGGATGGCCAGCCATTAGGCCGACATCCCTTGGTAGGCCAGTTCCTGAAGGGAGCTCGTCGCTTGTGTCCAAAACGCACTTTGCAGGTACTCAATTGGGATTTGCCTATTGTACTAGACTCTCTCACTAAGCCCCCGTACGAGCCTATGGCAGATGCAGATTTAAAAGCTTTGTGTCTCAAGACAGCTTTTCTCTTGGCTATATGCTCCGCTAAAAGGGTAGGAGAATTGTGTGCGCTATCTATTAGTGAGGATTGTTTACGTTGTAGGCCGGATGGCACAGGAGTGATGCTCTGGCCCAACCCTGCCTTTTTACCAAAAGTACTTAATCCTCAGTTCAGAAATCAAGTTCTGGAGGTAGTTCAATTTCAACCCCCTTCTTCACAGGCAGATCAGCAGATTTTGCTCACCCTTTGTCCAGTAAGGGCATTTCGCACCTATGTAAACTTTACTCAGACCTTGAGGAAGTCTCATTCTCAGCTTTTTGTTTGCTATGGAAAGGCCAGACTAGGGTTGCCACTTTCTAAGCAACGTTTGTCACTTTGGTTGGTTGAGGTTATTTCCCAGGCTTATATGGAAAGAGGGTTTCCAGTTGGTAATACGGGCCCACTCAACCAGAGGTGTAGCTACTTCATGGGCCACACTAAAAGGAGTTCTGGTGGGGGAGATTTGTGCTGCAGCATCATGGTCTACACCATGTACATTTGCACATTTTTATGGAGTTGACGTAACTAGCACAACGCCTGTCAGCACGGCAGTTTTGATGTCTGTTGCCCAGCGAGGTTTGAATAGTTCAGAGTCTGTTCCTCGTGACCCTGTTGACATGAGTCATCCTATTAGACCGTATTGACGGTCAGAGTTAGGTCGAAACAGATCGTAAGTTATGAATATAACTATGAATATAACTATGGATCTGTGAGACCGAAGGATGATCGTCACTATTCTTGTCTAGGAATACTAGGGCGTTCAAGGTAAGAAAACGAGTCGGAAGTTTAACTCGCCTTTTATAGCGTGTGACGTTTCCGCTTCCGGGGTCATGGGCATGACTTTGTTTACATAAGGTCTCGAGAGAAGACGGAACGAAGGTTATCATCCTATTAGACCGTAGTGACGCTTTAAATCTAGAAATTATTATACATCAATTGAATGTAGATACAGTTATTTCATCCTGCTTTATTTTTGTATGTTAACATGTGAACTGCACATTTCAGACAACACAGAGTTGAAGAAACTTGAACAAGCCATGTTTATTCGACTTGACAAAATGAACCAAAATCTGTCAGCTATTGACAGTCTTTTAAGAAGTATTGGCCAGCCAACAATTGACATCTCTGAGTATCTGCTCAATCCTTGCCGTAAGAACTGGATGATTTGTGCTCTAAGATGACAGACAGTGAATACAGGGGAAAAAACTGTAAGTACATTTAACAGCAGATTATAATTGTGGGGTTTTTATCACCTGAAATGTGCTTTGACATATAGGGCCCTATCTTGCACCCAGCGCAATTGACTTTGTATACCGACGCATGTATCATTCCTATTTTGCACCCCCGCAAAGCGCGCTTTTCCCTCCACAGAAGCACGTCGCTAAACTAGGGAATGAACTTGCGCTCCCTGGGCGGTTCAGCGCAAAAAAGGAGGCGAGTTTCAGCGCAAACGTTCCTTCATGCTATTTTGCAGGTTTAGAAAACAATTGCGCCACTAACCAGGAAAAAACAGTTTAAAGTCAGTGGCGCGTTGTGCATGTTATTAATATGCTATTTTAAGGGCGCATGCTTGGCCATAATCAATGTAGCGTGTGCACAACGAGCATACACTTTGATTCTCTCATCTACACAGAAGCAGCAGTTTTCATTTTTACAAATCATACATTATTACGATAGATAGATAGATAGATAGATAGATAGATAGATAGATAGATAGATAGATAGACAATTTATTATAAAAGCATACATCTAGCTTACACATTTACCCAAATTATCATACGCCTTTTTAACCGAAGTTAATTTGGGTTGGTTTCTCCATCCCCAACGTCCCTGACGAGAACGTTGCTCTCCTTGGCTGTGAACCGCTCCTGGCGCGCGCCTGGCAAATCCGCCGTTATAATAGGAATCCGCTTTAGAACAAACACGCCTGCTCTTAAAGGGAATGTGAGATGACGCTCTGATTGGTTTATTTCACGTTACGCCCAAACCACACCTATGAATAATGAAGCTACTTCAAACCAACCCATTTTAGATTTGCGACTGGCGCAAGAGTCATTTATCCCGCCGGGAAAATAGCAACAGCGCCAAGACCCGCCCACAAAGTTACTTGCGCTTTGCGCTTTGACACTTGCGTTTCAGATCGTTAAAATAGGGCCCATAGTGTAATTTACCTCGAAATCATGCAAAACTTTTGCAAAGTGCACATAAATATGCACACGAACACAACATATCAGTTTGCATTGCAAACTTGACAGCCTTTTCATTTCATCATCAATCTAAAGTAAACCAAACAAAAAAAAAAAGAAACATGGCTCAATTTAAACCGTTGTACAATACATTTTTGCACATATGAAGGACTCACGTTTTACATGAATGTTGGGGCACGAGTTAATTTGAAGCCCCATGACATAAATAATAGTTTAAAAACTAAATGTTGCAGCACAAAATTAATAGTTTAGAAACTAAAAGTTGCAGCACAAAGTTAAAAACAATTGGATTCATCCTGAAGGAGAGAGGTTTCCGGTTTCAGTTTTGCTTTAAATAAATATATTTACATTTGCCTTTTATAATAAATGTTGTTTATAAAAGAATGCCACAGTTTGCTTATTTTGTCTTGTTCTGTTCTGAATACCAATAAGAGGAATTAAAATACACAATTACAAACATTTATTTTTATGTTCTGGTATTTTGCATTATTTCTGACTATTATATATTTTAAATAATAAAAATATGATATAATTAAATTATACAATATTATATAATTTAATAATAAAAGGCAACTTATACACCATGGAGACCTTCTGTTGTTTTCTCTTCACCGTGCAGTTTTCACCTGGTGCGTCAATACGTCTTGTTTTCCAGGAAAATGTGGTAGTTTTCAGTGATCAGATCGGCCAGGACACAATACCATTTACGCTTAGTATTAACATTAATGTATAACGTATGTGTGAGTTAGGAAGCAAATGAAAAGGATAAGTTGGGCAGCTACAAGTTTTTTGTGGTACAACACAAAACTGTTTAATGCACATGTAGTTCCAAGTCAGTTGAATCACTGTTTTATATTAATGTGCTCTTTTAATTTAAAGGTGCTAGGGGTGTAACAATATATCATGTCACAATATCTCGCAATACAAAAATGCAACAATATAATAAAATAGCTTTGCTACTGATTCGCTACATTATGTTTCTCAGCAACCAGGGGGTTACATCACTTTTTTGAAGTCATTAAACGCATAGCATCATTGTTAATAGAGAGAGACACTAAACAGACACTGGTACAAATAACTCTTTCTCTTTTGAGAATTTAAATAAATGCTATTCATTCATTCAATCATTCACTCTGTGTCTGATTAAAAGCGGACAGAACATGCTAAACCTAACGAGCCGTAACTTGACAAAAATAACCAGTTTTAGTCTTCCAGTCGAATATTGTGCTGCAAACTTCAATAGTCAATGCTTGCAAATGACCCTGATATAAGTGGGATAATTCACAGCTGGCTGTTCATTACACAATTTGAAGTTGTGTAATGAATTCCATGTTTTCCCAACATTTTTACTGAAGTCCACTAAACCATGATGTAAACTTCTTTTTAGAAGCTTGCCAAAAGACAAAGGTGCCCGTCAAGGTACTAGAAGAGTATATTTCAGACACCTTGAAGTAACATTTCCTGCATGATTTCTTTTCATATTCAGGTGTAATCCTTTACAGTGTGTAATTGAACCTTTCCATTGTATAGCATTTGTAAACTATATTTGAATCTTGTGTGATTAAATATTTATAGTACACAAAGCATAGCCTAAAAAACTTAAGGGTTAACATTTACGGAGTAGCCACACTGTTATTGTTATTAAATGTTTATGAAATAATAAATCACCATTAGTAACATCAGTCAATCTGTTCACTTTACAGATGGAGCTTGAAGTGACTGGACCACAGACTGGACCACAGCATGAAGAGACTGGACCACAGACTGGACCACAGCATGAAGAGACTGGACCACAGCATGAAGAGACTGGACCACAGACTGGACCACAGCATGAAGAGACTGGACCACAGCATGAAGAGACTGGACCACAGCATGAAGAGACTGGACCACAGCATGAAGAGACTGGACCACAGACTGGGCCACAGCATGAAGAGACTGGACCACAGCTTGAGGTGACTGGACCACAGACTGGACCACAGCATGGAGAGACTGGACCACAGACTGGACCACAGCATGAAGAGACTGGACCACAGCATGAAGAGACTGGACCACAGACTGGACCACAGCATGAAGAGACTGGACCACAGACTGGACCACAGCATGAAGAGACTGGACCACAGCATGAAGAGACTGGACCACAGACTGGACCACAGCATGAAGAGACTGGACCACAGCATGAAGAGACTGGACCACAGACTGGACCACAGCATGAAGAGACTGGACCACAGCATGAAGAGACTGGACCACAGACTGGACCACAGCATGAAGAGACTGGACCACAGCATGAAGAGACTGGACCACAGCATGAAGAGACTGGACCACAGCATGAAGAGACTGGACCACAGCATGAAGAGACTGGACCACAGCATGAAGAGACTGGACCACAGCATGAAGAGACTGGACCACAGCATGAAGAGACTGGACCACAGACTGGACCACAGCATGAAGAGACTGGACCACAGCATGAAGAGACTGGACCACAGCATGAAGAGACTGGACCACAGCATGAAGAGACTGGACCACAGACTGGACCACAGCATGAAGAGACTGGACCACAGCATGAAGAGACTGGACCACAGCATGAAGAGACTGGACCACAGACTGGACCATAGACTGGACCACAGCATGAAGAGACTGGACCACAGCATGAAGAGACTGGACCACAGCATGAAGAGACTGGACCACAGACTGGACCACAGCATGAAGAGACTGGACCACAGCATGAAGAGACTGGACCACAGACTGGACCACAGCATGAAGAGACTGGACCACAGACTGGACCACAGCATGAAGAGACTGGACCACAGACTGGACCACAGCATGAAGAGACTGGACCACAGACTGGACCACAGACTGGACCACAGTATGAAGAGACTGGACCACAGACTGGACCACAGCATGAAGAGACTGGACCACAGCATGAAGAGACTGGACCACAGACTGGACCACAGCATGAAGAGACTGGACCACAGACTGGACCACAGCATGAAGAGACTGGACCACAGACTGGGCCACAGACTGGACCACAGTATGAAGAGACTGGACCACAGACTGGACCACAGCATGAAGAGACTGGACCACAGCATGAAGAGACTGGACCACAGCATGAAGAGACTGGACCACAGCATGAAGAGACTGGACCACAGTATGAAGAGACTGGACCACAGTATGAAGAGACTGGACCACAGCATGAAGAGACTGGACCACAGTATGAAGAGACTGGACCACAGACTGGACCACAGCATGAAGAGACTGGACCACAGACTGGACCACAGCATGAAGAGACTGGACCACAGACTGGACCACAGACTGGACCACAGTATGAAGAGACTGGACCACAGACTGGACCACAGCATGAAGAGACTGGACCACAGACTGGACCACAGCATGAAGAGACTGGACCACAGCATGAAGAGACTGGACCACAGCATGAAGAGACTGGACCACAGCATGAAGAGACTGGACCACAGTGCTAGTTTGGCACCAAAACAATATTTAACAGTTTTCTGTTCATTAAAATGTTGTTTTGAAAATATATACATATATTTTTTAAGCTATAATGTAGCATTTATGTAGATTTAAGAAAATCACATTGTAATCATTTTCACCTTTTTGATGTGTTGTAAAAGTGTACAGTTAGATAATAAAAAGTGGGCACTTGTAATTCACATGGTTGTGATAAAGAATAAAGTTGAAAAGAATAATGTTTCTGCATCATTCTAATATTCTAACCTTAAAATAACATTATAACACTACAAAAAGTGGACATTTTAATGTTCTTGGAATGTTCCAAATAAATGTTCTTTGAAAGTTGTATTGTTAATAAAATTTTGGGGGAAAGAACGTTCCATGAACATTATGCTAACCTTAATTTAACGTTCCAGCAACGTTATTCTAGCCTTAAGATAACGTTATGTTAACTTTAAGATAACATTCCAGCAACGTTATGCAAACTGGAGCATGGGAATGCACATATGTAGATCCAAGAAATCTAAATATTCTTGGGACGATGCCCCCGAACCCCTCTAACTACCTAAAATTTGGGACCTCTGTGTTTATAAAACCCAGCCTGCATATAACATATGAAAGAAATAAAGCAAACTGTTTTGTAATAATTAAATATGGTTTTACTTTTTTTTTTTTTTTTTACTTTTTTAATCATCCTCTGGTGAGATATTGGTTTTATCTGCAGTTGATTTCCTCTAAGGCTGTGTTGCTGTAAGTCAGTTGTAGTTGTTGTGTTTCTGCTCATCTCTTCTCTTTTTCTGTTCTTGCTGTTCCTCTTATCTTCAGTGAATCTGCTTGTTAACCGCTGGTGTCATCACTAATGCTCAGTCATCACAGTAGAGTGAATAATACTTTATTTCACTTTTACTCAGATTGGGACTATATGAAAACTGAGCAGTGTTTAACACTGAGGATTTTACTGTGTACCAGTAAACATAAATGTGATATGTAACACAGAAGCAAGTTTTGTTGTGGTCTTGTGGGGATCATACTAGCATCCAAAAGACAACATCCACCAGCACGCCAGCATCTGACAGTTTCTAGTGGTTGGATTCGGTGATTACTTTTGCTTTGGAGTGAGATTTTGTTTGATTTATTTGCAAAGCAATTGCCATTGGATATGATTGCCAGTGTCCGTGTCCAGAGATCGGGTCATTGGGGCCCTCGCCTTCGGCTGTCGCCCGATCCACTACTGTATGCTCCGGCCCCTTACGGCCCCTCCTGCAGGTGCTGAGCCCACGATAGGGCGGCCCCACGTCACTTCTTCGGGCAGAGCCCAGCCGGGCCTGGCTCCAGAGCGACATCTCGGTCCTTTTTATTTGCTTCATAATGGGCTTATGAACCGCTCTTAGTTTGACCCGTCACCCAGGACCTGTTTGCCTTGGGAGACCCTACCAGGGGCATATATCCCCGGACAACATAGCTCCTAGGATCATTCGGGTACTCAAACCCCTCCACTACGATAAGGTTGCAGTTCAAGGAGAAGATTTGCCAAGAAACACACTGTTGGTTACACTCTTGAGTTCTCCTCATCTCTTGCAAGATGATGGGGTCACAAAATATTTTATAGATATTTTACCAAGAAAAAACGTTTTCAAGGACACTGACAATTAAACGTATATTTTAATTGGATTAATGTTTGTATTTTTGTGTGTTCACGTGACGTACAGGTCATTGGTGTGCGCTCGGTGCTCCTAGCTGCTCATTGGGTAGAACCAGGACATCACAAAATTGATTAACCCGTCTGAAGAAGCTCTGATCAGCTCAAAAACTAATCCTGAGAGCAGTTTTACTGACCCCGGGCTCAGTTTTAGTTTAGAAACTAAACTGAAATCATTTAAAGTGGCCATTGTTATTATTTTCTTATTTCTTAGGCTCCACTTTTGACTGTTCTTGTGTAAGACTGCCCTTGTGTAATGTCTTTTCGTTATCTGCACATCATGGACACATCTAGACAAAACAAGAACTAGCGTTGAACACACTTATACACTCGCACAAATACGTGAACTCAAGACACGCACATACATTTCAAAATCTGACCTCTCTTCCTTGTAATTGTATTTCTTAATGTGCCAAATATGGCAGGGGTTGATCTTTGAGTACTATCATTGGAAGGATTGGAAATCGTGGAAGATTTTGCTTAATCTTGTGTATAAATATTATTTTTCCTTAATAAACTTGAGAATGTTGTGGTACGCTTCAAAGGTTCTGAACTGTGGAGTTGCTGTTTGTCATTTAATTCCAGGTTTCTCCAGGGAACTGCACCTGCTTAAGATCTAAGTGTCTGTGTAATACTAAAGAGCATGAAGATAAATGTTACTATGGGTTGGGTTAGAGTTAACTCTTTCAAATGGAAGATTGCCTTGATGTTGTTGTAGTTGTTTTAAGGTGGAAAGACCAGTTGGTGCTGGTGATGATACAGCGCTCAATGGGATTCGTCTTTACTGTGTCGATCGGTGCAAAAGAGCATCAAGCATAAATGACTACTACTATACTCAATCCGACGTAGGAAAGTAATGGGCTCAGATTATTGCCAATTCTTGCTTTAAGTGTTTAAGCTAGATAAGTAAATTGAGGATTTTCTTGAAAATAATAACTGATTTGATCAGACAACCTCTGTGTGTGTTTTCTTCAGCTGGGGTGGGTGGACAGATGTCAAATGGTGTCATTCTGGATTCTTGACAGCTTTCCAGCTGAGAGTTGAATCTCAAGGAGACGGAGATGATACGGCCGCAAACAACATCAAGTGAGTGTGTGGTGATATAAATTATAACATCTCTTACCCATCCTGGTTTTATTTTTCCATTTAAGAACTCAGTTTAGTAACTAACAATAGTTTAGTTAATATCACACTCGCAGTCGTGCTGCTGTTCAAGATTGCAGTGATTAGGCCGTCGGCTGCAGGTGATCATGTGACAGACATTCAATCCAACAGCACAATTACATATTTTATTTATCAAAATACTGTCACATCTGAATTTTTTCCAGGTTCAAATGCAGTGAGGGTTATAATCTGGAGGGTGACAGCACAAACTGGGGCAACTGGGGCGACTGGAGCCCAACCTGTATGGGAAGAGGAATCTGCGGCATCAAGACACTGGTAGAACCGCCACAGGGAAGAGGAGACGACACCGCTCTCAATAACGTGCGCATGTTCTGCTGTGATTAAGGTGATGTGATCACAATCAAAAACTCAGATCTTACTAATAGTGACTGAAGATTTACTAAATTGGATTTTTCTTTCAGGTGTAACAGGATGACAACAAGAACAGCAAGAAGATCAAATGTATTGTTATTATTGATCATCATACTATGATAAACTAACATAAATGTAAATCTGTAAAGTCAGCCAGTCATTATCACAAAATAAAGCCTAACTGAATGATCATGACATTTACATCCCGCCTATTATTGGAGTTGTAATTATTTTATTCTTTCTCGTATGTTAGTGATTCTACTGAAGACTCCTGAACTTCTGCTGTCAGTCAAAATGGTTGTCAAATATCAGCATTAAAGACTTTGTAAACAGAACCTTGTAGTTTCACATTGTTTTGCACAACACTTTACATCAGATCGTTCACTACATTAGTGCATGTGGCAGATTTTTACATCTAAAGTGACTTATATTGCATTCAAAGTAATTGTCTTATCCGTTCATGCTTTCCCTGGTAATGACTAACATACTCTACTACAGGAACACTACATTAAATTAAAGTGTAATATTGTCAATCCTGTTACCCTAAACTTTTTTCCTGTTGCCCTAAACTTTTTGCCTTTCTAAAGATATAATTATATCCCAATATATATCCAAATATGTATATATATGTATATATATATATATATGTATATATATATATATATATATATATATATATATATATATATATATATATATATATATATATATATGTGTGTGTATGTATATATATGTGTGTGTGTGTGTGTGTGTGTGTGTGTGTGTGTGTGTGTGTGTGTGTGTGTGTGTGTGTGTGTGTGTGTGTGTGTGTGTGTGTGTGTGTGTGTGTGTGTGTGTGTGTGTGTTTATAGCTAAAATGGCACAATGCATATTCAGAAAATGATTTGATGCAAAAAAAATTCAAACCTTATTTTAATATTTGAGAAGATTGTAAACTCACTCCTGCATTTAAAGACATTCTGAACTCTATTGGAGTTAGACAACACGTTTCAGGACCAACTCATTGTCGTAATCATACTCTAGATCTAATATTATCACACAAAATCAATGTTGATGCCGTTGAAATTCTGCAGCAGAGCGAAAACATCTCAGATCATTATCTAGTCTCGTGTAAACTTCATTTAGCCAAGGCTGCAAAGCCGACTCCGTGTTACAAATATGTTAAACCTATCACTTCTGCCACTAAAGATTGCTTTATTATAACATTCCTGATCAGTTTCGTCTCCTCAGCATCCCGGATAGCTTAGAAGAACTTGATATTGCGACAGAAACTTTTGACTCACTTTTCCAGCACTTTAGACACAGTTGCTCCGTTGCGCTTAAAGAAGATTAAAGAAAATAGTCCAACACCATGGTACAACGAGCACACTCGGGCCCTTAAAAGAGCAGCCAGAAAAATGGAGCGCAACTGGAAAAAATTCTAAAACTTCCAGAGAGCATGATTGCTTACAGAGAGGCATTAAAAGCTGCTAGATCTGCTTATTTTTCAACCCTATTAGAAGAAAATAAACAAAACCCTAGGAATTTATTTGAAACAGTGGCTAAACATACCTTATTTTAATATTTGAGAAGATTGTAAACTCACTCCTGCATTTAAAGACATTCTGAACTCTATTGGAGTTAGACAACACGTGTCAGGATCTACTCATTGTCATAATCATACTCTAGATCTAATATTATCACACGAAATCAATGTTCAGGGCCGGCCCGAGGCATAAGCGAACTAAGCGGCTGCTTGGGGCCCCCTCGCCACCAGGGGGCCCCCAAGCGAGTTTTTTTTTTTTTTTTTTTTACATATTAGGCCTAATTAAATTAAACAAGTGACATAAATTAATGAATGGATTAATAATTCAAGACAAGAAAATTCTGATTTCATGATCAATATACCTGCCTACAACTGCTGCTGTGTCTGCCAGTGTTTGAGTCATATGCGCATAACCTCGCGTGCATAGAAAATTCGTGCGCAAAGTCACGGTAGCCTAATGTTAAGCCATTTCACACAAATTTGATTTGATCAATGATTTATCCTTTAAATTTAATGATATTCAGAACAGAACAAGAATAAAAAAATAACTATAAACAAGCCAAAACGAAATAATTTAAAGCGAAAGTGAAAGCTGATCTCTCTCATTAGAATCAAAATGTTTCAACATTCGCGATGGATTTGGATGGTAAACTATTATTTATTATAGGCTTCTTTGTACTTCACCCACGTTCCAATATCGAGGGAAAAAATCATCCTCTTCACAAGCGCAAAAATGTTCTTGAAATCCAATATCGAGGGAAAAAATCATTCTCTTCACATGCGCAAAAATGTGCTTGGAAACATCACAGTGGAGCGGTGCTTATACGCAGCACTGAATGGTACGAATTGTAGGCTACTACTGACTATTTAAAAAGAGCAGTGTAATTTTTATATGTTAGTTTGACTATTTTATTAGTATTTTTTATTACGGCTATAACGAACAGGCTGCGATGTCAAGATTGCAGTGCTGGAATAGCCTATGTTGTGTGTGTGTGTGTGTGTGTGTGTGTGTGTGTGTGTGTGTGTGAGGCGCGGACGCGATCGAACAGTGGAAACATAAACACATACTCCGTCATGTTCATATAAGACATCATTCAAACTGCAAAGGGTTGCAAAACGTTGGAGGATATTTTGCAAATAATTTTTTTTTTGACAGTTTGTTTTCAGAAGTTTCAAAGAGTTAGTAAAAGAGTAAAGAAAAAGTTAAAACATTTTTATTTAAGTATCTATTTTTTATTAAGTAGGCTATTTATTTTGTATTAATACATAACCTCATTGTATTAATTTATAATGTAACATTATAGAGTGACATTGTGTCAATAATCGTCAAGCACAGGTGACTCCGCGTGGTGGGAGGGGGCCCCCAAATCAAATTCTGCTTAGGGCCCCCAAAAGGCTCGGGCCGGCACTGTCAATGTTGATGCCGTTGAAATTCTGCAGAAGAGCGAAAACATCTCAGATCATTATCTAGTCTCATGTAAACTTCCTTTAGCCAAGGCTGCAAGACTTCGTGTTACAAATATGTTAGACCTATGTGGTACAACGAGCACACTCGGGCCCTTAAGAGAGCAGACAGAAAAATGGAACTGGAAAAAATTCTAAAACTTCCAGAGAGCTCGATTGCATACAGAGAGGCTTTAAAAGCTGCTAGATCTGCTTATTTTTCAACCCTATTAGAAGAAAATAAACAAAACCCTAGGAATTTATTTGAAACTAAATTAACGAAAAATAAAGCTTTAATGCCAGACGCTTCCAAGCAACACAGCAGTAATGACTTTATGACATTCTTTAATTACAAGATTGATAATATCAGGGAGAAAATTATAACTGTGCAACCGTCTACTACAGTATCACATCAGGCAGTGCATTGTAGTCTCCCGGAGGAAAAAATCGATTCATTCATTGCTATAGGAGAGGAAGAATTTACTAAACTCATTAAATCATCTAAATCTACAACATGTATGTTAGACCCTATACCGACTAAGCTACTGAAAGAGATGCTTCCAGAGGTCATAGATCCTCTTCTTAATATCATTATTTCATCTTTGTCATTAGGATACGTACCAAAAGCTTTTAAGCTGGCTATGATAAAAACGCAATTTGATCCTACAGAATTAGTCAATTACAGGCCGATCTCGAATCTTTTCTGTCAAAGATACTAGAAAAGGCTGTATCCTCACAACTATGTTCCTTTTTAGAAAGAAATGATATCTACACTCTGGGACACTTAGCAATGCACAGAGCAAGGTGAGCTCATAATCCGAATGAATGGAGAATGAGCAACTGTCGTCCTGTGTCGCTGATTTCTGTGTAATATTTCCAATATTTCCAATATACAGTGCTATGCATAAGTTTAGACACCCATGCTAAAGTTGACTAAAAAGAGGAATAAAAAATCATCTTTTGGAAATTGAACTTAATGTCTTAATTAAAAAAAATAGGAAAAATCCAACCTTTAAGGACACCAATTTTCTTTGTGAATGAATAATGTATCGTAAATAAATAAATGTTCTTCCTTAAAATACAGGGTGCGTAAGTCTGGACACCCCTATGTTATAGAGGAAGGCAGATTTTTATTTTTAAAGGCCAGTTACTTCATGGATCCAGGATACTATGCATCCTGATAAAGTTCCCTTGGCCTTTGGAATTAAAATAGCCCCACATCATCACATAGCCTTCACCATACCTAGAGATTGGCATGGAGTACTTTCCATAAGATCATCTCTCAATGCAAATCAAACCAGCTATTAGGCTAACTGAAATAAAACCATGCCAGTCCATATTGTTAAAAGCGCTATATAAATGAAGGTATCAGTACATTGAAACAGTCCATCCAACTCATCTATTGAGCCTTCCTTCCTCTACTGCTTGTACATACGTCACATTCTCACTATTAACCACATCTTTAACTTCATAACTTGAATGCCTGATAACAGCAGAACTACATAGAGCTTGCTCACTACCTAGCAGCAGCATCGCTTTCACTCTCCTCATTGTGCCTGATGCCTCCCTCAGAAGGTCTTCGCTTCTCTGTCACTTACTTTTGTCATGTCATTGTAATTTCCACTGTATCAGTACTGTTGTTGTCTCTGAATGATCTGCTCTCTGTTTAATCGACAGGTCAAACGCTGTTCATTCTCCACTTTTTCAAAAGAGAAACATTTGTGGCCTAAATTTCCACATTCAAAGCACTTAAGGTTGTCGGTACTTGCATGCAGCATATAGGAATTTTCTCGAGATCTCTTACGTACGCTCAGGTAAAGTGAAAAACATCAAAACTTGCCGTCTGAAAGAACGTGTTTCAATGCCGTGTTTTTACATCCTATCGGGATCATTCTAACTGGAATTGCAATTTTTCCATATCGTGTCAACTCTCTAGTTATGCCATCATTTGAGATGAAAGGTGGCAAATTTGAAATTGTTACTTTAGTAACTGGAGTCGCTAAAGTCATGGGCACAAACATTTCTTTGATCCAAATGTGACAGTTGAGATTCAAATTCACAAATATTCCATCAATACAAGTCTATTGGATTTTTTTGCCAGCTGTTTAGTCTGCTGTGCGAACATCAAAGGTCCAATCGCTTAGAAAAGACAAAGTGAACCTCTCCTCAATAAGCCGGTCAATTTGACACCTCATTCATGAGTCTATGACGTGCTGTCCAGAAGAAGAAAAAGAATATGCAAGAGATCAATAGTGATTCTTTGCCTTAAGCTGGGGCCACACTAAAAGATTTTTAAAAATCGTATAAGATTTTCAATATGTGAGAGACCACAAACATGACGATAAGAAATCATAGTCTATCTCAGAGCGTAAATTCCAGCATGGCACTTCATTTACAGTAAATGCGAGATAAGATGTGAGTAGCTAAACTAAATATTTTAAATTTGAAAGCTGTCATAGGATAGAAATGTTAAACGACGGTCAAAAATAATCAGGCAAACAAATAAACTTGTCTAATTTCTAATGTCTAATTTCTAATGATTCATGTAATGTAATAATTAGCAAGTCAATGTGAGGTAACAAGAAACATCAACGAAGCTGTTTTCATCATCTTAGGCATAAGATTAATAATGAATGTGTACATATTTTGAATGAATAATACAACAACAACAACAACAACAACAAAAAACATTTATCTAGTGTTTGAAGCCTTCAGCAAATTAAGAAAATGATTACTAAAACATATAGGCTAAATATAAGTTGACCCTATGTTTACTTTCTTCACTGACATAGATGAAAATGAAAAGACTATAAGTCAAAGCTCAGCTCAGGAGCACAAGATACGGAAACTGAGAAAAAAAAAAGAAAAAGTGATGGAGATGAGGAGAGAGCAGGTACTGACAAATAATCTACTGCCCACTGACATGGTTTAAAAGCTATCTTGTCCATTTTTTGGCCTCATAAAATGCACATATGTACAGTACAGAAACCACAATTAGATCATAATAATCTAGCAAATTATAGACCCATTTCAAATCTTCCATTTATGTCTAAAATATTAGAAAATGTTTTGAAACTGTGCTCGTTAAAATTACAAATGATTTACTTTTAGCTTCTGACCAAGGCTGTATCTCAATATTAGTTTTACTTGATCTTAGTGCTGCGTTTGATACTATGGATCACACAATACTCTTAGATCAACTACACAATTATACTGGTGTTCAAGGACAAGCATTAAGCTGGTTTAGATCGTATTTATCTGAACGCTACCATTTTGTTTATTTAAATGGAGAAAAATCGATCATAACTCCAGTAAACTATGGAGTGCCGCAGGGATCTGTGTTAGGCCCTCTATTATTCTCAATATATATGCTGCCACTTGGAAATATTATAAGGAAACATGGAATTAGTTTCCATTGTTATGCTGATGACACTCAAATCTATATTTCATCACGGCCAGATGAAAACGCTAAATTATCCAAATTGACAGAGTGTGTTAAAGATATAAAAGATAGGATGATGCATAATTTTCTTTTATTAAATCCAGACAAGACAGAGGTAATACTTATCGGTTCAAAAAAACGCCCACAAAACCTCTTACAATACAACTTTAACATAGTAGGATGCCCTGTTACTTCATCCTCTACAGTAAAAGACCTGGGTGTTATATTAGACTGCAACCTGTCTTTTGAAAATCATATTTCATATGTTACAAAAACAGCCTTTTTATCATCACTGCATTGGTTACCTATAAAGTTCCGTATTAATTACAAGGTATTGCTACTGACTTATAAAGCCCTAAACGGCTTAGCTCCAGTTTATTTAACGGATCTTCTATCGCCCTATAATCCATCGCGCTCTTTAAGGTCACTAAATTCGAGGCTTTTGGTCATACCTAGGATATCCAGATCCACCAAAGGAGGGAGAGCATTTTCACATTTAGCACCAAAACTCTGGAATATTCTTCCTGATACTGTTCGTTGCTCAGACTCGCTCTCCCAGTTTAAAACTAGATTAAAGACGCATCTCTTCAGCCAGGCATTCATATAATACTTTTAATCTTACAGTTAAATCCGACCTCTAGTTCATAAACGCCAGAGGAGAACTGGCCCCCGACTGAGCCCGGGTTCTCCCAAGGTTTTTTTTCTTCTCCATTAGGTCACCTGATGGAGTTTTTCGGTTCCTTGCCACTGTTGCCTTTGGCTTGCTCAGTTGGGGATATTTTGGGAATATTTAATTTAATTTTATCAATCAATAAATTTCACTAGAAACAAACCTTGTTGTATATTTTAATTTAATACTGTGAAGCTGCTTTGATACAATCTGTATGTGAAATTTTCTTGATGGAGGATGCCCCCCCAACCACCTTAAATTTGGGACCTCTGTGATTATAAAACCCTGCCTAGCTCTGCATCTACCATATGAAAGACATAAAGCCAACTGTTTTGTATAATTAAATATATGGTAACACTGTTTTTTATGGTATGGAAATATGGTAATAATCATCCTCTGGTGAGATATTAATTTTATTTGCAGTTGATTTCCTCTAAGGCTGTGTGGATGTAAGTCAGTTGTAGTTGTTGTGTTTCTGCTCATCTCTTTGTTTTTTCTGTTCTTGCTGTTCCTCTTTCTTCCGTGAATCTGAATGAATGAATGAATGAATGAATGAATGAATGAATGAATGAATGAATGAATGATTGAATGAGGCATTTACATAGTGCTTTCATATGTACTACTGTATACTCAAAGCGTGCAGCATCTACAGAACAACAGCGCCAGTGCGCTCAACACACACACACCGGATTATTAGGAGGATAATTGACCTGCAAACCAGCAACCCATGCTGGTGACCTGCAAACCAGCAACCAGTATCCCTTGCTGGGGACCTACAAACCAGCATCTCATGCTGGTGACCGGCAAACCAGCATCTCATGCTGGTGACCGGCAAACCAGCATCTCATGCTGGTGACCGGCAAACCAGCATCTCATGCTGGTGACCTGCAAACCAGCATCTCATGCTGGTGACCGGCAAACCAGCATCTCATGCTGGTGACCTGCAAACCAGCAACCAGCATCCTATGCTGGGGGCCAGAAAACCAGCAACCAGCATCCCATGCTGGTAACCTGCAAACCAGCAACCAGCATCCTATGCTGGTGACCTGCAAACCTGCAAATAAAACCTGTAAACCAGCAACCAGCATCCCATGCTGGGGACCCGCAAACCTGCATCCCAGGCTGGGATCCAGCAACAACTTGTAGGGGTTTGATTTGGTGATTACTTTTGCTTTGGAGTTTGGAGTGAAATTTTGATTGTTTTAATTGCAGAGTAATTGCCACTGGATATGATTGGGAAACCCTGTTGTCTGTAGTGGTTACAACTCTTTGTTTTGTTTCTTTGCCATTTCTGATTGTCTGTTGTGCTACTTTTGAATGTTGTCTAATAAACTTATAACTTATATTTGCAAAGAAATACTGTGGTGGTTGCTCTCTTGAGTTCTCTTCATCTCTTGCAAGATGATGGGGTTACAAAATATGTATAGGCATTTTACCTAGAAAACGGTTTTCAAGGACACTGGCGGTTAAACGTATGTTTTATCGGATCAATGTTTGTATTATTGTGTGTTCACGTACAGGTCATTGATGTGTGGTGCTCCTGGCTGCTCATTGGATAGAACCAGGACATCACAATATTGATTAACCGCATAAATGTACACTTAAAAAAAGTATATGATCAATAAATTATAACAACTTGTTTTTACATTAACTCACTTTTACAAATTATACATGATTCAACTCATTTCAAGTCAGTTTGATACAATTTACAGTTTTTCTCAGTCGCTTTGGTGCATTTCTCACTTCACTATTTACATTTGCACAACAGTTAGTTCAACCTCCACAACATTTAGTCATTTGTGCACATCATAGTAGCAGTTTCTCATTCCTTCCAACAAATTGCAAATGCTTTTGGACATGCATCAGTTGCTTTCATACAACTCTCTGCTGTTATATAACATTATCATTTGCTTGTCATGTCACTCAAAATTAACTATACTTGTGAATGCTGAATAGTCATTTCATATAAAACTAATAGTCCTCATTTCATTGCTTGAGTCATTACATACAAAAATGTTGAACTAGTTGTCAAAATCTGTCATTTAAAAAAAATAATAATAATAATCCTGAAAAAGTCTCCTAAATTGAACAATTTGCAATTGAGCAAGAGATGATATTCGCTGGGATGTAGATGAAATTATGTGACCAGACAGAGAGGAACGTCTGGGTGTGCATGAATGATTACAGTCCTATGTATGTTGTATGTTCAGTTCCAATACAGTATATAGGCCTACTGCAATATTGTGTACAGTTGTGCACAGCTCTACCCAAAGGGGGTTTATGTTTGTTGTAAATAATGGTGTATTTTTTCTTTTGCACAATGCTGTGAACAAATTAGAATTGCAAAGAGCATATGCAGTAAAAATGTGAAACATACATATATTCAGTGTCTTGTACTCAGTTACCTCATAAATACAGTAATGTGTAACTTTACTGTATTTTTCAAATGGCTGCTGCACAAATAGTATATAGTGCTGTCTTGAGCATTTTCAGGCAGTGTCACCAAGATCTGACTTTTATCATTGGAAAACATTTACAGAGTAAACTGTCATAATGAAAACATGACTAAGCCATTTGACTATCTTGTTCATAAACGATGGTGTCAGGACTTTTTATTTTGATGACACTGACACATTCATTGACATAAATACTTGCTTTTGAGGAATGAGCTATTCATTTTGAGCAAGTGACAAGCTTTTGCAGGTTATCAAATAGGTTTTGCAGTTTGTTCTAATTGTTTTGAGAACTGCATTAACTGTTGTGCAAATGTAAATAGTGTTATGAGAAATGGACCAAAGCGACTGAGAAAAACTGTAAGTTAAAATGACTGTTGATTGATTGTACTTAAAATTTAAGGCAGAATCTTTTTTAACTTGTAGTCTGAAGAAGTTCTGATCAGCTCAAAAAGAATCCTTAGAGCAGTTTTACTGACCCCGGCTCAGTTTTAGTTTAGAAACCAGACAGAATTCATTTAAAGTGGCCACTGTTATTATTTTATTATTTCTTAGGCTCCACTTTTGACTATTCTTGTGTAAGACTGCCCTTGTGTAACATCTTTTCATTGTTATCTGCACATCATGGACACATCTAGACAAAACAAGAACTAGGGTTGAACACACTTATACACTCGCACCCAAACATGAACACAAGACACGCACATACATTTCAACATCTGACCTCTCTTCCTTGTTATTGTATTTCTTAATATGCCAAATATGGTGGGGTTGATCTTTGAGTACTATGATTGGATGGAATGGACATCATGGATGATTTTGCTTAATCCTGTGTATAAATATGAGCCTTTTTCCTTAATAAACTTGAGAATGTTATGGTACTACACAGTCTCTGTGTCTGCTTGATCATTCTCACATCACAAGGGTTGAGGCGTCTGTTCCCACCTGATCACTGATAGCTGAGGCTGCAGATAGTCTACCTGAAAATTAATCTAACAATCAGTATTTTCTATCAATAAGGCCAGTGCTGTAGAAATGCATCACTTCTTTTCCATATTTTCACTGCTAGCCATTATTGGGCATGTGAGCAGTCAGTCCACAGGACAACCTTCTGAGTGGAGCATCACCCAAGATAACGGATCTGAGCTGACGGTGTCGAACGGAATGACGTGGGGATCGTGGGGGTTTAAGAGCATGTGTCCAAGCGGAACGTACGCCGCAGGGTTTAGATTGAAGGTAAGTTTGGCCTTGACATCGGTTATATGGGTTTGGCTTACTGCTTCAAAGGTTCAAACCCCAGAGAGAAAATTGCTGTTTGTCATTTAATTCCAGGGAACTGCACCTGCTTAAGATTTTTACAGTGTCTGTGTAATACTAAAGAGCATGAAGATAAATGTTACTATGAGCTGAGTTAGAGTTAACTCTCTTTTTTTAAATGGAAGATTGTCTCAATGTTGTTGTTGTTGTTGTTTTAAGGTGGAAAGACCAGTTGGTGTTGGTGATGATACAGCGCTCAATGGGATTTGTCTTCACTGTGTCGATCGGTCCAAAGGTCCATCAGACTCACATGAGCGCCAGTCCTTTATTGAGTCCAACGTAGGACAGTAATGGGCTCAGATTATTACGAATTCTTACATTAAGTGTTTCAGCTAGATATGTGAATTGAGGATTTTCTTGAAAATAATAATCGATTTGATCAGGCAACCTCTATTTGTGTCTTCTTTAGCTGGGGTGAGTGGACAGATATCAAATGGTGTCCTTCTGGATTCTTGAAAGCTTTCCAGCTGAGAGTCGAATCTTCCCAAGGATTTGCATTTGATGATACGGCCGCAAACAACATCAGGTGAGTGTGTGCTGCTATAAGTCATCCTGGTTTTGTTTTGCTATTAAAGGACTCCGGTTTCCCTCATCAATCAGTTCAATTAATATCACACTCGCAGTCGTGCTGCTGTTCATATTAGGCCATCAGCTGCCGGTGATCATGTGACTGACATTCAATCCAACAGCACACATTAATAACATATTTTATCATAATATTGTCACATTCGATTTTTCTCCAGGTTCACCTGCAGTGATGATTTTTTGCTGGAGGGTGACGGCACAGACTGGGGTGATTGGGGAAACTGGAGTCAAAAATGTGAAGGAACAGGAATCTGTGGCATACAGACCCGGGTAGAAGGGTCACAGGGATGCGGAGACGAAACCGCTCTCAATGACGTGCGCATGTTCTGCTGTGATTAAGGTGATGTGATCACAATCAAAAACTCAGACTGACACACTGCAGATCAACTTATTCTTTCAGGTTTAAGAGGGTGACCACAAGAACAGCAAGATCAAATGGATGGTAATTATTGATCATCATACTATGATAAACTAACATGAACCTGTCAGGATTCAGATAGGGGAGACCCAGACGCAGAATGAGCAGGGGAGTGATAGTTAATAAGAATAATAAGAACTATAAGAAACTAAATATAACTGGAGCTATAGCAAAGGAAAAATAAAATAATTTCTATAAATGAATAACTGGAACTAGTAAACAAAGAAATAAAACAAGACTGCAACCTTGAGGACAAGCTAAAGATAAAATAAATAAAAGATCAGTTAACAAAAGGAAAAACAAGAGATAAACCAAAAATAAAGCTTGGGAGAACTAGAGCAAAATAAAGACTAGGACTTGAATAAAAATCAGGAACAAAAAAAAAAAAAAAGAAAGAAAATAAATACAAACCTAGAACTGACAGAACCACTAACTCTAGCACTGATTGACAAGCTGAGAGATAACACACACACACACACACACACTTGTCTGGTTCACTATCTTTGTGGGGACTCTCCATAGACGTAATGGTTTTTATACCGTACAAACTGTACATTCTATCCCCTTACACTAACCCTACCCCTAAACCTACCCATCACAGGAAACATTCTGCATTTTTACTTTCTCAAAACAACTCATCCTGTGTGATTTATAAGCCTTTTGAAAAGTGGGGACCGCTGGCTGGTCCCCACAATATAGGTGATCTCAGGTTTTACTATTCTTATGGGGACATTTGGTCCCCACAATGTAATATAAACAAGGGCACACACACAGACACACACACACACACACACACGCCAACACAAACAAAGACAGAGCTATGTGGTCAGACACAAGACAAACAAAGAAACATTAAACAAGACAAGATCGACAAGGGACCCTGACAGAACCATGTCATACAACAGTTTTGTAAAGAATAATGCAAAGTCATCTGGTCATTATGACAAAATAAAGCTTAAAGGTAGGGTAGGTAGGATTTTTATAAAAACTTTTTTTCAAATTTGTTTAAACTGTCTTTATATACCAATACATAATTAAAATGTAAGTGCTCTGAAAAAGAGAGTATAAAAATCGAGTGACTGTAGACCTTTTAATCTGCAATAAACACAGCTCATTATTTCCATTCGGGACGAAACAATTGATTGGTTTGGGCAACTGTCACTCTCTCTCGCAACCATGGCTACCACCCCTGTTGCTAGATCTGCCCATATGCGAACCGACGATGCGGTACTTGTCACCGGAGTGTAACGTTAGTCCCCATCAGAGTCAACAATGTTTTCATCATGGAAACTCTTACATGCAAAACACTGTATATGTTATGAATCTTACACGAAATTCACCTTCATCACAGTGTAACTGATGGTAATGGAAAAATGTGTATCAATGCAACCTAGCTTTGCCTTATAAATATAGCTTGTTACCCATGGCCTAAATATAGCTCGTAACCGAATCAAACAAAATATATTTTAAACTTTACCAGTATCGATATGCTAGCTTGATAGTGAGTACTAAAAGCCATCTTATTTGTTTATATTTATAGTGATAAAGTTAGGTATTTTATTACATGTGATTCTGACATGTCACTGTATGCACTGTGCTCCTTCCTCTCCACTCGTCTCAGGTAATAAATGCGTCTTCCAGCTGAGCCTGAGCGTTTGGCGTCGCGCGTTAATGTGTTTTGGGGGCGTGGCTTTGGAAGGAGCTCAGAAGGGAGGGGGTGGAGTGAATGGAAATGAGCTGTGTTTACAACAGTCGTGAGAGGACTACAGACACTCGATTTTTATACTCTCTTTTTCAGAGTACTTACAGTTTAATTATGTATTGGTATATGAAGACAGTTTAAACACATTTGGAATGTTTTTTTGTTTGTTTTTTGAAAAATCCTACCTACCCTACCTTTAACCGGATGATCGGGACATTTTCATCCCGCCTATTATTGAAGTTTATTTTATTTTAAATTATTTTATTCTTTCTTGTAGGTTAGTGACTCTTCTGAAGACTCCTGAACTTCTGCTGAAACGGTTGTCAAATATCAGCAATAAAGACTTTCTAAACAGAACCTTGTAGTTTCACATTCTTTTGCACAACACTTTACATCAGATCGTTCATTACATTAGTGCATGTGGAAGATGTTTACATCTAAAGTGACTTATATTACATTCAAAGTAGTTGTCTTATCCGTTCATGCTTTCCCACAGAATGACTAACATTGTCTACAGGAACATAAGTGTAATATTGTTTATCCTGTTACCCTAAACTTTTTTAGGAGGGTAGTCGAAAGCCGGGCGATAAAGGTCGGTAACCGGAATCAGTCCAGGAAACATCAACAAATCCAGAGGCACTAAATGAATGACACAACAAACGAATGACACTAAATAGCAGACAAATCAAAAGGAAAAACTAAACAGGTGTGAGAGCGGTTAAGAAAAAAAATTATCTGTGCATTTCCAAAAAAGGAAGAGAAAAAAAAAACAATCGTTTTTTTCAATCGCTAACAAGCGCTTACCCATACTTAAGATACTTTTTCTAAACTCTTAACACAGACTCACACCTACAAAACACAATTGGCCAAATGGTTAATTGTCTTCTCAAAAACACATTTTGTTAAATATATACTAACTCTTCATTTCAAAACAGAACACATGTTTCTCTGCGCACACACTAACTTTACCAAAACACTGGAAATCTGACTCAAAATGAAATAATTCTGTCAAAGAATAACACTTGTTTTCACTTCACGAGGTACATGCAGTCAATCAAAGTACACCAGGTTTCAAAATCCTGGCTATTGTTGACATTACTAAAACTGCATAGACTTTTATGTTTCAGTTTTACAGGTATTTGCATGCAAAACGTGCAATCCACCATTTTACACTAAATTCTTGGTTGGGAACTGTCCACATGTACAGTACTGTTCACATTCATAATCATTCCAGTAAAAAGCAAATCAGTTTTTATACCTTTACTGTTTACTACAGGAGGTACAGTAGAAACACGGTTTGATAGAACAGAAAAAGTTTTACAGTATTGCTTACAGTGAACAAAATATCCATGAAACACACAAGAGCATTCTGAACAAAAAAACAACAGCAAAAAACCCCATAAAATTACTGTATCTAATCTCTGCGATCTTCAGGGTTAGGCCACATGTTTTCATCAAGATCACATCTGATATCATCCAAGGCGATGCACCTGGGATAAAACTGCTTGGTATGTCGGATCCACCCTTGGAGCCAGCATCCATGGCTTCAAGGAAGGACATCTGCTCATGTGGCTGATGGTCATACAGTAAACATTCCACCTCCACATTACATTTCGTCCAGATCGACGCCTTTTGGCCAGATTGAATCCTGCCTCATCTATGTATATGAATTCATGAGGGGCCTGTTGGCCTCCAATTCCATAACTCTCAAAACAAAGTTTATGTAAATCATGTCATTACTGTATACCATACTGTACTGTAACCTATTGCTGTGTAGGTTACCTACTTGCAAAGTGCAAAGCTTATAGAACTGGACATTGAATTGAATATACACTATACCTGGACATATTGTTGTAGCTCCTTGACTCTCTCACTGATATATTGTTTTTGAACTGATATCATTGCAGAAGCAGAGGTTTTTATAAACTTTCATATTGTGAAATATTACAGTAGTACAATTTGAAATAACTGATTTCTGTTTAAAAATATGTATGTCATGTAATACAGTTTTTTTCAGTCGCTAACAAGCGTTTGTCCAGCCAGTGTTCACATTTTCAAAACTCTAAACACAATTAGCACAGCATCTGCCTTTTGTGGCCATACCATTCACACATTTCTTGTCGTTTTCACACAATATGCAGTCAGTGAACACATTTCCATAATGCTTAAATTTTCTTAACAGACAATCTATACCTCCCAACAAAATTATGGATTGTTTTTGTAGTATTTACAAATGTTAACACACAACATCCCACAATAGCAAAAACAATATTCCAAACCTTAGATACAGTATGGACTGCATTTATTTACTGTATTTACCATTTACATGAAACTTTTACCATTTTTGTAAATTTCATGATTTTAGCAAAATGTGATTTTGATTGCTAGCAAAATGTGTTGCTTTTGAACAATGTCATGAAGAAACAAGCTTTTCGAGTCCATATGCATCTTCCTGGAGTAATGATGCTGAAAATTCAGCTTTTCATTACAGGAATAAATGACATTTTACACAATTTATTACATGGCATACAAATTTTTAATCAGAAATCAGTTATTTCAAATTATACTAATATTTTACAATATGAAAGTTTATAAAAACCTCTGCTTCTGCAATGATATCAGTTCAAAAACAATATATCAGTGAGAAAGTCAAGGAGCTACAACGACAATATGTCCAGGTATAGTGTAGTATATTCAATTCAATGTCCAGTTCTATAAGCTTTGCACTTTGCAAGTAGGTAACCTACACAGTACAGTATAGTATACAGTAATGACATGATTTACATAATCTTTGTTTTGAAAGTTATGGAATTGGAGGCCAACAGGCCCCTCATGAATTCATATACATAGATGAGGCAGGATTCAATCTGGCCAAAAGGCGTCGATCTGGACGAAATGTAATGTGGAGGTGGAATGTTTACTGTATGACCATCAGCCACATGAGCAGATGTCCTTCCTTGAAGCCATGGATGCTGGCTCCAAGGGTGGATCCGACATACCAAGCAGTTTTATCCCAGGTGCATCACCTTGGATGATATCAGATGTGATCTTGATGAAAACATGTGGCCTAACCCTGAAGATCGCATAGATAAGATACAGTAATTTTATGTTTTTTTTGTCCCCTTTTTTTTTGCTGTTGTTTTTTTGTTCACAATGCTCTTGTGAGTTTAATGGATATTTTGTTCACTGTAAGCAATACTGTAAAACTTTTTCTGTTCTATCAAACCGTGTTTCTACTGTACCTCCTGTAGTAAACAGTAAAGGAATAAAAACTGATTTGCTTTTTTACTGGAATGATTATGAATGTGACTGTACTGTACATGTGGACATACAGTTCCCAACCAAACAAATACCTGTAAAACTGAAACATAAAAGTCTATGCAGTTTTAGAAATGTCAACAATAGCCAGGATTTTGAAACCTGGTGTACTTTGATTGACTGCATGTACCTCGTGAAGTGAAAACAAGTGTTATTCTTTGACAGAATTATTTCATTTTGAGTCAGATTTCCAGTGTTTTGGTAAAGTTAGTGTGTGCGCAGAGAAACATGTGTTCTGTTTTGAAATGAAGAGTTAGTGTATATTTAACAAAATGTGTTTTTGAGAAGACAATTAACCATTTGGCCAATTGTGTTTTGTAGGTGTGAGTCTGTGTTAAGAGTTTAGAAAAAGTATCTGAAGTATGGGTAAGCGCTTGTTAGCGATTGAAAAAAACTGTAAATTGTGTAAAATTTATTCATGTGATGAAAAGCTGAATTTTCAGCATCATTACTCCAGGAAGAAAAGCTTGTTTCTTCATGACATTGTTCAAAAGCAACACATTTTGCTAGCAATCAAAATCACATTTTGCTAAAATCATGAAATTTACAAAAATGGTAAAAGTTTCATGTAAATGGTAAATAAATAAATGCAGTCCATACTGTATCTAAGGTTTGGAATATTGTTTTTGCTATTGTGGGATGTTGTGTGTTAACATTTGTAAATACTACAAAAACAATCCATCATTTTGTTGGGAGGTATAGCTTGTCTGTTAAGAAAATGTAAGCATTGTGGAAATGTGTTCACTGACTGCATATTGTGTGAAAACGACAAGAAATGTGTGAATGGTATGGCCACAAAAGGCTGATGCTGTGCTAATTGTGTTTAGAGTTTTGAAAATGTGACAACTGATTGGACAAACGCTTGTTAGCGACTGAAAAAAACTGTAACATGCAACAAGTAGCTATGTGCTGAAGTCGCTGTCTGTTCAAAGAGTGTAGAAATGTCAATTACTCATCATTAAAGTAATTTTGGATAGGCCTACTATGATATTAGAATTACATAAAAAAGTCCTGTAATTGCAACTGATAAGGTGAACATATTGTATTCTGTATGCACTGCGAATATATAATATTTGACTAAATATTGAATAGAAGGCCTATTGAATGTCTGTATATTCAGCACTTGACACAAATCTCGCATTTTTAAATCTTACCTTAAACCTCATTTTTTAGGGTAGCTTTTAATTGAATATTTGCATAAATCTTTTATTGTACATTATTTTATATGGTGTATTTTTGTTGCTTTAATTTTAATTTTATATTGTGGATTATTTTATATGGTGTATTTTTGTTGCTTTAATTTTAATTTTATATTGTGGATTATTTTATATGGTGTATATTTGTTGTTTTATTTGTTTCTGTAAAGCGCTTTGAGATGTACAGTTGAATTGCACTATAGAAAATAAAGGTTATTATTATTACTTGCATACTGTAAAAATGCTGCAGTTCAACTGCAAAAGCCAAAAAGGTCGAATAAAACTCTAAATGAAAAGCAATACTGTAAGTTGTGCAACTGCAAAATCAAGGACAATGAGAGATTATTCTGCTTCAACATCATGTCTTCTTGCTGGCTCTGGCCTGAGGACTTTGTCCACATCACAGACAATGTTGTCTCCAGCCAGACGAAGAGAAAAACCGTCTGTTGGACACATTCAGCCTTGACAACACGGTCCATTGCTCTTTCTTGTCCTCTTACACATCCTCTTCCTCCTCTCCCTCTCAGATTATTTCCATATATTGTTCATATCATCAGTGCACTTGCCTACACTCTGAACTGGCTCATATTATACAGTTGGTTTGATCACATCATTAGAAATCAGTGTGAACAACTTTGAATCGTTGTGTGTGAAGTTTTGCTTCTTGTGTTTAGTGTTTTGCGACACAAATGTGTGTTTTAATAAGTGAGAATGTGTTTAGACTTTAGAGTTTTGAAAAAGGAGTGCAGGAGATTTGCAAACCGTGTCTAATTGCCTGAACTTGTTTAAAGTTTTGCAGAAATAGTGATTTATTCGACAAATTGGTTTAGGCTATTGATAATTTGGTTAAGAGAATGGAGTTTAGTGTTTTAGCAATTCAGAAATACTGTAAAAGGCTTATTCAAGTAGGCTAGGCTACAGTAGGCTACAGCGGGATGCAGTTAATATTTTAGTGTTGTATTAGGTGTACAGTATCTCTATTGTAAAAGTTACCTACATGATAATAAACTAAAATATAAAGACTTTGTGACTCAGATAAGCCATTAAGGCAGGCATTGGTATAGACAACTATGCATACGGATGGGCACATTATTTAAACGGCTGTCTGATGGGCACCTTTTGTATTCTGTAATGCAAATACGATCCTAGTCAGTAGAATGATAATTAGGCTATAAGACATTTATTGTATAGACTACTATGCTTATTGATGGGCACATTATTTAAACGGCTGTCTGATGGGCACCTTTTGTATTCTGTAATACTGTAAACAGTGTAAGCAGTTTCACATTTAAAAGTACCATTAACAGAAGTGACCATATCTAAAAACATTTTAACAGACATATACTTACAACTGCAATAAATAAATAAAAACATACCTGTAGAGCTGAGTATTTTTGATTTTATTTAAAAATAGTGAGAAGATTGTTTAATTGTATGTTATTTAAAAAAATATTGCAGTATTCACTCTGTATGCCTAAATGGCCTATTGCTTATTGATCAAATAATGTCTGATGTAACCATGTACCGTTTAGGATAAAGAATTGTATTCAAGTCACAAAACAGGGTTACGCCAAATCTTCATTTCAAATATTTTATTTGTAACAAACACAATATAACAACAACTTACAATTATTGCTGCTGCATGAACAACTGTTGCAGAGCACTTCTTGCATCTGAACGCTCATCACCAACATTGCAAGATGAACGTTCAGCATCTTTATCACGATCACACCACTCTGGTATAAATCTGTCCATACAATTCACACAAGTTGTGCAGTGTACAGCATGTCTCCACCATATCAACAACATTTACATTGCAGTCATTTCGCTAACTGAGACACTTCCACCTTCCTTTCAACCTCCCAAACGCATGTTCAACCACACATCGGGCTCGACTTGTTCGCATGTTGTAAAGTTCTTGGCCCTCTGTAAGCCTGCCAGTATCAGGATATGGTTTTAGCAACCATTTCTGCAATGGGTAAGCAGAATCACCAAGAATGAAGTAGCCAGCATCAGTTCCACATATGTTTTTTACTCTCAGAACATGCGCACGTTATTGGGAGCGGTGTCGTCTCCTCTTCCCTGAGGCGCTTCTGTCCGGGTCTTGATGCCGCAGATTCCTCTTCCCATACAGGTTGGGCTCCAGTCGCCCCAGTTCCATCATAAGTTCAGTATGGCGTACCACAAGGCTCAGTACTAGGACTGTTGCTGTTCACCCTGTACATGCCACCCTTGGGAGATATCATTATATCATTATTGCATGGCATTAGTTTTCACGCCATCAGCGTTCTCACAGGTTCACGTTTTAAAAGTTTGCACAAGGAGAACTTAAGGGTTTTCTGTTAGAACGGTGTCATGTCAGCGGCCCCTAAGCTAATAACTAATGATCGTTGCGACGGAAGTGAATAAATCAACTAACTTTAGCTGGACCATAACTTTATTCTAGAACTGCTGTAAAGCCAAAACAATCTCTGTTACTGTAATCTCCTATTGCCACTGTAAAGCTGCTTCGAAACAATCTATACTGTTAAAAGCGCTGTATAAATAGTCAAGTCATCTTCATTTATATAGCGCTTTTAACAATGTAGATTGTCTCAAAGCAGCTTTACAGAGATAAGCGTATAATTTAAGGTAACAGAGATTGTTTCGGCTTTACAGCAGAGTTAAGTTATTTCCATCTAAAGTTAGTTTTAATTGATTTGCTTCCGTCGCAATGATCATTTGTTATTAAATTAGGGGCCACTAAGACGACACCATTCCCTCTACACAGACTTTAAACGCGAACCTGTGAGAAACGCTGATGGCGGTCACATGCGCATTTAGAATGGGTTCTATAGTTATGTGCGTTAGAATATACGCAGGTTTGGAATTCCCTACAAGCCAAGCCTAAACAAAATACTTGTCTTTCCTTATAAATTTTGATAAGGAATTTTATTTTATTTGTTGCTTTGGGGTAGGACCGCGAGACGAATTTCCCGACAACGCCTTATCTGTAGAGTGGTAGTGGGATCCTCCATAGGGAGAGACTAGCTGGCACTTCAGCACTGCGTTGTCATCGGTCCAGACGAAGGTCCTTCGTCAGATCTGGATACGGCCTGGATCCGGCAGGCTGCAGGAAAAACCTTGGGATAAACACAGACACTAAAATTAGCGTAGATGCCATTCTTCACATGATGTAAAGAGTACATCAGGATTTTTGGGAAGTGTTCCCGGTTCCGGCTGACCTAATCTATGCAGCATAACATTAAATTATAGAAGTCTATAATGTATTATGTGAAAGCTAGGTCAAAGAGATGTGTCTTTAATCTGGCTTTGAACTGACAGAGTGTGTCTGCTTCCCGGACAATGGTAGGAAGACTGTTCCAGAGTTTTGGTGCTAAATAGGAAAAGGATCTACCGCCAGCAGTCGATTTTGATATTCTAGGTATAATTAACTGGCCAGAATTTTGAGATCGCAATAGACGTGACGGACTATAATGCGTTAAGAGCTCGCTCAAGTACTGCGGAGCTAAACCATTCAGTGCTTTGTAAGTAATCAGCAATATTTTAAAATTGATGCGATGTTTAATAGGGAGCCAATGCAGTTTTGACAGAACTGGGCTAATATGGTCATACTTCCTGGTTCTGGTAAGAACTCGAGCTGCTGCGTTTTGGACCAGCTGTAGTTTGTTTATTAAGCGTGCAGGGCATCCACCCAGTAGAGCATTACAATAATCTAGCCTTGAGGTCATGAACGCATGAACTAACTGTTCCGCATTTGTCAAAGAGAGCATATGACGTAATTTAGATATATTTTTAAGATGGAAAAATGCAGTTTTACAGATACTAGATGCGCAAAATACTATTGTATACTATAATGTATTTTGAAAGTATACTTTCAATGCATTGTTACAATGATCATTTCCAGCACACAGTTAAAATATACCTAAAATATATTTTTAATAAAGTGCAAATAGATACACTTTTAAAACATAAATTGAATTTTCACTTCAAGTATATATATAAATATAAATATATTTTGAGAAAATATACTACAATAAAATTATTTTGAAGTGTGTTAAAAGTTTTTTGTTAAAATAGGTAAAAGCATGATGCTAATATACTCTTATTTAAATATAGTGAAATCTTTGTTAGTATATTTGCAATTTACTATTGAAAAAGGGAATATATTTCAAATACAATAAAGTATACTTTTTTCACTAGGGGTTTTCCTTAATTAACTTGAAAATGTTATGGTACTATACACATTCTCTGTGTCTGCTTGATCATTCTCTCATCACAAGGGTTGAGGTTTCTGTTTCCACCTGATCACTGATAGCTGAGGCTTAAAATATTACAAATTTAAGAATATGTTTAAGATCTGCTGATCCTACATCCTTACATTACATCACATGAAAAACTAAGGTGAACTACACTGTGTTGGGCATTCAAGGTGAACATGATGGCATCAACTTACTGATTAGATTCAATATAGGTTCCATTGAAGGGGTTTGGTCAGTCTTTGATCTTCCTACAGAGAGTCAAACTGTGTGTAAAAAGGGGAGGGGGATGGGGGGGTACAAGTCATCTCTAAAGCTGAAGGTAAGGTCAACACCTTTAAGGACTGCCCACTGAATGCCTATAAGATGCCATGTAAAGTTCCTTTAGTCAGACTTGATGACCTCAGCTACCGACAGCTCGTGTTCTCAGTAAAGAATTCTGCTGAAGATACAACCAAGTCTCCTGGTCTTCGCTTCTGAGTTTCCTACAGGCTGCAGATAGTCTACCTGAAAATTAATCTAACAATCAGTATTTATCAATCAGGCCAGTGCTGTAGAAATGCATCACTTCTTTTCCATGATGTTTTCACTGCTGGCCATTATTGGGCATGTGAGCGGTCGGCCCGCAGAGCGCCGTTATGAGCGGAGCGTCGACCGACCTTACAGATCTGAGCTGACGGTGTCCAACGGGATGAGTTGGGGATCATGGGGATATAAGAGCATGTGTCCAAGTGGAAGGTACGCCGCAGGGTTTAGTCTGAGGGTAAGTTGACTCTGTTTTGCTAATATGGGGGTGAATGAGTGTTTCAAAGGTTCAAAACTGTGGAGTTGCTGTTTGTCATTTAATTCCAGGATTCTCCAGGGAACTGCACCTGCTTAAGATTTTTACAGTGTTTTTAATACTAAAGAGCATGAAGATAAATGTTACTAAGTGTTGGGTTAGAGTTTACTCTTTCAAGTGGAAGATTGTCTCAATGATGTTGTTTTAAGGTGGAAGGATCAGTTGGTGGTGGTGATGATACAGCGCTCAATGGGATTCGTCTTTACTGTGTCGATCGGCCAGGCTCACGTGACTACAACTCAATTGAGTCCGACGTAGGAGGGTAATGGACTCAGATTATTAACAATTCTTTAATCAAGTGTTAGCTATTTAAGTAAATTGAGGATTTTCTTGAAAATAATAACTGATTTGATCAGACAACCTCTTTGTGTGTTTTCTTCAGCTGGGGTGGGTGGACAGATGTCAAATGGTGTCATTCTGGATTCTTGACAGCTTTCCAGCTGAGAGTTGAATCTTCCCAAGGAGACGGAGATGATACGGCTGCAAACAACATCAAGTGAGTGTGTGGTGCTATAAGTTATAACATCTCTTACCCAGTGTAAACCTCTTACACCATCTCTTACCCATCCTGGGTTTATTTAGCTATTTAAGGACTCAGTTTCCCCCATCAATAGTTTAGTTAATATCACACTTGCAGTCGCGCTGCTGTTCATGATTGTGATTGGCTGCAGGTGATCATGTGACTGACATTCAATCCGACTGCGCAATAACAAACTGTATGTTATCATAATATTGTCACATCTGAATTTTTTCCAGGTTCACCTGCTCTGGAGGTTTTGTACTGGAGGGTGACGGCACAAACTGGGGCAACTGGGGCGACTGGAGCCCAACCTGTATGGGAAGAGGAATCTGCGGCATCAAGACACTGGTAGAACCGCCACAGGGAAGAGGAGACGACACCGCTCTCAATAACGTGCGCATGTTCTGCTGTGATTAAGGTGATGTGATCACAATCAAAAACTCAGATCTTACTAATAGTGACTGAAGATTTAGAACTAAATCTGATTTTTCTTTCAGGTGTTCGAGGACGACAACAAGAACAGCAAGAAGATCAAATGTATTGTAATTACTGATCATCATTTTTTGAGAAACTAACATAAACCATAAACATAAAAAAAATGTCATACAACAGTTTAATAATGTAAATCTGTAAAGTCAGCCGGGAATTATCACAAAATATAATATGATTGGCTGAATTTAAATACATATAAATGTAATGTTCTGATTGGCTCAAAAAAAAAAGCAGGCATGTTCTACTGACCAACCAAAGAAGGGGCTGGATGATTTTGCTTAATCTTGTGTATAATAATGAGCTTTTTTCCTTATTAAACTTGATGTTATGGTACACATTCTCTGTGTCTGCTTGATCATTCTCACAGGAAACCCTTACGCTCAAAATAATTAATTGGTTTGAGTAGGACAAACTTAAATTAAACTAATTAGTTTAGTCAAATTAACTTTTATGAGTATTTAGCACTTTAGTTTTCTTTCAAGTTCACAGAACTGATATATTTGAAGTAAACTGAACTGTTTCAATGTTTTTTTCTTTTTTTTTAATTAAAATTATTTATTTTAATTTAGACTAACTTAATTTGAACTGAAACGTCTGGGATGTCTATTTCCCAGCATGCTTTGCCGATGGCACTCGAAAGAGAGAGTAATTGCTAAATTGCTTAAAAGCTAAACGCTCTGTTTTTGTGCAAGATTAATGTTAAGTAGGAGGTTTCCCTAGTGGGAAAAAAGTACACTTTATTGTATTTGAAATATACTCCCCTTTTTAATAGTACTTTGCAAATGTACTAACAAAAATTGTACTATCTTTAAATATATTAAAAGTATATAGCATCATGCTTTTACCTTTACAATACAACTTTTAACACACTGTATAATAATTGTACTTTAGTATATTTTCTAAAAATATATTTAAAAATAATCATACTTTTAACATATTTCTAAAAAGTGCACTATAAGTACATGGGTAATAAATATATGCTTAATTACACTTTTAAGAAATATTCTAAACACAAAAATACTTTTAGTGACGTTTTGGTGTATTTGAAGAATAAGTGTATTTTAGTTAAATGTATTTGGTGTATTTTAATTAAGAGCTACTTTTGTAGCTCTTAATTAAAATACATTTTATGAGTACTTTGTGTAAGAACATAGCAAACTGATTAAGCTTGTAGTGTGTTTAAAATATATGTACTTTATAAACACTTATGCTTACAAAAATGTTTACAATGTACCAACTTATAATGAATTAGAAACATTTGTCAACTAGTATTTAGCATTGCAATAAGTATAACTAAAATTAATGTTGTTCACTTTTACTTATTTGTAGGCTGCTTGTAAAAGGCTTCTTAAAAGGCTGTTGTCCATTACATGATACGTTTGTACTACTGAAATTCCCACAAGGATTTCAACATCATATTATTTGCATCATAGATACGTTTTCCAAAGATGTTTAAAAAAGTTTGTACTTGTTTAAATTCAAACAATTGCATAACACACGTGACTAGTCCTGATTGGTTCCAGAGCCGTTGAATGGTTGTTATTGGCTCTTATGATAATGAGTCTCGTCTCACAGAAATAGTGTCAGTCTTTCTTCTGGTTTTCATCCTCAGAGCAACGGCCAGATCGAACGTGCCAACCAAGACTTAGAGAGAGAGTTGTGATGTTTGGTTTCTCAGAATCCTTCCTCCTGGAGCCAGAAACTCTCATGGGTTGAGTACGCACATAACTCATTACCAGTGTCATCCATGGGCCTATCTCCTTTTGAGTGTAGCATAGGGTACCAGCTACCTATTTTTCCCAGTCTGGAATCCGAAGTCGCGGTCCCCTCCGCTCACGCGTTCATCCAGAGGTGCCGCCGCACTCGCCGCAAGACTCTCCTCCATGTGGGAGCGCGTACAAAGGCTCAGGTCAAAGCCTCCTGCCTACATCGTGGGTCAAAAAGTGTGGCTTTCCTCCAAGAACATTCCTCTCCGCTCCGTATGTAACAAGTTAACTCCCAAATTCATTGGCCCGTTCACTGTTGCAAAGATTCTTAGTCCGGTGGCAGTCCGCCTCAAACTCCCTCCCGCGTACAGGAGAATTCATCCCGTTTTTCATGTCTCCAAATTAAAGCCCGTGTTTCATTCACACATTAATCCACCAGCCCCGGTTCCCCCTCCGCCGCGACTCGTAGATGTGGAACCCACCTATTCGGTCAATCGTATTCTGGACTCGAGAAGGAGGGGACGCGAATTTCAGTACTTGGTGGACTGGGAGGGTTAAGGTCCGGAGGAGAGAAGTTGGGTTCCTGCTCGGGACATACTGGATCACTCCCTTATCGATGATTACAATCGCCAGGTAGGCTCTCCTGGGAGTGCTAGGAGGCACTCTTAGGGGAGGGGGTACTGTCACAGTTCATCGATCCGTGTGTTCATTTTGTGTATCTGTTGGTTGTTGTGGGTGTGGGGTCTGAGTGTGTAGTGCTTGTTTGTTGCTTAGTAACCAGCTGATCACTTAATCAGCCCGCAGCTCCAGCTAGTTACTTCTGTTGTTAGCTGCCTATATCTAGCGGGAGTGATTATTGCTTGGTGTCGGTTCGTCACTCTTGTTTGTGCTCTCTTACCCAGTTCCGGTGCCTGAGTTTCCTTACGGAGTTATTTCCTCAATCTCGTCTGTGTTTCTAGATTTCTGGAGATCGTTTGGAGTTCTCTTCATCTAGTTTGGAATTCGCGCTGGGTTTATTCATATCACTCATCCTCTCCTGTGAATTTGTATCCTGGTCGCCCGCCTGCTATACGTGGTGTTTTGAGTATTATCCCTGTTTCAACCTGTCTTCAGTAAACTGCTTGCTTGCATTTGGATCTACGACTCTCATTCTGACAGCCTCGGCAAACGCGAGATCCGAGCCAAATAAAGAATCTTTATCGACTTTCTTCCCTCCAGAAGAAAGCCAACAGGAGCAGAGCTAAAACTCTCAATAGTGCATATGTTACACGTTGGGAATTTATGAATGAACACTGTGAGCCCCATTTTGCTAGATTTGACCATGCATGCTCTACTCCCAAACGAAACAACACATAAATCGCATGTAAACTCGTAATGTCTAAGAGAGAGCGGGGAGGAACACACGATCCAAAATGCTGTTTGCTCGCCATTCTATTCCTGTCTAGATATATAATATGCTTGTGGACCAACAACGATAAATAGACAGAGACAGATTTCACAGAGAGCGCTTGCTGAAGACACAAAAGTTGACAATGTTTGGTCTGGGTGCGCTTTATAGCTTCGTGCCATTACGTCAACCACCTATACGCCATTGGACTGATTTTACAAGTGCTTCATGATGCAATTATGGCACGTGCCCCGTGCCAAAATTAAATATCCGAACGACCGACCGATCGAACGTCAATCCGAACGTCTTGTAAGCTACTTCTGAACGGATGACCTGACATGACGTCGGCGTCCTGAAATTAGCAGTTTTTTAACCATGCAAGTATCCAAGCTGATGTGTAAAGACTATACATAGACATTAAAGGCAATACATAGAGATACTGTACACCTAATACAACACTAAAATATTAACTGCATCCCGCTGTAGCCTACTGTAGCCTAGCCTACTTGAATAAGCCTTTTACAGTATTTCTGAATTGCTAAAACACTAAACTCCATTCTCTTAACCAAATTATCAGTAGCCTAAACCAATCTGTCGAATAAATCACTATTTCTGCAAAACTTTAAACAAGTTCAGGCAATTAGACACGGTTTGCAAATCTCCTGCACTCCTTTTTCAAAACTCTAAAGTCTAAACACATTCTCACTTATTAAAACACACATTTGTGTCGCAAAACACTAAACACAAGAAGCAAAACTTCACACACAACGATTCAAAGTTGTTCACACTGATTTCTAATGATGTGATCAAACCAACTGTATAATATGAGCCAGTTCAGAGTGTAGGCAAGTGCACTGATGATATGAACAATATATGGAAATAATCTGAGAGGGAGAGGAGGAAGAGGATGTGTAAGAGGACAAGAAAGAGCAATGGACCGTGTTGTCAAGGCTGAATGTGTCCAACAGACGTTTTTTCTCTTCGTCTGGCTGGAGACAACATTGTCTGTGATGTGGACAAAGTCCTCAGGCCAGAGCCAGCAAGAAGACATGATGTTGAAGCAGAATAATCTCTCATTGTCCTTGATTTTGCAGTTGCACAACTTACAGTATTGCTTTTCATTTAGAGTTTTATTCGACATTTTTGGCTTTTGCAGTTGAACTGCAGTATTTTTACAGTATGCAAGTAATAATAATAATAACCTTTATTTTCTATAGTGCCTTCAACTGTAAATCTCAAAGCGCTTTACAGAAACAAATAAAACAACAAATATACACCATATAAAATAATCCACAATATAAAATTAAAATTAAAGCAACAAAAATACACCATATAAAATAATCCACAATATAAAATTAAAATTAAAGCAACAAAAATACACCATATAAAATAATGCACAATAAAAGATTTATGCAAATATTCAATTAAAAGCTACCCTAAAAAAATTAGGTTTAAGGTAAGATTTAAAAATGCGAGATTTGTGTCAAGTGCTGAATATACAGACATTCAATAGGCCTACTATTCAATATTCAGTAAAATATTATATATTCGCAGTGCATACAGAATACAATATGTTCACCTTATCAGTTGCAATTACTGGACTTTTTTTATGTAATTCTAATATCATAGTAGGCCTATCCAAAATTACTTTAATGATGAGTAATTGACATTTCTGCACTCTTTGAACAGACAGCGACTTCAGCACATAGCTACTTGTTGCACGTTAATGTTTTTTTTTCTCTCCCTTTTTTGGAAATGCACAAATAATTTTTTTTCTTAACCGCTCTCACACCTGTTTAGTTTTTCCTTTTGATTTGTCTGCTATTTAGTGTCATTCGTTTGTTGTGTCATTCATTTAGTGCCTCTGGATTTGTTGATGTTTCCTGGACTGATTCCGGTTACCGACCTTTATCGCCCGGCTTTCGACTACCCTCCTAAAAAAGTTTAGGGTAACAGGATAAACAATATTACACTTATGTTCCTGTAGACAATGTTAGTCATTCTCTGGGAAAGCATGAACGGATAAGACAATTACTTTAAATGCAATATAAGTCACTTTAGATGTAAACATCTTCCACATGCACTAATGTAATGAACGATCTGATGTAAAGTGTTGTGCAAAAGAATGTGAAACTACAAGGTTCTGTTTAGAAAGTCTTTATTGCTGATATTTGACAACCGTTTCAGCAGAAGTTCAGGAGTCTTGAGAAGAATCACTAACCTACAAGAAAGAATAAAATAATTTAAAATAAAATAAACTTCAATAATAGGCGGGATGAAAATGTCCCGATCATCCGGTTAAAGGTAGGGTAGGTAGGATTTTTCTAAAAAAAAAAACATTCCAAATTTGTTTAAACTGTCTTCATATACCAATACATAATTAAACTGTAAGTACTCTGAAAAAGAGAGTATAAAAATCGAGTGTCTGTAGTCCTCTCACGACTGTTGTAAACACAGCTCATTTCCATTCACTCCACCCCCTCCCTTCTGAGCTCCTTCCAAATCCACGCCCCCAAAACACATTAACGCGCGACGCCAAACGCTCAGGCTCAGCTGGAAGACGCATTTATTTACCTGAGACGAGTGGAGAGGAAGGAGCACAGTGCATACAGTGACATGTCAGAATCACATGTAATAAAATACCTAACTTTATCACTATAAATATAAACAAATAAGATGGCTTTTAGTACTCACTATCAAGCTAGCATATCGATACTGGTAAAGTTTAAAATATACTTTGTTTGATTCGGTAACAAGCTATATTTATAGGTAACGAGCTATATTTATAAGGCAAAGCTAAAAACAGGTTGCATTGATACAAGTTTTTCCATTACCATCAGTTAAACTGTGATGAAGGTGAATTTCCTGTAAGATTCATAACATATACGGTGTTTTCCATGTAAGAGTTTCCATGATGAAAACATTGTTGACTCTAAAGAGGACTAACGTTACACTCCGGTGACAAGTACCGCATCGTCGGTTCGAGGACAGGTCCGGGGTCGAGGGCGAAGCAGAGGAGGTCGTTCAAGAGTTTGGGCAACCAGGGTCTGAGGAAGTAGTTTTTGCCTTGTTTGCCTTCGCTGACTGCATATGCAGGTGCTTTGAATTTTGAATGCTCTTTCTCTGCTATAATTTTACTCTTCGTAGGTTCCGCGCCTCTTGCACTCCTCAAATCAAACGGGTGCACGCGCATATGGGCAGATCTAGCAACAGGGGTGGTAGCCATGGTTGCGAGAGAGAGTGACAGTTGCCCAAACCAATCAATTGTTTCGTCCCGAATGGAAATAATGAGCTGTGTTTATTGCAGATTAAAAGGTCTACAGTCACTCGATTTGTATACTCTCTTTTTCAGAGCACTTACATTTTAATTATGTATTGGTATATAAAGACAGTTTAAACAAATTTGAATTTTTTTTTTTATAAAAATCCTACCTACCCTACCTTTAAAGGGATACTTCACCTCTGGGAAGATGAATGTGTATTTAAAATAGGTCATTTAAGTAGAAGAAATGTGAAGAAATTTTTGAATTTGGAGCTTTCTAGACTGAGAAAAGCCAGAAAATGTATTTTTGGCTTATGTGGATAAAAGACAACAACTCCCAGAATGCACTTGCTTCGCTGCCTTAGGAGGCCACGCCTACCGGTAAGAGTGCGCAGTTGTAAACAACAAAGCTAGCCTACGTGATGAGTTTGCGAGGGATTTAGAGATCGTCCAAAATGTCCGGGATTCGGCTTTTGCGTTCTACAGTCGCCATTCATCATGTTTACTGTGACGAGCAGGACGAGGCTGACGGCCGCGGGAGAACAGCGCGAGGCCGGTAGCGTCATTACTGAGACGCGCCGGTCTCTCACGGTCACGGAGGTGCGGGAATTTTTCTTAGCAATGGTAAAACGCACATCAACCGATCACTTGTTTAGCGTTCATGTAAACACTACATTCAAATTCACCAATCGGAATGAATTCAGTTAGATTGAAAGGTGTGCATGTAAACAATGAATGGCGACCGCAGAACGCAAAAGCTGAATCCCGGACATTTTGAACGATCTCGCCCGCCGGACAAGTCCGGGAAAAGGAGGATGGTAATCCCTACTTACTCAGCTTTCTCCTACTATTCAGCTTTCTCCACAGAACAAGAGCCTGCTAGCTTAGCTTCCAAAGAAAGACGGCTGACACTGTGTACATTCTGAGTGAGATCCCACCCTCTATGGGTTGAAAACATGCGGAACAACGCCATCTACTGGCTGTAGTCTTTAGCCTCTGGCCAGAAAATCCTCCGATGACGCAAAATGACGATTTTTGCGTCATCGGAGGATTTTTTCCAGACAAAAAATACATAAATCTCTTGTCTCAGGGGGATATGAGGGGGGAAAGCATGGTAATTCGAAAATACTACTGGTTTTCTACTAATACAAAGCTTAATGCTAAATCCTGAAGTAACCCTTTAAGCTTTATTTTGTCATAATGACCAGATGACTTTGCATTATTCTTTACAAAACTGTTGTATGACATGGTTCTGTCAGGGTCCCTTGTCGATCTTGTCTTGTTTAATGTTTCTTTGTTTGTCTTGTGTCTGACCACATAGCTCTGTCTTTGTTTGTGTTGGCGTGTGTGTGTGTGTGTGGGTGGGTGTGTGTGTGTTTGTGTTATCTCTCAGCTTGTCAGTCAGTGCTAGAGTTAGTGGTTCTGTCAGCTAGTCTTTATTTTGCTCTAGTTCTCCCAAGCTTTATTTTTGGTTTATCTCTTGTTTTTCCTTTTGTTAACTGATCTTTTATTAATTTTATCTTTAGCTTGTCCTCAAGGTTGCAGTCTTGTTTTATTTCTTTGTTTACTAGTTCCAGTTATTCATTTATAGAAATTATTTTATTTTTCCTTTGCTATAGCTCCAGTTATATTTAGTTTCTTATTGTTTTCTGGTGTTCTAGTTTTCGCCAGTTTTTATTTTTGCTCTTGTTTTTGTTGTTTTGTGTGTGTGTTCTTGTCACATGCCTGTCCTGTCTTGTGCTGCACATGGGGGTTTTGTTATTTTGGGCCATGTGCTCGTGTCTATTGTCTAGCCCCTCCCATCTTGTTATCTGATCATTGGTTAATTTGTTCCACCTGTTCCCTCTTGATTTGTTCCCTTTATAAGTCCCCTCTTGTTTGCAGTCTGTGTTCGGTTCATTGTCTTATGTTTCCTGTTCCCTTTGATTCCCTAGTAAGTTCATGTTCTGTTTTCGGTTGTTATATTTGTTAGTTGTGTTTTCCCCCTCGTGGGTTTTGTTTTGTGTTTAGCCTTTCTTTTATTAATAAATTCATATTCTCTGCACATGAGTCCTCGCACCTTTTGTGATTCCCCACCCGTGACAGAATGAACCGAACCATGAGGACTCAGCGGAGAAAGGGGGCGCAACCAGTCTCCTGTCCGCACTGGGAGCGGATTCTCCAATTTCAGGAACTAATCTCCCTTCGTCAGCAGGGGACGGGGGTGAGAGAATTCAGTCACGTGTTTTGTAGCGCAGCTGAGGGGCTGAATCTTGACGTGGAGGCTCGTAAAGACTTATTTAATCATGCGCTCGACGAACCGATGGACTGGCTGATCCGATCGGCGTTTGACGGGGTCAGTTTTGAGGCGATGGTGGAGGGTCTTATTCGCCATCAGGAGAGAATGGCCAGGAAGGTGGTCCCAGTTCCGGTGATCCCGAGTCCGATGGTCCCGAGTCCAGTGGTCCCAGTTCCGGTGGTCCCGAAACGAAGGAGAAGGAAGACTCCCTCCGTCCCAGTCCCGGTGGTCCCAGTCCCGGTGGTCCCGAGTCCGGTGGTCCCGAGTCCGGTGGTCCCGAGTCCGGTGGTCCCGAGTCCGGTGGTCCCAGTTCCGGTGGTCCCAGTTCCGGTGATCCCGAGTCCGGTTCACGTCACGCCTGCCGAGCCTGTGTCTTCGGACAAGATGGCCGCCGCCGAGCCTTTTCACGTCACGCCTGCCGAGCCTGTGTCTTCGGACAAGATGGCCGCCGCCGAGCCTGTTCACGTCACGCCTGCCGAGCCTGTGTCTTCGGACAAGATGGCCGCCGCCGAGCCTGTTCACGTCACGCCTGCCGAGCCTGTGTCTTTGGACAAGATGGCCGCCGCCGAGCCTGTTCACGTCACGCCTGCCGAGCCTGTGTCTTCGGACAAGATGGCCGCCGCCAAGCCTGTTCACGTCACGCCTGCCGAGCCTGTGTCTTTGGACAAGATGGCCGCCGCCGAGCCTGTTCACATCACGCCTGCCGAGCCTGTGTCCCCTGACAAGATGGCCGCCGTCGAGCCGGTGTCTGTTCCTGAGCCTGAGCCGGTGGTGCCAGTTCCAGTGCCTGAGCCGGTGGTGCCAGTTCCAGTGCCAGTTCCAGTGGTGCTAGTTCCAGTGCCTGAGCCGGTGGTGCCAGTTCCAGTACCAGTTCCGGTGGTACCAGTTCCAGTGCCTGAGCTGGTGGTGCCAGTTCCAGTGGTGCCAGTTCCAGTGCCTGAGCCGGTGGTGCCAGTTCCAGTGCCTGAGCCGGTGGTGCCAGTTCCAGTGCCTGAGCCGGTGGTGCCAGTTCCAGTGCCTGAGCCGGTGGTGCCAGTTCCAGTGCCTGAGCCGGTGGTGCCAGTTCCAGTGCCTGAGCCGGTGGTGTCAGTTCCTGAGCCGGTGGTGTCAGTTCCAGTTCCTGAGCCAGTGGTTCCAGTTCCTGAGCCGGTGTCAGTTCCAGTTCCTGAGCCGGTGTCTGTTCCAGTTCCTGAGCCGGTGGTGTCAGTTCCTGAGCCGGTGGTGTCAGTTCCTGAGCCGGTGGTGTCTGTTCCAGTTCCTGAGCCAGTGGTTCCAGTTCCTGAGCCGGTGTCTGTTCCAGTTCCTGAGCCGGTGGTGTCTGTTCCAGTTCCTGAGCCGGTGGTGTCTGTTCCAGTTCCTGAGCCAGTGGTTCCAGTTCCTGAGCCGGTGTCTGTTCCAGTTCCTGAGCCGGTGGTGTCAGTTCCTGAGCCGGTGGTGTCAGTTCCTGAGCCGGTGGTGTCAGTTCCTGAGCCGGTGGTGTCAGTTCCTGAGCCGGTGGTGTCAGTTCCTGAGCCGGTGGTGTCAGTTCCTGAGCCGGTGGTGTCAGTTCCTGAGCCGGTGGTGTCAGTTCCTGAGCCGGTGGTGTCAGTTCCTGAGCCGGTGGTGTCAGTTCCTGAGCCGGTGGTGTCAGTTCCTGAGCCGGTGGTGTCAGTTCCTGAGCCGGTGGTGTCAGTTCCTGAGCCGGTGGTGTCAGTTCCTGAGCCGGTGGTTCCAGTTCCTGAGCCGGTGGTGTCAGTTCCTGAGCCGGTGGTGTCTGTTCCAGTTCCTGAGCCGGTGGTGTCAGTTCCTGAGCAAGTGGTTCCAGTTCCTGAGCCGGTGTCTGTTCCAGTTCCTGAGCCGGTGGTGTCAGTTCCTGAGCCGGTGGTGTCTGTTCCAGTTCCTGAGCCGGTGGTGTCTGTTCCAGTTCCTGAGCCGGTGGTGTCTGTTCCAGTTCCTGAGCCAGTGGTTCCAGTTCCTGAGCCGGTGTCTGTTCCAGTTCCTGAGCCGGTGGTGTCAGTTCCTGAGCCGGTGGTGTCAGTTCCTGAGCCGGTGGTGTCAGTTCCTGAGCCGGTGGTGTCAGTTCCTGAGCCGGTGGTGTCAGTTCCTGAGCCGGTGGTGTCAGTTCCTGAGCCGGTGGTGTCAGTTCCTGAGCCGGTGGTGTCAGTTCCTGAGCCGGTGGTGTCAGTTCCTGAGCCGGTGGTGTCAGTTCCTGAGCCGGTGGTGTCAGTTCCTGAGCCGGTGGTGTCTGTTCCAGTTCCTGAGCCGGTGGTGTCTGTTCCAGTTCCTGAGCCGGTGGTGTCTGTTCCAGTTCCTGAGCCGGTGGTGTCTGTTCCAGTTCCTGAGCCGGTGGTGTCTGTTCCAGTTCCTGAGCCGGTGGTGTCTGTTCCAGTTCCTGAGCCGGTGGTGTCTGTTCCAGTTCCTGAGCGTTCCTGAGCCGGTGGTGTCTGTTCCAGTTCCTGAGCCGGTGGTGTCGTCTCCGCCCTGGCCGCCCGAGGGGTCGTCTCCGCCCTGGCCGCCCGAGGGGAAGTCTCCGCCCTGGCCGCCCGAGGGGAAGTCTCCGCCCTGGCCGCCCGAGGGGAAGTCTCCGCCCTGGCCGCCCGAGGGGAAGTCTCCGCCCTGGCCGCCCGAGGGGAAGTCTCCGCCCTGGCCGCCCGAGGGGAAGTCTCCGCCCTGGCCGCCCGAGGGGAAGTCTCCGCCCTGGCCGCCCGAGGGGAAGTCTCCGCCGTGGCCGCCCGAGGGAAAGTCTCCGCCCTGGCCGCCAGATGGACTGCTCGATCTGCCCTGGACGCCGGAGGGAAAGTCTCCACCCTGGCCGCCCGATGAACTGCCCGCTCCGTCCTGGCCGCCTGAGGGAGAGTCTCCGCCCTGGCCGCCCGATAAACTGTCATCTCCGTTCTGGCCGCCAGATAGACTGTCTGCTCCGCCCTGGCCGCCCGTTGGACTGTCAGCTCCGCCCTGGCCGCCCGTTGGACTGTCAGCTCCGCCCTGGCCGCCCGGTGGACTGTCTCCACCCTGGTCTGTCCCTCCCGTCCCTCCCTGGTCTGTCCCTCCCGTCCCTCCCTGGTCTGTCCCTCCCGTCCCGCCCTGGTCTGTCCCTCCCGTCCTGCCCTGGTCTGTCCCTCCCTTCCCGCCCTGGTCTGTCCCTCCCGTCCCGCCCTGGTCTGATGGAGCGTCTGGTAGCCGCTCCGTAGGGAGGGGGTAATGTCACATGCCTGTCCTGTCTTGTGCTGCACATGGGTGTTTTGTTATTTTGGGCCATGTGCTCGTGTCTATTGTCTAGCCCCTCCCATCTTGTTATCTGATCATTGGTTAATTTGTTCCACCTGTTCCCTCTTGATTTGTTCCCTTTATAAGTCCCCTCTTGTTTGCAGTCTGTGTTCGGTTCATTGTCTTATGTTTCCTGTTCCCTTTGATTCCCTAGTAAGTTCATGTTCTGTTTTCGGTTGTTATATTTGTTAGTTGTGTTTTCCCCCTCGTGGGTTTTGTTTTGTGTTTAGCCTTTCTTTTATTAATAAATTCATATTCTCTGCACTTGAGTCCTCGCACCTTTTGTGATTCCCCACCCGTGACAGTTCTCTCGTGTTAGTTCCTGTCTGCTCCCCGAGGTTCCCTGCCTGCTGGTTCCTTCTGTCTGGCAGTTAGACTGGTCTGAGGTCTGTGTGCAACAAGTGTCAGATCTCTGCTTCATGGTTCCTTGCCCTGTCTTTAACCATCTGCCCGGCCTGGTCACGTCCTCAGCAGTTCTTCAGCCTGGTGTCCTCTGGAGTTGGTTCCAGCAGTCCCCACAGCTGTCCTGTCGCTATTTCCAGTTGACCCTTCTGTTTGGACTGTTCCTGCCTCACTCTGTCTTGTACTGTCTTCTGTTAATAACTATCACTCCCCTGCTCATTCTGCGTCTGGGTCTCCCCTATCTGAATCCTGACAGGTTCATGTTAGTTTATCATAGTATGATGATCAATAATTACCATCCATTTGATCTTGCTGTTCTTGTTGTCATCCTCCTACACCTGAAAGAATAAACAGATTTAGTTGATCTGCAGTGTGTCAGTCTGAGTTTTTGATTGTGATCACATCACCTTAATCACAGCAGAACATGCGCACGTCATTGAGAGTGGTGTCGTCTCCGCTTCCCTGTGACCCTTCTACCCGGGTCTTGATGCCGCAGATTCCTGTACCATTACATTTTGGACTCCAGTTGCCCCATTCGCCCCAGGCTGTGCCGTCACCCTCCAGCAAAAAACCATCACTGCAGGTGAACCTGGAGAAAAATCGAATGTGACAATATTGTGTGCTGTTGGATTGAATGTCAGTCACATGATCACCTGCAGCTGACGGCCTAATATGAACAGCAGCACGACTGTGAGTGTGATATTAATTGAACTGCTTGATGAGGGAAACCGGAGTCCTTTAAATGATGTTTTATTAACAAAGTTCGGGAGGAGCACGTTCAAATAATCAAGCAATCAATTAATCAACTCATCAAACAATTACCATGTCTATCAGCATGAGAGGAAGCATATATATATTCACTCTGTCAACTCATCTAACTTCCTTGACAGTTTTCAGCATCCCTCCACCACCCCGACTCCTCACTCTTGGCTTGTTCTTTCACAGCCAGGAATACGGGGGGAGTACTCTGGGTTCGGGCCGAATACCGAGCCCGGAGCCCTCTCCTCGAACAGCACGCCAAATACGCATTTATTCTATCTGACTTATTTGTAAGTGTGAACTCGTGAATAGCAAAACAAAACCAGGATGACTTATAGCAGCACACACTCACCTGATGTTGTTTGCGGCCGTATCATCAAATGCAAATCCTTGGTAAGATTCGACTCTCAGCTGGAAAGATTTCAAGAATCCAGAAGGACACCATTTGATATCTGTCCACTTACCCCAGCTAAAGAAGACACAAAAAGGTTTCCTGATCAAATCAATTATTATTTTCAAGAACATCGTCAATTCACATATCTAGCTGAAACACTTAATGTAAGAATTCGTAATAATCTGAGCCCATTACTGTCCTACGTTGGACTCAATAGAGGACTGGTGCTCATGTGAGCCTGATGGTTCGTTGGACTGATCGACACAGTAAAGACGAATCCCATTGAGCGCTGTATCATCACCAGCACCAATTGGTCTTTCCACCTTAAAACAACAACAACAACAACATTGAGACAATCTTCCATTTAAAAAAAGAGAGTTAACTCTAACTCAGCTCATAGTAACATTTATCTTCATGCTCTTTAGTATTACACAGACACTGTAAAAATCTTAAGCAGGTGCAGTTCCCTGTAGAAACCTGGGGCCGGTTGCATAAACCTCTAAGACTAGTCTTACAAGTTAGACATCAATTTATTTTCTTTAAGACAGTTCATAGCTTTTTTTAAATCAGTTACATAAAAACGTAGATAAGCCTACTTTGATACCGAAAACTAAGACTAATTGCTCCTGACTAACTGAGTATAGGTCATACAAGAACTTAAGACACTGTCTTAACATTATGGCTATGTTTATGCAACCGGCCGCTGGAATTAAATGACAAACAGCAATTTTCTCTCTGGGGTTTGAACCTTTGAAGCAGTAAGCCAAACCCATATAACTGATGTCAAGGCCAAACTTACCTTCAATCTAAACCCTGCGGCGTACGATCCGCTTGGACACATGCTCTTAAACCCCCACGATCCCCACGTCATTCCGTTCGACACCGTCAGCTCAGAAGGTTGTCCTGTGGACTGACTGCTCACATGCCCAATAATGGCTAGCAGTGAAAATATGGAAAAGAAGTGATGCATTGCGACAGCACTGGCCTGATTGATAAAAAAAATACTGATTGTTAGATTAATTTTCAGGTAGACTATCTGCAGCCTCAGCTATCAGTGATCAGGTGGAAACAGACGCCTCAACCCTTGTGATGTGAGAATGATCAAGCAGACACAGAGACTGTGTAGTACCATAACATTCTCAAGTTTATTAAGGGAGAAGGCTCATATTTATACACAAGATTAAGCAAAATCATCCACGATGTCCATTCCATCCAATCATAGTACTCAAAGATCAACCCATACCATATTTGGCACATTAAGAAATACTATAACAAGGAAGAGAGGTCAGATGTTTAAATGTATGTGCAAGTCTTGAGTTCACGTATTGGTACGAGTGTATAAGTGTGTTCAACCCTAGTTCTTGTTTTGTCTAGATGTGTCCATGATGTGCAGATAACAACGAAAAGACGTTACACAAGGGCAGTCTTACACAAGAACAGTCAAAAGTGGAGCCTAAGAAATAAGAAAATAATAACAATGGCCACTTTAAATTAATTCTGTTTCTAAACCAAACTGAGCCCAGGCTCAGTAAAACTGCTCTAAGGATTCTTTTCTGAGCTGATCAGAACTTCTTCAGACTACAAGTTAAAAAAGATTCTGCCTTAAATTTTAAGTACAATCAATCAACAGTCATTTTAACTTAAATTATATCAAACTGACTTGAAATGAGTTGAATCATGTATAATTTGTAAAAAAAAAAAAAAAAAAAAAACTTATTTTCATGAGTTAATGTAAAAACAAGTTGTTATAATTTATTGATCATATACTTTTTTTAAGTGTACATTTATATGGTTAATCAATATTGTGATGTCCTGGTTCTATCCAATGAGCAGCCAGGAGCACCACACATCAATGACCTGTACGTGAACACACAATAATACAAACATTGATCCGATAAAACATACGTTTAACCGCCAGTGTCCTTGAAAACCGTTTTCTAGGTAAAATGCCTATAGATATTTTGTAACCCCATCATCTTGCAAGAGATGAAGAGAACTCAAGAGAGCAACCACCACAGTATTTCTTTGCAAATATAAGTTATAAGTTTATTAGACAACATTCAAAAGTAGCACAACAGACAATCAGAAATGGCAAAGAAACAAAACAAAGAGTTGTAACCACTACAGACAACAGGGTTTCCCAATCATATCCAGTGGCAATTTTTCTGCAATTAAAACAATCAAAATTTCACTCCAAACTCCAAAGCAAAAGTAATCACCAAATCAAACCCCTACAAGTTGTTGCTGGATCCCAGCATGGGATGCTGGTTTGCGGGTCCCCAGCATGGGATGCTGGAATGCTGGTTTGAAGGTCCCCAGCATGGGTTGCTGGTTTGCATGTCACCAGCATGGGTTGCTGGTTTGCATGTCACCAGCATGGGATGCTGGTTGCTGGTTTGCGGGTCCCCAGTATGGGATTCTGGTTGCTGGTTTGCAGGTCCCCAGCATGGGATACTGGTTGCTGGTTTGCGGGTCCCCAGCATGGGTTGCTGGTTTGCAGGTCAGCAGCATGGGATGCTGGTTGCTGGTTTGCAGGTCCCCAGCATGGGATGCTGGTCGCTGGTTTGCAGGTCAGCAGCATGGAATGCTGGTTGCTGGTTTGCAGGTCCCCAGCATAGGATACTGGTTGCTGGCACTCGCGTAGCTACGGGTGTGCCTGGGTGGGCCTGGGCCCACCCACCTGTCAGTCAGGCCCATCTAGTCACTCAGTGGCCTCACAAGGTAGCCATAGGAAATTATGTTGCGATTATAACAATTTTGACCTATAAAAATAAATCTTAATGTTTCTTGATTCTTGTTTGGTTGTCATGGTGATGATGAAATGCCCGCGTAGCGCATTTCGGAGTCAGACTCAGATGATTGCGAACAGCCCATCCCCCCTGCACAACGACGAGCACATTTCACAGAGGGACACTGAAGTTTAGCTAAGGAACGTTATGTTAAATAAACTAAAATGAAACAGAGCAACAAGTTTGTGTCAAAAAGACCACGGCCACCACAGGAGGAAGATAATGCAGATGTTCAGGAGAATTGACTGAATCGTTGGACTATAACGAAATCAATGCAGTGTTCAACTCTTAAGGGGGTCGCACACTGGACGCGCAGCGCCGCGTCTAGGACAACTCTCACTCTTGAAAATCCGATAATGTCAGCAATTTTCATTCAAGCAGCTGATTTCTGTACATGAATATAAAACTAAACGTATATTGCAGCCCAGGGTGAAGTCAGATTCATTAACTACGATTTGAGACAAATACATGTAAATTTAATATAAAACTATGTAAATAGCGCTCTGTGGCGCGGCAGGATTTTGAACAAGGTCCTGAGCCGTTGCTGGGCGCCGCGGACAGACGCCGCCGGTGTGTGTAGTGCAGAGTGCGAATTACCCCACCATAATTGGGGGGTACTGCTCCTTCACTTCTTCTATGACCATCATGGTCCACTACTACCATATCAATCTCTACCGTGATCGCCAAGTGTAACATGTGTTGTGCAACACACATATACATGTTTATAGGTGTAAACATGGTCTAAAATAAGATAATTAACTGTGTATTTTTTGTAGATCATCATATATAGCCTAATATGTTTCCCACATTTTTTTTTTTGTTGGAGGAGCTTGGTATCTCTAGCATATCTTGGCATCCCCCCCCGGGAGAAAATTTTGTACATTTTAAAGATAAATTAATTAATCTGGTGCACTTTGAGTCACCCGAATCCACTATTAAAAATAAATAATCCGCCCGCAAACCGTCTATATTCTTTGATTTAGATATCTGCATCTGATCATCACATTACAATTATTCAAATTCTTAGTGTTAAGCATGATAATATGGTAACATATCACACTGAAGTAGGCTGATTTAAAATGAACATTTATTTAAAATAAAAGTTCTTCTTTTGGCAAAATTACATTTCCTTATCCTTAATAGCCTAAACAGAGGCTTTACTCCCTTCAAACTTAAATTGTCAATGTTTCTTTACGTCACTGTTTGAAAACACTCAGAATAATTTTCTGTACCTTTATAAAGGGCATTTTCCCCTAATTTTATTAAATGAATGCTCCATCTTTCATTTCAAATTCTTATATTTGATAAATATATTCAATTAAAATAATTAGACACTAGGCTGTTACCAATAAAATTAAATAATTTACATTGAAAATTATAACTGTATTAGATTATTTTAAATATTTCTGTATATAGAAATAAGGAATGTTGAAAAGAATGATACTTTATGAAACTAGCGTTTTGTCATTCAACTGACACTTGCGTGAGAAGTTGAAGTCGTTCTCTATCTCCGTTGCTTCTAGCGCCACGGTGGTTAAAAATGGTACGGTCCACAATAGGGGTGTCTGAAATCGCTGTACATTAAAACTATCCTACAGTGAGTTGACTTGTATTGTAACTGTAATTACATTTTTTCACAATATCAGAAAATATATCTGACCCCCCCAAAACTGATATTTCTGTCCCTTTGGGGGGTACTTGGTCTTCATTGGGGGGTATAGTACCCCCCAGTACCCCCTGTAATTCGAACTATGGTGTAGTGTACACACTACACTCAGAGAATAATGTGTTCGAATTTAAAACTGTGTGCGACCCCCAGCCCCGTCGTCTCCTGTTATAAGCTAGTCATCAAAAGTAAGCCAATCTACGTTTATGTAGTTGCCTAGTCAATGTTGTTTATATAACGTGGTTTATGTGGCCGCTGAGCCAGACTATGACCAAGCATTGTTTTTGGTTTTTACACACTGTCCACTACTGTCCTGCTGCTGATTTGATGATGTTGTTTCGCATCTGTCAGATGCGCGTGTGTGTGTGGTGTGGCCTGGCCGCGCGCAGTGGAAATGCTGTTCTTATCGTTATGTTCTTTATAAACACTGCTTATGATGACTTACATGCTTGTGCTCTGATTAAACTGTGGTGTATTCAAGCAGGTGTAGTTGTGTTGGCCTATTTTGATAACAGATGCATTTTAGGCTGTGCCCACCTGATTTTCTCTGGGCCCACCCACATTGTGATTCCTGGCTACGCTACTGCTTTGAATGCAATATAAGTCACTTTAGATGTAAAAATCTTCCTCATGCACTAATGTAATGAATGATCTGATGTAAAGTGTTGTGCAAAACAATGTGAAACTACAAGGTTCTGTTTAGAAAGTCTTTAATGCTGATATTTGACAACCATTTCAGCAGAAGTTCAGGAGTCTTCAGAAGAATCACTAACATACGAGAAAGAATAAAATAATTACAACTCCAATAATAGGCGGGATGTAAATGTCATGATCATGATTTAGTTCTAAATCTTCAGTCACTATTAGTAAGATCTGAGTTTTTGATTGTGATCACATCACCTTAATCACAGCAGAACATGCGCACGTTATTGAGAGCGGTGTCGTCTCCTCTTCCCTGTGACGGTTCTACCAGTGTCTTGATGCCGCAGATTCCTCTTCCCATACAGGTTGGGCTCCAGTCGCCCCAGTTGCCCCAGTTTGTGCTGTCACCCTCCAGATTATAAACCTCACTGCATTTGAACCTGGAAAAAATTCAGATGTGACAGTATTTTGATAAATAAAATATGTAATTGTGCTGTTGGATTGAATGTCAGTCACATGATCACCTGCAGCCGACGGCCTAATCACTGCAATCTTGAACAGCAGCACGACTGCGAGTGTGATATTAACTAAACTATTGTTAGTTACTAAACTGAGTCCTTAAATGGAAAAATAAAACCAGGATGGGTAAAAGATGTCATAACTTATAGCACCACACACTCACCTGATGTTGTTTGCGGCCGTATCATCTCCGTCTCCTTGAGATTCAACTCTCAGCTGGAAAGCTGTCAAGAATCCAGAATGACACCATTTGACATCTGTCCACCCACCCCAGCTGAAGAAAACACACAAAGAGGTTGTCTGATTAAATAAATTATTATTTTCAAGAAAATCCTCAATTTACTTATCTAGCTTAAACACTTAAAGCAAGAATTGGCAATAATCTGAGCCAATTACTTTCCTACGTCGGATTGAGTATAGTAGTAGTCATTTATGCTTGATGCTCCTTTGCACCGATCGACACAGTAAAGACGAATCCCATTGAGCGCTGTATCATCACCAGCACCAACTGGTCTTTCCACCTTAAAAACAACTACAACAACATCAAGGCAATCTTCCATTTGAAAGAGTTAACTCTAACCCAACCCATAGTAACATTTATTTTCATGCTCTTAAGTGTTACACAGACACTTAGATCTTAACAGGTGCAGTTCCCTGGATAAACCTGGAATTAAATGACAAACAGCAACTCCACAGTTTTGAACCTTTGAAGCGTACCACAACATTCTCAAGTTTATTAAGGAAAAATAATATTTATACACAAGATTAAGCAAAATCTTCCACAATGTGTATTCCATCCAATCATAGTACTCAAAGATCAACCCCCACCATATTTGGCACATTAAGAAATACAATTACAAGGAAGAGAGGTCAGATGTTTAAATGTATGTGCGTGTCTTGAGTTCACGTATTGGTGCGAGTGTATAAGTGTGTTCAACCCTAGTTCTTGTTTTGTCTAGATGTGTCCATGATGTGCAGATAACAATGAAAAGACATTACACAAGGGCAGTCTTACACAAGAACAGTCAAAAGTGGAGCCTAAGAAATAAGAAAATAATAACAGTGGCCACTTTAAATGAATTCTGTCTGGTTTCTAAACTAAAACTGAGCCCGGGGTCAGTGAAACTGCTCTCAGGATTAGGTTTTGAGCTGATCAGAGCTTCTTCAGACGGGTTAATCAATTTTGTGATGTCCTGGTTCTACCCAATGAGCAGCTAGGAGCACCGAGCGCACACCAATGACCTGTACGTCACGTGAACACACAAAAATACAAACATTAATCCAATTAAAATATGCGTTTAATTGTCAGTGTCCTTGAAAACGTTTTTTCTTGGTAAAACATCTGTGTACCCAACAGTGTGTTTCTTTGCAAATATAACAAAGTGTATTAGACAACATTTAAAAGTAGTCATCCCCATCTTGAACTGCAAACTTATCGTGGTGGAGGGGTTTGAGTACCCGAATGATCCTAGGAGCTATGTTGTCCGGGGATATATGCCCCTGGTAGGGTCTCCCAAGGCAAACAGGAGGTGACGGGTCAGACTAAGAGCGGTTCATAAGTCCATTATAAGGCAAATAGACACAAGGACCGAGACGTCGCTCTGGAGCCAGGCCCGGCCGGGCTCAGCCCGAAGAAGTGACGTGGGGCCGCCCTATCGTGGGCTCAGCACCTGCAGGAGGGGCCGTAAGGGGCCGAAGCATACAGTAGTGGATCGGGCGACAGCCGAAGGCGGGGGCCCCAATGACCCGATCTCTGGACACAGAAACTGGCAATCATATCCAATGGCAAATGCTTTGCAAATAAATCAAGCAAGATTTCACTCCAAAGCAAAAGTAATCACCGAATCCAACCACTAGAAACTGCCAGATGCTGGTGTGCTGGTGGACTGGCATATGTTGTCTTTTGGATGCTAGTATGATCCCAACAAGACCACAACAAAACTTGCTTCTGTGTTACATATCACATTTATGTTTACTGGTACACAGTAAAATCCTCAGTGTTAAACACTGCTCAGTTTTCATATAGTCCCAATCTGAGTAAAAGTGAAATAAAGTATTATTCACTCTACTGTGATGACTGAGCATTAGTGATGACACCAGCGGTTAACAAGCAGATTCACTGAAGATAAGAGGAACAGCAAGAACAGAAAAAGAGAAGAGATGAGCAGAAACACAACAACTACAACTGACTTACAGCAACACAGCCTTAGAGGAAATCAACTGCAGATAAAACCAATATCTCACCAGAGGATGAAAAAAGTATTAAAAAACTCCCATATTTAATTATTACAAAACAGTTTGCTTTATTTCTTTCATATGTTATATGCAGGCTGGGTTTTATAAACACAGAGGTCCCAAATTTTAGGTAGTTAGAGGGGTTCGGGGGCATCGTCCCAAGAATATTTAGATTTCTTGGATCTACATATGTGCATTCCCATGCTCCAGTTTGCATAACGTTGCTGGAACGTTAAATTAAGGTTAGCATAACGTTATCTTAAGGCTAGCATAACGTTGCTGGAACGTTAAATTAAGGTTAGCATAATGTTCATGGAACGTTCTTTCCCCAAAAATTTTATTAACAATACAACTTTCAAAGAACATTTATTTGGAACATTCCAAGAACATTAAAATGTCCACTTTTTGTAGTGTTATAATGTTATTTTAAGGTTAGAATATTAGAATGATGCAGAAACATTATTCTTTTCAACTTTATTATTTATCACAACCATGTGAATTACAAGTGCCCACTTTATATTATCTAACTGTACACTTTTACAACACATCAAAAAGGTGAAAATGATTACAATGTGATTTTCTTAAATCTACATAAATGCTACATTATAGCTTAAAAAATATATGTATATATTTTCAAAACAACATTTTAATGAACAGGAAACAGTGTTAAATATTGTTTTGGTGCCAAACTAGCACTGTGGTCCAGTCTCTTCATGCTGTGGTCCAGTCTGTGGTCCAGTCTCTTCATGCTGTGGTCCAGTCTGTGGTCCAGTCTGTGGTCCAGTCTGTGGTCCAGTCTCTTCATGCTGTGGTCCAGTCTGTGGTCCAGTCTCTTCATGCTGTGGTCCAGTCTCTTCATGCTGTGGTCCAGTCTGTGGTCCAGTCTGTGGTCCAGTCTGTGGTCCAGTCTGTGGTCCAGTCTCTTCATGCTGTGGTCCAGTCTGTGGTCCAGTCTGTGGTCCAGTCTCTTCATGCTGTGGTCCAGTCTGTGTTCCAGTCTGTGGTCCAGTCTCTTCATGCTGTGGTCCAGTCTCTTCATGCTGTGGTCCAGTCTCTTCATGCTGTGGTCCAGTCTGTGGTCCAGTCTGTGGTCCAGTCTCTTCATGCTGTGGTCCAGTCTGTGGTCCAGTCTCTTCATGCTGTGGCCCAGTCTGTGGTCCAGTCTCTTCATGCTGTGGCCCAGTCTGTGGTCCAGTCTCTTCATGCTGTGGTCCAGTCTGTGGTCCAGTCTCTTCATGCTGTGGTCCAGTCTCTTCATGCTGTGGTCCAGTCTGTGGTCCAGTCTCTTCATGCTGTGGTCCAGTCTCTTCATGCTGTGGTCCAGTCTGTGGTCCAGTCTCTTCATGCTGTGGTCCAGTCTGTGGTCCAGTCACTTCAAGCTCCATCTGTAAAGTGAACAGATTGACTGATGTTACTAATGGTGATTTATTATTTCATAAACATTTAATAACAATAACAGTGTGGCTACTCCGTAAATGTTAACCCTTAAGTTTTTTAGGCTATGCTTTGTGTACTATAAATATTTAATCACACAAGATTCAAATATAGTTTACAAATGTTATACAATGGAAAGGTTCAATTACACACTGTAAAGGATTACACCTGAATATGAAAAGAAATCATGCAGGAAATGTTACTTCAAGGTGTCTGAAATATACTCTTCTAGTACCTTGACGGGCACCTTTGTCTTTTGGCAAGCTTCTAAAAAGAAGTTTACATCATGGTTTAGTGGAACTTCAGTAAAAATGTTGGGAAAACATGGAATTCATTACACAACTTCAAATTGTGTAATGAACAGCCAGCTGTGAATTATCCCACTTATATCAGGGTCATTTGCAAGCATTGACTATTGAAGTTTGCAGCACAATATTCGACTGGAAGACTAAAACTGGTTATTTTTGTCAAGTTACGGCTCGTTAGGTTTAGCATGTTCTGTCCGTTCTTGTACCAGTGTCTGTTTAGTGTCTCTCTCTATTAACAATGATGCTATGCGTTTAATGACTTCAAAAAAGTGATGTAACCCCCTGGTTGCTGAGAAACATAATGTAGCGAATCAGTAGCAAAGCTATTTTATTATATTGTTGCATTTTTGTATTGCGAGATATTGTGACATGATATATTGTTACACCCCTAGCACCTTTAAATTAAAAGAGCACATTAATATAAAACAGTGATTCAACTGACTTGGAACTACATGTGCATTAAACGGTTTTGTGTTGTACCACAAAAAACTTGTAGCTGCCCAACTTATCCTTTTCATTTGCTTCCTAACTCACACATACGTTATACATTAACGTTAATACTAAGCGTAAATGGTATTGTGTCCTGGCCGATCTGATCACTGAAAACTACCACATTTTCCTGGAAAACAAGACGTATTGACGCACCAGGTGAAAATTGCACGGTGAAGAGAAAACAACAGAAGGTCTCCATGGTGTATAAGTTGCCTTTTATTATTAAATTATATAATATTGTATAATTTAATTATATCATATTTTTATTATTTAAAATATATAATAGTCAGAAATAATGCAAAATACCAGAACATAAAAATAAATGTTTGTAAATGTGTATTTTAATTCCTCTTATTGGTATTCAGAACAGAACAAGACAAAATAAGCAAACTGTGGCATTCTTTTATAAACAACATTTATTATTAAAGGCAAATGTAAATATATTTATTTAAAGCAAAACTGAAACCGGAAACCTCTCTACTTCAGCATGAATCCAATTGTTTTTAACTTTGTGCTGCAACTTTTAGTTTCTATTAATTTTGTGCTGCAACATTTAGTTTTTAAACTATAATTTATGTAAATGGGGCTTCAAATTAACTCGTGCCCCAACATCCATGTAAAACAGAGTCCTTCATATGTGCAAAAATGTATTGTACAACGGTTTAAATTGAGCCATGTTTCTTTCTTTTTTTTGGTTGACTTTAGATTGATGATAAAATTAATAGGCTGTCAAGTTTGCAATGCAAACGGATATGTTGTGTTCGTGTGCATATTTATGTGCACTTTGTAAAAGTTTTGCATTATTTCGAGGTAAATTACATTATATATGTCAAAGCACATTTCAGGTGATAAAAACCCCACAATTATAATCTGCTGTTAACTTACAGTTTTTTTCCTGTATTCACTGTCTGTCATCTTAGAGCACAAATCATCCAGTTCTTGTGTGCTACGGCAAGGATTGAGCAGATACTCAGAGATGTCAATTGTTGGCTGGCCAATACTTCTTAAAAGACTTTGAGTGGCTGACAGCTTTTGGTCCATTTTGTCAAGTCGAATAAACATGGCTCGTTCAAGTTTCTTCAACTCTGTGTATCTGAAATGTGCAGTTCACATGTTAACATGCAAAAAGAAAGCAGGGTGAAATCTACATTCAATTGATGTATAATCATTTCTATATTTAAAGCTGCAGTCCATAATTTTTGGCGCTCTAGTGGATTCACAATTCTGCTTTGATCACAGGAATAAATTAAATTTGAAATATTAAAATTGAAAAGACTTTTTAAGTTTTTACATTGTAAGTTGTAATATTATTTCACAATATCACTGTATTTTTATCAAATAAATGCAACCTTTGTGAGCAGAAGAGACTTCTTCCAAAAACAATCTTACTGGCACCAAACTTTTCAATGAAAGAAAAAAACAAAACTTGTACTCACAAACTGGTTTCCCCGGCTGATGCAGGAACATCTACAGCCACATTAGCTGAAAATGAGAAATACAACAAGTTGAATCAATATATTATACATTTACAAGATCATAATACATCACAGTACACACAGATCAAATCTGTTTATTTTAATGTTTTATTTCAACATATTTCAAATAAGTCATATGTTTGCATTTGTACTCAACAGAAAAAATAAACATGAACACACCATTGCATTTTTACTAACTTGTGAGATATTAAGCTAAAAATTCTCACATAATAAATGTTTGTTGACATTTCAAAGGTGTCTTTTATTGAAAATTAATTTAAATTTTTTAGAAATAGGGGGTTTCAGAAACCTTTAATAGTTCAGAGTGATTATCATTAAAAAGAATAAACCAACTATTTTCAGATAATTAATAGAAATATTAATAGAATATATTAATAGAATATCATCATTAGGTGTTTCTGGATCTTGGGCATTTAGAAGACCTGAAAAACAAGATTCCAAAAAACATGTTTCCTAGCAATTAATCAGGGATGCGGTTTTTTTTTTAGGTTTTTTTTTATATATATAAATGGTGGTGCATAGTTGCACTCATTTTGTTGAGTGGTGCTACATTAGGGTTGAGTATCATTTATTTTATTAGATTTTTTTACACCGTTGCCAAATCGATACTTTTAAAACGGTAGGCCTACTGGTTGTCGGGAACGTTCTCAAACGCAGAGGATTCGTGCAACAGTTTATTAGGCACAACAGAAAATCCAATAAACATCCATCGTGTGTACTGACACACACACACAAACAGAAAGCAGGGCTGCGTTCAGCCCTGACAAAACGTTGCACAACGTTTTTTAAACAGAAACGGTGCTGTGTTGAACACACTGTTCTGATGACGCAAGAGTTGCAACTATGGCAGCTGAGAAGGCCATTCTTTGTGTTCTTTGTGAAGAATTTTCAGAGCCTGATGAAGTCGGTATAAATATGTGTTTAATACTACAAAATATGCCCGATGTTACAGTTACTGCACTTGCCGCCCAGAACAAAAGAGAATATCCCAATCCAGTTAAGAGATTTGTGGAAACTGAAACGGAAGCACACATCTTACCTATTTCAGACTAAAACACATCTATTTAGCCTCACATACTGACTTTATTTGTAGTTCATACTGTTTTAATACCCTGTATTTTCTTTCTCATTTTTAGGAAAAGCACTTAATTACCATTGTTTATTTCTATACCAAATGTCATACACTTGCAATGAAGCTAAAAATATAAACAACTACATCATTATGTTGATATCCTGTATTTTTACAATAAAACTTACGACAAACATGTCTTCTAATATCCTCAGTTGTTGCATCAAACACATTTGTACATTATTTTCCTTGAACCCATTGTGCGAGTTCACTTTAATATCGCGTGCTTTATATACATGTTGCTGCTGATTGGACTGCAGTTCTGACCATAGGGTTATGTCTCACAAAATGCCTGATAAACATGATGTAAGTCCTGATGTCCTCTACAGTGGACATGTATGAAATCAACGCCCTGTTCTGGAACAGAAAGGAATTTTTTTATTTGAAACCCCTTAACATTTTCCTGAGATGTTGGTTTATGAAATACAATTTGAGAAGTAGTCCAATTTAAATTATAATTACAATATATTGTCATATTTCCATAAGAATGCTACATTTGATCACTAAATTAATGTCAGACATTTTTAAAGACCAAGGAGAAGTTGTTTTCATAGGGAAACCTCCAAACATTTGGTATCTCTGAAAAGTCCTGAATGTGCTCTTTACAGGACACCCAGGTTGGGTCATATGACATGTATGATGTCAGAGAAATTCACTAAAATATAATGTCCACTACAGTGGACAAAAGTCTATTCTTGGGTCCCAGGAGGATATTTTAGTTAATTAAATTGTAGTAAAGCATAATCTTAAGTGTATTTAGTGTACTTAAGTGTAGTAAATTGGAACAACTTCAAGTATACTTAGTATACTTTAAGTATATGCCTGTGTAAGGACTAATTACATGCTTGATTAGTGATTTTAAAGTTTACTTTATTTGTGTTACAAGTGTCTTCGAAACATGCAAGCTATATATTTTGTTTAATTTTATTTAAAAAATATATATTTTTGGTGTTTTCACCTTTTATTAGGATAGGACAGTAGCTCGACAGGAAGTGAGGTAGGATCAGATCATGGGGTATATATATATATATATTTAAAAATATTTTGAAAAAATATACTAGCCTACAATAAAATTATTTTGAAGAGTGTTAAAAGTTTTTTGTTAAAATAGGTAAAAGCAAAGATAAAATCTTTGTTAGTATAGTTGCAATTTACTATTGAAAAACGGATATACAATAAAGTATACTTTTTTTCACTAGGGGTTTTTCCTTTATAAACTTGAGAATGTTATGGTACTATACACATTCTCTGTGTCTGCTTGATCATTCTCTCATCACAAGGGTTGAGGTTTCTGTTTCCACCTGACCACTGATAGCTGAGGCTTAAAATATTACAGATTTAAGAATATGTTTAAGATCTGCTGATCCTACATCCTTACATTACATCACATGAAAAACTAAGGTGAACTACACTGTGTTGGGCATTCAAGGTGAACATGATGGCATCAACTTACTGATTAGATTCAATATAGTTTCCATTGAAGGGGTTTGGTCAGTCTTTGATCTTCTGTGAATGATTACATAATCTTAGTTCTTGTGACCATCATGTAATGTTTATCCAATATGGGGGGGGGGGGGGGCATTATCTTCAGTCGGGGGTAATAGCCTCTATTGTCTTTAGATGATTCGATTAAGTGCTCATCTCTAAGTCTGTGTGTAAGGTCAACACCTTTAAGGACTGCCCACTGAATGCCTATAAGATGCCATGTAAAGTTCCTTTAGTCAGACTTGATGACCTCAGCTACCGACAGCTCGTGTTCTCAGTAAAGAATTCTGCTGAAGATACAACCAAGTCTCCTGGTCTTCGCTTCTGAGTTTCCTACAGGCTGCAGATAGTCTACCTGAAAATTAATCTAACAATCAGTATTTATCAATCAGGCCAGTGCTGTAGAAATGCATCACTTCTTTTCCATGATGTTTTCACTGCTGGCCATTATTGGGCATGTGAGCGGTCGGCCTGCAGAACGTCGTTATGAGCGGAGCGTCGACCGACCTTACAGATCTGAGCTGACGGTGTCCAACGGGATGAATTGGGGATCATGGGGATATAAGAGCATGTGTCCAAGTGGAAGGTACGCCGCAGGGTTTAGTCTGAGGGTAAGTTGACTCTGTTTTGCTAATATGGGGTGAATGAGTGTTTCAAAGGATCAAAACTGTTGAGTTGCTGTTTGTCATTTAATTCCAGGTTTCTCCAGGGAACTGCACCTGCTTAAGATTTAAGTGTCTGTGTAATACTAAAGAGCATGAAGATAAATGTTACTATGGGTTGGGTTAGAGTTAACTCTTTCAAGAGGAAGATTGTCTCAATGTTGTTGTTTTAAGGTGGAAAGACCAATTAATGGTGATGATACAGCGCTCAATGGGATTCGTCTTTACTGTGTCGATCGGCCAGGCTCACGTGACTACAACTCAATTGAGTCCGACGTAGGAAGGTAATGGACTCAGATTATTGACAATTCTTGCATTAAGTGGTTAAGATAGATAAGTAATTGCAGGATTTTCTTGAAAATAATAATGGATTTGATCAGGCAACCTCTGTGTGTGTTTTCTTCAGCTGGGGTGAGTGGACAGATGTCAAATGGTGTCATTCTGGATACTTGACAGCTTTCCAGCTGAGAGTTGAATCTTCCCAAGGAGACGGAGATGATACGGCTGCAAACAACATCAAGTGAGTGTGTGGTGCTATAAGTTATAACATCTCTTACCCAGTGTATACCTCTTACACCATCTCTTACCCATCCTGGTTTTATTTAGCTATTTAAGGACTCAGTTTTCCCCCATCAATAGTTTAGTTAATATCACACTTGCAGTCGTGCTGCTGTTCGTGATTGTGATTGGCTGCAGGTGATCATGTGATGACATTCAATCCGACTGCACAATTACATATTTTATCATAATATTGTCACATCTGAATTTTTTCCAGGTTCACCTGCACTGGAGGTTTTGTGCTGGAGGGTGACGGCACAAACTGGGGCAACTGGGGCGACTGGAGCCCAACCTGTATGGGAAGAGGAATCTGCGGCATCAAGACACTGGTAGAACCGCCACAGGGAAGAGGAGACGACACCGCTCTCAATAACGTGCGCATGTTCTGCTGTGATTAAGGTGATGTGATCACAATCAAAAACTCAGATCTTACTAATAGTGACTGAAGATTTAGAACTAAATCTGATTTTTCTTTCAGGTGTTCGAGGACGACAACAAGAACAGCAAGAAGATCAAATGTATTGTAATTACTGATCCTCATATTATGATAAACTAACATAAACCATAAACCAATATGACCAATCAAAGAAGGTGCTGGATGATTTAGCTTAATCTTGTGTATAATAATGAGCCATTTTCCTTAATAAACTTGAAAATGTTATGGTACTATACACATTCTCTGTGTCTGCTTGATCATTCTCACAGGAAACCCTAACGCTCAAAATAATGAATTGGTTTGAGTAGGACAAACTTAAATTAAATTAATTAGTTTAGTCAAATTAACTTTTATGAGTATTTAACACTTTCTTTTTCTTTCAAGTTCACAGAACTGCTATATTTTAAGTAAACTGAACTGTTTCATTGTTTTGTGTTTTAATTATGAAATTATTTCTTTTAATTTAGACGAATTTAATTTTAACTAAAACGGATGGGATGTCTATTTCCCAGCATGCTTTGCCAATGGCACTCGAGTCGAAAGGGAGAGTAAATGCAACAATTAAGTGTAATATAAGTAGTTTTTTTGAGCAAGATTAATGTTAAGTGGGAGATTTAGTAGTGATTAATGTTTTGTTATGCTAATTTAGAAGAATTTCTGTTAATGTTGGTTTTAGGATAGTTACCATCATGGTGACAAGTGGTGCATGAGCTTGATTTGAGAGCAAATTAAACCTTTATCAAAGAGTATAGAAGCCCAAGAGGCGAAACTCTGTTGTGTTATGGGTAACAGTCTGTAGATGGCGCTGCGGAGGCGCGTCCGCCATTATGGACTGAAAGCTGCTGAAATCGTTAGCGCCAGTCAATGGCAAAATCCATTTTAGTAGGTGTTTATAGTTCATGTGTGCACTTGCTAGATTGCACATCTTTTTTGTACCTTTCCGCCTGTAATAGGACATTCATAGATTGTTTTTTTTCTTGCCATTAAAACGTTCACTGTGTGCACTTTCACTGAAGATGTTGAAAAAACAAGTTGTTAATATTTTTGTGATATTCTAGGCCTATGTAAAAGAAAAGTCTTTAGAAATGTTCATTTATAATGTTATTTATTTATTTTTCCAAATCATATATGGTGATGTTCACTAATTTCAAAATCAACATTTGAATAAATATCTTATTACTGTGTGTCTGCCTATATATTATTTCATGAATTTCTGTTATTCATATAACAAGGAAAATGCATAATAGAACATAAATATTGATAGATTAAAGGTTTGCAGTAATTTTATAATTGTATCTTTGCAAACCATAAGTGGTCGGCTAATGAAGCCGATTCGGTGAGGGACATACCCTTACTAAAAAGTACTATAGGAATCTTATAGTATTTTGGGACAAAATATTATAGTAATCTTATAGGAATACTATAGTAATTTGGGACATAGAAGTACGATAAGACTACTATATAAATACTATAGCAGCTTAAAAATAATATAGAGGTATTACAGAACATCATAAGTATGTTATGTTCTGTAATACCTCTATAATATCCTAGAGCCGCTATAGTATTTCTATAGTCTTATAGTACTTCAATAGTAGTATTTTGTCCCAAAATACTATTTTCCTAAGGGTAAGTTAATTAGGCCATGCATAACCAACACAGACGTATATTTTCTGTCATTTAACGTCATTTAACGTCGGTCATCCTCATTAATGTATTTTAAATTGTTTTCATATTTAGATATGACGGCCAGAAAAAAATAAGTTATGTTAAGTTTTTGTTATGTTAAGTTTTTCAGTGCCATTGACTCCCATTATTTTTCGGCGTTTTCCTTCATTTTTCAGTCCATAATGGCGGCCGCGCCGTCACGTCATGGGGGCAACTGTTGCTATGGAGCGTTCTATTGAGTTTCGCCTCTTGGGCTTCTATACTCTTTGCCTTTATATTGCTGCACTCATACAGCAAGTGCTACTGTACAACATACTGTTGTTAATATGTTAACAAAATTAATATGTTAACAAGTTAGCTTGTTGAAGCTAGTGAAGTTTATACTAAAGAAAATGTTCACATTGATATTACACAAAAGTAATATCTTAAGTAATAAAAGTAATAAAAGCCTGTATCTTTCTCTATTGCTGTTCTATTATAAGATAGAAAGTCTAAGGTCTTCAATAGCCGTACAGCAAACCCAACTAATCTGGTGCCTATTACACGTCAAAGTAAGATTGATGTGGGGACAAAAAGTAAGACTGTTAAGTTAGCACTTTTAAACATTCGTTCACTTAAAAATAAATCACTTCTAGTCAACGACTTAACCACAAACCACCTGGATTTGATGCTTCTAAATGAAACCTGGCTAGAAGATAGCTGCAGTCAATGGCGCCACCAGGGGGTGGCCAGGGGTGGCCGTGGCCACCCTTGGCCGACTCCTGGCCACCCCACTGGCCACCCCGCTGGCCAGTATAAATTTTAGTAGCATCAGTTATGCATTTCATCCCTAATGCACAGCCAGGCAGGCCGCTCTAGACCTTCGATCACACACAGTAGCCAGTACTCCCCCGGGACCCCCGCCCATAGACTGTAAAAAAATAGCCCCCGCCCCTCCGTCAATGCCGCTGTTGCGCGCTCAGACGGCAACAGCTCAGCGCGTGCCCGTCAGTCAACAATTTCAAAAGAAGTTAAGAAGACGAAGAAGACTACCGCGTCAGTTTGGGTGACAAAGTCATCTGAAGTCATTCCATAGCTTAATGTGAGGGACTGAAGTCTATTTACATCATTTAAGTTTATGGAAACTCGTTTTCCCTCCTCTGTGGCGGTCAATCATTCTCCATTCAGTATTCAAACAGCGCGCGCGCCTCTGCCGGTTGGATGCACGGTAAAACTCTCTCCATTATGATATATTCACATTATAATGCATTATCTGTAGATAAAAGGTTGTGGATTTGCATAAAATGACTTTATTTTGTTGGGGTTTGTTGCTGTTTTTAAACGACTTACTACCGTGTGCTTGTTAGATCACACACATCACAAGGACTATGAATCGGCATCAAACGCACAATAACTGGAATTTAAAACTGTGAAACAAATGATCAATAAACTGTTGGATAGATAGACACTAGGATTTGTGTGCTCGACATTTCTTTGCTTTGTGCCGTGAACTTTTAAATGCTCACTTGTTCAGCGCAGCGCTGCACACTGTGACTCCATGTTGCTTTGAGCACATCATTCTGCACCCGCGATGCGCATACACGCTTTGTGCGCTCTGTTTTGAAGCATTTCATATTATCATGGTTTTGCGCACTGAAAGATTATTAAAAGCCTATATTTTATATACCTAGCCTGCTCAATACATTTAAAATAAGCATCATTTAATTGTATATTATTTCTTTGTAGTGTAGGCTATTTAAATATATACACTTCTGAATTCTTGACATTAATATATAAATATAATATATTTGTATCTGCTTTTCCCCAGTAACTGTTTTGTTTGCAATAAATGTACACCTTATGCCAAATATAATTGCAAAATAAAACAGAATTGTTGTGTAACTCAAAATGTTAACTGTACTGTTATTAGTCTAAGCATATTATATCATTAGTAACATTAAATATAACACAATAAACCATCATATAGTATATCAGTAGGAGTTTCCTTAAGTCTTTCTGATAGTTTTCTACAGGCCGGTTTACTACAACAGTAGAAAAAAATTCTGAAATTATGGTTTATAGTTTTGGTGTGCCACCCCAAGATTTTAAGTGGTCCCATCTGGCCACCCCTATGAAAAATTTCTGGAGGCGCCACTGGCTGCAGTGCAACAGTCCTCAATGAAACAGCCCCTCCTAACTTTACTTTTATGAGTGTCTGCAGAGCTGCTAAGAGAGGTGGGGGTCTAGCTGCTCTTTTTAAAGATATCTATCAATGTAAGCAAATATCATTTGGGAGTTACCCTTCTTTCGAATATCTGGGTATTGTGTTAAAAGGTGCTCCACGCATTTTACTTATCATTATTTACAGGCCTCCAAAATACTCTCCAGCTGTTATCAACAATTACCTCAGAGTTTGACTGTTTTGCCATTGCTGGAGATTTTAACATCCACATAGATAATGCAGAAAACAATATGGCAAAAGAAATCAAAAGTGTTTTAAAAACTTTTGATCTGACTCAGCATGTACATGGACCCACACACAATCGTGGACACACTCTAGATTTACTTATCAGTAAGGGTCTAAACATTTCATTGATTGTTATTAAGGATGTAGCACTGTCTGATCATTTCTGTATTTTCTTTGATATATTGATCTCTCCTGCCACTGAAGCTAGATCTGTGTCTGTCAAGAAGAGATGCTTAAATGAGAACACTAGTGTACTATTTATGAAGGCTATATCCTTGACCCTAACCCTACTTATGAAAAATATTAACACAGGGGTGCAATCTTAACATTAGTGCATTGATAACACTGCAAAATATGACACATCAGGACATGCATACAAAATACTTCAGAAATCATATTTCTGGATACTCAAATTTGGTTAAAACCTTTGTAGACATAGCATGACAGCACTACAAAAACACATAAAAGTGAAACCCCATCGCCTCATCCACTGCTTTTCTTATTGTTGTGGGCTTTATAGGGCAAGTGATAATTTGTGTAATACACAAGTGAAATAGACTAGTGCAAATATTATAAATAGGTCATTAAAACTAATTCTAGCACAAGTTTTACCTCAAACCACCTGACAAATAAAGCCACGAAATGGTGACGAAGGAGTTACGATAAAGTTTATAAGAAAGAAACTCTTTTAACTCTGGTTTCACTAGCTATTTGAGTAAATGAAAACGTAATACATTTAAATGACACAACCGGCCTTCAAATGCGACCTTCGGAGTATTCAGGCCAGTGCTGTAGAAATGCATCACTTCTTTTCCATGATGTTTTCACTGCTAGCCATTATTGGGCATGTGAGCGGTCGGTCCACAGAAGATCGTTCTGAGCAGAGCGTCGACAGATCTTACAGATCTGAGCTGACGGTGACGAACGGGATGAGTTGGGGATCGTGGGGGCCTGTGGACATGTGTCCAAGTGGAATGTACGCCGCAGGGTTTAGTCTGAGGGTAAGTTGGGTGTTGACTCTATTTTGCTAATATGGGGGTGGATGAGCGCTTCAAAGGTTCAAAACTGTGGAGTTCTTTTAAGGTGGAATCTCCTCTTATTTTTGGTGGTGATGATACAGCGCTCAATGGGATTCGTCTTTACTGCGTCGCTAAGTTCGTAGTACGTGACTACAGCTCAATTGAGTCCACCGTAGGAGGGTAATGGACTCTGATTATTAACAATTCTTGCATTAAGTGTTTAAGCTATTTAAGTAAATTGAGCATTTTCTTGAATGATAATTGATTTGATCAGCAACCTCTTTGTGTTTTCTTCAGCTGGGGTGAGTGGGGCGTTGAAAAAGTGTGTCCTTCTGGATACGTGACAGCTTTCCAGCTGAGAGTTGAATCTTCCCAAGGATCTGGAGATGATACGGCCGCAAACAACATCAAGTGAGTGTGTGGTGCTATAAGTTATAACATCTTTTACCTGGTGTATACCTCTTACCCATCCTGGTTTTATTTTGACATTTTTAAGGACTCAGTTTTCCCCCATCAATAGTTTAGTTAATATCACACTCGCAGTCGTGCTGCTGTTCAAGATTGCAGTGATTAGGCCGTCGGCTGCAGGGGATCATGTGACTGACATTCAATCCAAAAGCACAGTTACATATTTTATCATAATATTGTCACATCTGATTTTTTTTCCAGGTTCAAATGCAATGGAGGTCAGGTGCTGGAGGGTCAAGGCACGAGCTGGGGCGACTGGGGCAACTGGAGTCCAACGTGTGAAGGAACGGGAATCTGCGGCATACAGACACTGGTAGAACCGTCACAGGGAAGCGAAGGAGACGACACCGCTCTCAATAACGTGCGCATGTTCTGCTGCGATTAAGGTGATGTGATCGCTATCAAAAACTCAGACTGACACACTGCAGATTAACTAAATCTGTTTTTTCTTTCAGGTTTAAGAGGATGACAACAAGAACAGCAAGAAGATCAAATGTATTGTAATTATTCATCATACTATGATCAACTAACAAACCATGTCATACAACAGTTTTGTAATGTAAATCTGTAAATTCAGCCGGTCATTATCACAAAAAATAAAGCCTAACCGGATGATCGGGTTAGACCGGTTTTGAAGTTGAAATTATCTTATTCATTCTTGTAGGTTAGTGACTCTTCTGAAGACTCCTGAACTTCTGCTGAAACGGTTGTCAAATATCAGCAATAAAGACTTTCTAAACCGAACATTGTAGTTTCACATTGTTTTGCACAACAATTTACATCAGATCGTTCACTACATTAGTGCATGTGGCAGATGGTCTAAAGTGACTTATTGCATTAAAATAAATTGTCTTATCCATTCATGCATTCCCTGAGAATGATTTGTGTAATCTACAGGAACACTACATTAAGTGTAATATTGTCAAGTTACCGTTAACTCTTTGCCTTTCCAAAGATATAAATGTTTATTTAGCTAAAATGGCACAATGCACATTCAGAAAATTATTTGATGCAAAACAAATTCAAACCTCATTTTAATACTTTAATATTTGAGAAGACCGTAAACTCACTCCTGCAGTAAATATCACAAACAGTGCCAGAATCAAGCAGTTATAAATCTGTATTCAAAGACTGTAATAATCTGAGTTTTTTGTTATGTTTGGATCGCTGATGTTAACCCTCTGGTGTCCTTCATTTCAGAGTCACACTCAAGACCTTCGGGACCAAATGGTCCGGGAGGGTGGGAATAATATTTATAAAAATAAAATCATCTTTTTTTTTTTACTTGTTTTTTATAATATTTTTTCTTTTCTTTTTTGGTGTTTTGAGAATTTTATGATTTATAATTATTTATGCAATAATTATGACCCATTTTTTCCCATTGAATATAATAGAATTTTTTTATATATATGAATTTTTTTTTAATTTTTTTATTAAAGCATTATTTCATTTTAGAGTCAAGCCTAGGCCTCATGAAATAATTTTTTTAAATGAGATGGGTGCCATCTGGTGGATACACTGAACATTTTTATCACGCAATAGCACATTTTTACCACTAGATGGATTTACAGCTTTCTGTAGAAAGGCTTGCGAATTCTAGTGATTTTTGCACATATTTGCCAATTTTTTTTAGGTTTTTGATTTTAAAATATAATAACAGATTCACAAAGACTATTTTTGTATTTTTTGTTTGTTTGTTTATACAAAAAATGTGTTTTCATATTTTTGACAATTTCCCATTCATTTCCTATGGGGGTCATTTTTGACCAAAGAGCAGAAGTGTGACGACCACTTAGCATGCTTGGATCATGACCTCAATATTTTTTGTGTGTTCACATACCTAATACCATAAAAGTCACCTAGTTTCGTAACATTCTGAAGAAGCTGTGATTTTTAAAAATTCAAAATAGATTTATGTAATCTGAATTTATTAGTGTGTATGTGTATACAAGTGTGTTTGTGTGTGTGTGTGTGTGTGTGTGTGTGTGTGTGTGTGTGTGTGTGTGTGTGTGTGGATGTGTCTGTTTTGCTCTCTTGATGTTTTATAGATTCACCCCTTCACTGTTGTGTGCTTTTTTTCTGGATCGTGGCTGATTTGTAGATTGTACGCACAAAAAAACTCTGTATTTATACATTTTTGCCAATTTCCCATTCATTTCCTATGGCGGTCCATTTGGTCCCGAAGACCTTGAGTGTGACTATTTTTTTTACAACCACTTAGACTATTCAAATCCTGTCGCCAATTTTTTTGGGTGTTCATATACCAAGTACCAACAAAGTCACCAAATTTCGGACCATTCCGATGAAGCTATGATTTTATACATTTTTTTATTTAAACATTTTGGGACCATTTGGTCCGAAGAACACCAGAGGGTTAAGAAGGCACAGCCAATAAGCGTGCTCTTCACTGCGTGACGTCAGCCAGTGTGTGCCCACTGAAGAGAGATGAGCATTAAGTTTTCTGAGGCTGAACAATAGTGACCATTTTCCATAAAGTGGACATTCCCTTTCGTGAGTCATTGAAAATATGTAAGTGTGATTTGCTGTTTTTTTCAAGGTGACTCTATATTTGTTAGTCAAGTGATTTGACTTTATTGGTCTCCTAGCTTGTTTACTCGCACGGGCACCTGGGTGTGCTCTTTGATACCAATCTTTCATTTGAAAGTCATGTCTCTAGTATCTGTAAAACTGCATTTTTCCATCTTAAAAATATATCTAAATTACATCATATGATCTCATTGACAAATGCGGAACAATTAGTTCATGCGTTCATGACCTCAAGGCTAGATTATTGTAATGCTCTACTGGGTGGTTGCCCTGCACGCATAATAAACAAACTACAGCTGGTCCAAAACGCAGCAGCTCGAGTTCTTACCAGAAGCAGGAATAATGACCATATTAGCCCAGTTCACTCAACCGATAAAGCATTGTCGGGAAATTTGTTTTGCGTAGTGACAAACTAAAATTCTGTATCAAAATTTATAAGGAAAGACCAGTACTTTGTTTAGACTTGGTTTGTAGGGAATTCCAAACCTGCGCACATATATTCAAACGCACATAACTATAGAACCAATTGTTAATGCGCATGTGAACGCCATCAGCGTTTCGCATTTAAAGTCTGTGTAGAGAGAATGGTGTCGTCTTAGCGGCCCCTAATTAAATAACAAATGATCGTTGCGCTGGAAGCGAATCAATCAAAACAAACTTTATGATAATATCTCGTATCATTTATACGCCAAAACGAGTTTTAGCGTAAATATGGTACGCAGTTTTCGCGTGCATATGATACACACTTTATGGCGTGTAATATGCACGCCCTCCTCACCCCTAATCCTACCCAAAGGGTTTTCAGTGCGTATCATTTGAACGCTATAACTCGTTTTGGCGTATAAATTATACGAGAATTATCATTCGTGCTATAGATACGCACTTTCATGAGATTGTGTTGGAAATGGTTGCTAAAACCATATCCTGATACTGGCAGGCTTACAGAGGGCCAAGAACTTTACAACATGCCAACAAGTCGAGCCCGATGTGTGGTTGAACATGCGTTTGGGAGGTTGAAAGGAAGGTGGAAGTGTCTCAGTAAGCGAAATGACTGCAATGTAAATGTTGTTGTTGATATGGTGGAGACATGCTGTACACTGCACAACTTGTGTGAATTGTACATGGACAGATTTATACCAGAGTGGTGTGATCGTGATAAAGATGCTGAACGTTCATCTTGCAATGTTGGTGATGAGCGTTCAGATGCAAGAAGTGCTCTGCAACAGTTGTTCATGCAGCAGCAATAATTGTAAGTTGTTGTTATATTGTGTTTGTTACAAATAAAATATTTGAAATGAAGATTTGGCGTAACCCTGTTTTGTGACTTGAATACAATTCTTTATCCTAAACGGTACTGTCATGATAGATTACTGGAAGCAAATGCGGGTGAAAACAGTGTTTATTTAGAACAGCAAAACTGAAAGGTAATATCACTCAAAAGTCAATGATGAAGGTTCTCTCAGGAAAAAGGCGATCTGGCTCTCTCAGGGGGAAGGCAATCAGGCTCTCTCGCAGGGACTTCGATGGTCAGGTGAAGTGGTGCTCGGATGTGGTGAAACCGTGGTAATCTCCAGTGCTCGGTGCTCGGGTGCGGTGAAACAAAGAAGATAATATCCACAGACAAAACAGGATCCGGATGAAACGGCACAACACACACATAACAGGACTACAAACAACGGATGGACACTGGAATGGAGAGATGAGTCAGTATTTATGGAGAGCGGAAATAGATTGCAGCTGAAGCGGGGAATTAGTGTAATAGATAGCAGCTGGAGCACTGAACAACCACGCGAGCGGGACAACGCCCACTCACGCACACTCACAGACATGTAAACAAACAGTGACACGAGACACAGAGGAAACAGTGCATAAATCAACCGTGACAGTACCCCCTCTCCTAGGAATGCCTCACGGCATTCCCAGACCCCCTTACCTGTCGATTGTAATCATCGATAAGGGAGTGATCCAGGATGTCACGAGCAGGAACCCAACTTCTCACCTCCGGACCGTAACCTTCCCAATCCACCAAGTACTGGAATCCGCGTCCCCTCCACCTAGAATCCAGGATGCGACGGACCGAATAGGATGGTTCCCCGTCTACGAGTCGCGGCGGTGGGGGAACCGGGACTGGCGGATTAATACGTGAAAAAAACACGGGCTTTATCTTTGAAACGTGGAAAACCGGAAGAATTCTCCTGTACGCCGGAGGAAAGTTGAGGCGGACTGCCACCGGGCTAACGATCTTGGTGACAGAAAACGGGCCAATGAATTTAGGAGCTAATTTATTCGACACGGAGCGGAGAGGAATGTTCTTGGTAGAAAGCCACACTTTGGAACCGACGACGTATACGGAAGGCCTTGACCGGTGGCGATCGGCTTTGGCCTTGGTGCGCTCCCGCACTTGGAGGAGTGTCTCCCGGGCTCTCGTCCAAGTACGGTGACACCTCTGGATGAAGGCGTGGGTGGAGGAGACCGCGACCTCGGATTCCGTACTAGGAAAAACAGGTGGTTGGTACCCTACACTACACTCAAACGGAGACAGGCCCGTGGATGACACTGGCAACGTATTGTGGGCGTACTCCACCATAGAAAGTTGTTGACTCCAGGAGGAAGGATTCCTGGAGACCAAACATCGTAGTGTTCTTTCCAAATCTTGGTTGGCTCTCTCAGTTTGACCATTGCTCTGGGGATGGAACCCAGAGGACAGACTGACTGTCGCCCCCAGCAATTTACAAAACTCTCGCCAGAATTTGGACACAAATTGGGGTCCCCTGTCGGAAACCACGTCTGTCGGGAGGCCATGTAACCGAAAGACGTGGTTTACGACTGCCACCGCTGTCTCCTTGGCTGAAGGCAATTTGGGCAAGGGGATAAAGTGGGAACCGGTCCACCGCCGGCTTCGAGAACCGGTCCACCACGGTCAAAACTACCGTGTTACCCTGGGAGGGTGGGGGGGCGGTTATAAAATCTAGAGCGATGTGGGACCAGGGTCTCGAAGGTACTGACAGCGGTTGAAGTAACCCATCTGGGGGTCGATTGGACGACTTACCAGTGGCACAACTAGAGCAAGCCAAAACAAAATTGTGAACATCACGAGCCATAAGTGGCCACCAGAATCGCTGCTTAACTAAATAGATAGTACGACTCACCCCTGGATGGCAGGCTAGATTAGAGCAATGACCCCACTGGATAACGTCTGATTGTAATCCCTCCGGCACAAATAAGCGGTTAGGTGGGCACCGGATCGGAGCCGTTACCCCTTCCAAGGCCTTCTTGACCCTCGATTCGACCTCCCATGTGAGCGAAGAGATAATTAGGGTCTCTGGAAAAATGCGCTCAGGAGTAGGTTCGTGTTCGGGACGATCAAAAATACGCGACAAAGAATCGGGTTTGATGTTTTTGGACCCCGGACGATATGAAAGAGTAAAATCGAAATGACCGAAAAAAAGTGCCCACCGAGCCTGCCTGGAGTTCAATCTTTTGGCGGTTCTAATATACTCCAGATTCTTGTGGTCTGTCCAGACGATAAAGGGTACCCCTGATCCCTCCAACCAGTGACGCCATTCCTCCAACGCTAGCTTGACTGCCAACAACTCTCGATTACCAATGTCATAATTTCGTTCGGCAGGAGATAGACGATGTGACAAAAACGCGCAAGGATGCATCTTGTCATCTGAAGGAGAGCGTTGGGAAAGAACTGCGTCTACCCCCACCTCTGATGCATCGACCTCCACCACAAACTGACGTGACGTATCTGGGGCAATTAAGATGGGAGCTGAAACAAAGCGGCTCTTTAGTTTGGCAAACGCAGCCTCAGCTGCGTCTGACCACCTGAACGCAGTTTTGGGAGAGGTCAGTGCGGTCAGAGGTGCGGCTAGTTGGCCGAAGTTGCGAATAAATCGCCGATAGAAGTTGGCGAATCCCAGAAACCGCTGCAGGGCCTTGCGGGAATCTGGGATTGGCCACTCTACCACAGCCTTAACTTTGTCAGGATCCATACGCATACCTTCAGCCGACACGATGTGTCCCAGAAAAGAAACCGACTGTGCATGGAAAACGCATTTCTCCGCCTTGACAAAAAGCCGATTCTCTAGCAATCTTTGAAGCACTTGTCGGACATGTTGCACATGCTCCTGGAGAGACGAAGAAAAAATCAATATGTCATCCAGGCAAACATATATGAATTGATCGATCATGTCTCGCAACACATCATTGACGAGCGCCTGGAAGACTGCGGGACTATTGGACAAGCCAAACGGCATAACCAAATATTCAAAGTGCCCCCTAGGGGTGTTAAAAGCAGTCTTCCATTTATCCCCCTTCCTGATGCGGACCAAATGATAAGCATTACGTAAGTCCAATTTTGTGAAGAGTGACGCTCCCTGCAACCTCTCGAAGGCTGAAGACATCAACGGCAAAGGATAAGTGTTCTTCACAGTGATGTTATTCAACCCTCGGTAGTCAATGCAAGGTTGCAGAGAACCGTCCTTCTTCCCCACAAAAAAGAACCCCGCCCCCGCTGGAGAAGAGGAAGGCCGGATGAACCCGGTTGCTAGAGAATCAGAAATATATTTCCCCATAGCCTCTCTCTCAGAAACCGAGAGTGAATAAATCTTGCCCTTAGGCGGAGACTTACCTGGCAGTAAATCTATTGCACAGTCATAGGGACGATGCGGAGGGAGAGAAGCAGCCCTTGACTTAATGAACACTTCCCTCAGGTCACGGTACTCTACGGGCACGTTTGACAAATCCACTGCTTCCTCCTGCAACACAGGGACAGAAACAACAGAACAAGCAGACACTAGACACGAATTATGACACTCAGTGCTCCAAGCCGAAATAGTTCTCAGTTTCCAGTCAATGCGGGGATTGTGCAAACTTAGCCAGGGGTGTCCTAAAACAATGGGTGTGAGGTGGGAGTCCATGATGTAAAATGAAATGGTCTCTGCGTGATTTCCAGATGTGATGAGTGTGAGGCTCTCGGTGACTTGGGAGATGGCTGGTAGTGTTTGTCCGTTTAATGCGTTTACGGTGATTTTCTGGGGGAGTGTTTGGAGGGGAATTTGAAATTGTAATGCAAAGTGGTGATCCATAAAGTTACCTTCTGCTCCAGAGTCTATAAGTGCATTGCAGTGGTGATCGTGAGTTGACCATCTCAGTCTTACCGGGAGGATGGTGGAAGTGGATGAGGTCTTCTCTGCGGAGATCCCACCCGATAGTAGCCTCATACTTACTATCGGGCTGGGCCTTTTACTGGACAGCCATGAGCGAAATGTCCGGCGCCACCACAGTATAAGCAAAGGCCCTGGGATCTCCGCCTTTCTCTCTCCTCCCAGGAAAGCCGAGCTCGCCCTACCTGCATGGGCTTGGGATCGTGGGGACCGAACGCCAGGGACCATGCCGCTGGACCGCTGGTGTTCCACGCTGCCGCGGACCCTGTTGGGAGACGTTCGTTGACCGATCCGAGACAGACGAGTGTCCACCCTCAGGGCCAGATCCATAAGTGCGTTTAGAGACGGGGGTAGGTCCAGGGCGTAGATCTCCCTTTGGACGCATTCGGCCAGCCCATGCAGGAATAGATCCCACTGCGCCTCCTCGTTCCAGCGACATTTGGCCGCCAGGGTCTTGAACTCAATGGAATAGTCCAAGACGGATCGATCTCCCTGGCGTAGCTCTGCCAAAACCCTGGCAGCCTCTCTTCCCGTGACGGCACGATCAAAGACCCTCCTCATCTCCGCCGCGAGCGCCTGGAATGAGGAGCAGCACTGGTCTTTATTTTCCCACACAGCTGTCCCCCAAAGCGCCGCTCTCCCAGTCAGTAGCGTTAACACGAATGCCACTTTCGATTCCTCCCTCTCGAAGGTCTTAGGCTGTAGGGAGAAATGCATGCTGCAACGTGTTAGAAACGGGCGGCAGTAGTTGGGCTCACCGGAGTATGGCTCGGGGGTAGGAAGTCTGGGTTCCGACTGGGAGAGAGGCACAGCTGGTGTGGGGGGAACTGCCGGTGCGTCTGGTGGTGCTGGCGCAGTGGGAGGTTGAAGCTGATGGAATCGCTGGGTGAGCTCGGACACCTGCGAGACAAGACCCTGAATTGCTCGTCCAGTCTCCCCCTGGCTGCGTTCCTGTGCATCCATCCGGCCGATGCACACTCGGATAAACTCCTCTAAAGAGGCTGAAGAACCACCCGCTGCTCCCATGTCATGGTCCATCCGTTCTGTCATGATAGATTACTGGAAGCAAATGCGGGTGAAAACAGTGTTTATTTAGAACAGCAAAACTGAAAGGTAATATCACTCAAAAGTCAATGATGAAGGTTCTCTCAGGGAAAAGGCGATCTGGCTCTCTCAGGGGGAAGGCAATCAGGCTCTCTCGCAGGGACTTCGATGGTCAGGTGAAGTGGTGCTCGGATGCGGTGAAATCGTGGTAATCTCCAGTGCTCGGTGCTCGGGTGCGGTGAAACAGAGAAGATAATATCCACAGACAAAACAGGATCCGGATGAAACGGCACGGCACACACATAACAGGACTGCAAACAACGGATGGACACTGGAATGGAGAGATGAGTCAGTATTAATGGAGAGCGGAAATAGATTGCAGCTGAAGCGGGGAATTAGTGTAATAGATATCATTTTCTCCGTAGGAAATTGATTTTCATCCATAATGAGCTACGAGGTTGTGGCCACAAGGTATAAAAATCAACCTTGTTATTTGCGATCTTCTGGAGAAATACTATTCTAAGCAAAACACTGACGACTCTAATTGTTCGAACTCTTTTTTTATTTTTTTATTTTTTTTATTAATGCTTAGAACATACATAAATCAATGCAGGGGTAAATGCAATTTAGATTACAATTACATATTACAACATCAGGAAAATATCATACAAATGACATAAAGAAACCGTTTTAAGGGCTTTAGATGTAATTGCTGGATGTAATGAGAGTGTCCAGGTACGATTTAAGTTCCTTACAGAATATGAAAAAATACATTTACATTTACATTTGTGTAAGAAATTTTTTGCTAACAGAATAAATAAGCTTTATCAAAAAAATATTGGTCCTTTACATCCTTACCAAAGTTGTGTTGACCAAATAAAAAATCTTTGTATAACAAATAAAAACTCTGTGATGAAAATGTGCGTACAAAGATACAGAAATCCTTCCAAAACAGACAGGTATAAGTGCATTCCCTGAAGAGATGAGAGATAGATTCATCTTCAGTACCACAAAAGGAACATAAAGAGTCAATATCAGGAAACATTTTTTTTTTAAGTAGAGCTTCACGGGATAGAAACGATGAAGTAATTTATAAGACACTTCTTTGACCTTATTGGTTATTAAATATTTAGATGACAAAGTCCACACTTTCTTCCATGTAATATCGACAAATTGGCCATTCCAATAGGACACAATGTATGGGAGAGAAACAAACTCATTCTGAAATAGCTGTCTAATTCTCCTGTTACGACCAGAGGAGTTAGATAAAAAACAAATCTTCCCAATCATGGTATCAAAAGGATGAGCTACTGATGTGGAAATCAGAGATCTAGCTGAGTCTCTGAGAAGAGTTATTGCTCCATGAGGAATGGCATCCATTACAATGGAAAACTCTCGTGGAGTGACAGGTATATTATACTTGTTTAAAAATTCTGAATAGGAATACAAGTGTCCATCAGTATTGATTAGATGAGAGACCAAAATAATATTATTATTAACCCAATCTGGGAAAAAGAAAGACTTATTTTTATAAAGAATATCGCAATTGTTCCAAATTAAATAACGATGAGGACTAAAATTGTGTTTATAAATTAGGTGCCAGGCCAAAAGCATTTGTTTATGAAAATTTGATAATTTAAGGGGTAACTTAGTGATGTTATAGTTACATAACAAGAGAAAAGGGAGACCTCCAACTTTAGAGAAAACAAGATTAGGGAGAATATTCCAGAATGAAGAGGGGTTTGTTTTAGTACCGTTTTAACCAATTTATTTTGAAAGTGTCATTCAAGGAAGTGAAATCTAGAAAATTTAGCCCACCAGAGTCATATTTGTTAATAACCACAGACTTTTTAATGTAATGCCTCTTATGCTTCCACAGAAAGTCAAACATGCAGATTCATCCACGTATAAAGAGAGAGCAGGATAAGTTAATCTTGAGATACCCTCAGCTTTAGCAATAAAGGTCCGCCCTCTCATAGATAAATCCCTCTGTAACCATGAGTTGAATTTCCTTTTAGTTTTTTCAACAACTGAGTCAAAGTTCAGTCTGCATCTGACTTTATCATCCTTACATATGGATACACCCAGATACGTCACCTGTGACTGAACTGGAATACCATAAAGAGAGAGAGAAGAACAGGTTTTGACAGCTAACAGCTCACATTTATTAAGGTTTAGATTTAGACCGGAAGCTTTGGAGAAAAAATTAATGTGTTGAATGGCAATCGGAATCTGTGATTCATCTTTTAAAAATAGAGTAGTGTCGTCAGCTAGCTGACTAATAAGAATATACTTGTTGCCAATAGTAATGCCTTGCAAATGACTACTTGAAAGAGAAGAGGAAAGAAGTTGTGCAGCTATGAGAAATAAATAAGGGGATACAGGGCAACCCTGACAGACTCCTCTTGACACTTGAAATCTAGGCGAAGTACCTAATTTAAGGTTAATGGAACAGTTGGCATTCTTATAAAGAGTTCTTATAGATTTGCAGAATGAATAAGCTTTTGAAGAGATAGAAACATAAAATCGTGTTCGAGAGAGTCAAAAGCTTTGTTAAAGTCTATAAAAAGAATAAGACTTTCATCATTAACTAATTCACTATAATAAATCTAGAACAAGTCTGATATTGTTTGCTATATGTCTTTTTGGCATAAACCCTGATTGAGTTTCATCAATAACCGAACTCAGAACACACTTAAGCCTCTTGGCCAAAACCCAAGCTAATATTTTATAACCATTATTGAGAAGACAAATAGGCCGCCAATTATCTATTAAAGTAGTATCTTTTTTAGGCTTAGGTATAAGAGTTAGGAGTCCTTGTGTTAAACTAGAAGGCAACGTTTCTGATTGGATACTCTCCAAAAACATCTCTAGCAGGAACGGTGCCAACTCTTCTGAAAAGCTTTTGTAAAATTCAGCCATTAGGCCATCAGTTCCTGGAGATTTGTTATTTTTAAGGCCTTCAATCCCCTCAAATACTTCATTGATAGTCATGGTTTTATCACAAGCGAGCTGGTCATCTTTAGATATTGACTTAATCTCCTTTAGTGACTGGAAGAAAAGAAAGGCTGAATCCTTACAGTAATTAGATTTATAAAGTTAAAAAAAATTACTACAAAAAGAGGCAATTTGCTTTGGATTATCTGTCAAGATACCGTTAATTTGCAGCGAACTAATTATAAGATTTCTAGAGTTGTGTTTTTCCATTCTAAAGAAATAAGCAGAGCTCTGTTCTCCTTGTTCTAGCCATTTCCTTCTCGAACGAACATAGGAGCCTTCAGCTTTGTATTTATAAATACTGTCTAATCTAGATTGGAGCTCTGCAAGTTCTGTTAGGTCAGTTTCAGATAAGCCTTTGTGAGTTTTACTCTGAAGGGTTATGATCTTTGCTATAACCTTCTCCTCTTCATACCTTCTCTGTTTTGCCAAATTGCTACTAAAATGCCTAATACATACTCCTACTTCATTTAGGCAAAACATTTTGTTAGAAGAAGCTTTCACCCAGTAGTATTAAATCAAAAAAGAAAATCTTTTCTTCAAGTCATCATGCTTAAGTAGAATTCATTTTCCAACAAGAGGCTCTAGAAACTGTATTTGAAAGTTCTGTAGATAGAGGAGTAGACAGAAGAATAGTTTGGTGATCCGTTAAAGGAGAAGGAAGAATGCTAACTGAAACATTATAATGTTTGAAAGAATATGGTACAAGCCAATAATCTAAACGAGAAAGTCTTGAGAGGTTCTTGTTGCCCCAAGTGTAAGCTTTAGTATTTGGGAACTTCTCCCTCCAGATATCAATTAAATCAAACTTCTCCATGAAAATTTTCAATTTCGAATTAGGCGAAGTGGACTGTCTAGGAGGAAATCTATCAAGATTGTTATTGGGAGCGATATTAAAATCTCCACCAATACAGATTACAGCATCAGGAAATGTATTAAGCCATAACGAAATTTTATCTCCTATATCTTCTAATAACAGGTCATTTTCCAGAGAAGCATTATACCCATAAATGTTTATCAATAACACAAAACTATTATTTATACAGATTACCATTAAAAGAAAATGCCCCTTAGGATCTATATAATTCTGTAGCACTGAACCTGCAAAATGGTTTTTCATTATAATTACACCAGCAGAATGCTTCGAACCATGAGCCATCCAAACCTCGTTGCCCCATTGGTTTTTCCAAAAATTAGAGTCATTACAAACAGAATGAGACTCCTGGAAAAAAAACTAAATCAGTTTTGAAAGATTTAGCATACAAAAACAACGCTTTACGCTTTACTTTATCACGCAAACCCCTGGCATTGAGAGAAACCATTGAAATGGACATTCAAAAGAACAGAACAAAGCATAGGATATCAAAATGAATTGTCGTAATACCCTCTAGGGATGAAAGTGCATTGTTAGCTGACTAACAGTCAAATGAGTTCAATATTCGGCATAAATTAAGTCAATCAAATTAATGAATATTTTTAAACTGAACAAGTACACCCACTAAATGTTTACCATGCTTATGAAGGATAAATTTCAAATCCATCAATAAAGGCACGACCTCCCACGAAGTGAGCTCTCTTTCCCTCTTTTCGAGCCTTGTCAACAGCGGGCCAAAGTAGATGTCTTCTTTCCCGATTGGACGCAATGAGATCCTCAGTTACCCTTTTTCCACCAACAAGAACCGGGTGCTGGTTCAGAGCCAGAGCCAAAGCTGGTTCATAGTTGGTTCGACTGACGAGCTTACTAAGAACCGGTTTGCCTTTCCACCGGCTAGAGAGCCACAACAGAGCCATATCTTACGTCACTGTATACGTCTCATGTTGCCCAGCAACCGCTAGTGCGGTAGCGCCAAACACAAACACGGCAGGCTTGTTCGAGATGCATCGGCTTCTCGCAGATCGATCGCCGCATGACATCAAAGCACTGCGATAGCGATCTAAAAGCACAAGGAGTCGTATGCTCTCCAAACACTCCCGCAGCTCCGATCGGTCCTCGCCGCTCCGGTGCATCTCGAACAAGCCATCAACAATAACGGACGTTGCAATACTATGGATGCTCATGGGTTCAACTCCAACGCGTTCGTGCAGCTCGCCGTAACTTACATAGACGGATATTATAATCAAGCTGCTATTAGCTCGACTAGCTGCTATTTAAAAATGGCGGTCACAAGTTTCTATTCGTCTTGTTGGTCACGGTAACCCCGCCCCCAGCCCCTGACGCAAGCGGTTCTTTCTTGGCTCCGTTCTAGACCCTGCAATGATTTGGTGCTACTTAAGAACCAGTTTTACTGGTTCGGAGCTGGTACTTTGGCGGTGGAAAAACAAAGAACCGATTTGAAACTATAGGCTCTGGCTCCGAACCAGCACCAGCTCTGCCTTGGTGGAAAAGGGGTAAGTGAAGCGAAGTTGATTGATACGAAGAAACTCCGACGTCCTCGCTGCCTTCCACACTCCGTCCCTCATCACTCGCGAAGAAAACTGAATAATGATGGGTCGCGGGCGCGAACTATTCGGGAGCCTCTTTCCAACGCGGTGAACGTGCCGATTTTGTCTGAAAGGCTGCTTCCTGCCTCAGGGAACGTGGATTCACATATACGGATGGACTCCGCTCTCACATCCTCCCTTTCCTTCTCGGTCACACCGTGTAAACGTAGGTTCCAGCGACGGGAGTATCTTTCCAAGTCAGTGAGACGTTGTTCACAAAATCCCATCTTCTTCTCTTCAGTGTTCAATCTTGTCTCTACGTGACTGACTTTGCCTTTGATATCGTTTAATTCAGCACATACGAAATCCACAGTTTTTTTCAAACCTTCAATCTTTAGGGCATTTTCACTCACCATTTTTTCGATGGCGTCAGAGCGGGTGTTAATCAGATTAGACAGCGTTGATATAATAGATGAGATATCATCATCTGCCTTGCCCTTTTTGGATGGAGGTTTAGCTGGGATATCTGGAAGCGGTGTTTTGGCCCCAGTCAGAGTTTCGTCCACAGACACATAGCTGTGAAAGTCCATCTTGTCAGATTGCCTCGAAACACGCGACATCTCTTTCCTTTTGTCTGCTGTCGACTTCATATTCGAATCTCGGAGAGAGCAAAAAGATAAAACAACTTGGTGTTTTTACAAAAAAAACAACAACTTTAATTAGTGATATTAGTGCCGTTATAAAAGTTTGTCAGCAGAGCTCTGCAAAAGTAAAGTTAGCAGGACGCCATCTTGGACTCCTCCCCCCGACAGTTCGAACTCGAGTCGCGCCACGGTTACCATGGCGACGTTTACCGCCCCCGCAAACGGTGATCTGAAGTAAATAAATACCGGTAGTTTGTGTTTATACTTTGCCTTTTTTGTCTTAAGGTTAAACCGAGCAGGAAAATAATTGGAATAGGAAATGAAACATACATATGCCAGTGGTGCTGAAAAACGAAAGATATCAGACAACAAAAGAAAAGCTTTATTGAGTCTACCAAAAGTTACCTCTTTCTTTGGTCCAACATCATCCACGGATTAATAAACCGTACCCACGAGTTTCTATTCCGCGCGCTCAGACTTGTAAAAGTATGTGCCCATACTTTCGCAATCCGTTCATTCCCACGGGTTTGTAAACTGTACTCACAGATTTGTGGCTCGCCTTCATTTTAGAAGAACACCAGGAGTTACGTACGTTGTTAACGAATCTTATTGTATAATGTTTTATTGTGTATTAAGTGGAATACATCAAATTGTCTTAACTGCGTCTGCATGCTTAAAGTGATTCTCAATTGAACGACGTGCATCAAAATCTTTTGTTTATTTGTGATAATCTTAGCACTTAAAAATTAAAAATAAAATAATCTTAGCACTTTAGTATATTGTCTAACCTGTATTATGACTGATATTTGACGCGTTGTTCCTTTCTTGTACGACAAACGCGTCTTCTAAATATGTAGCCTATAAAATGTAATTATTATTATTATTTGAGTTTATAACTATAATTGAGTTCAAGACTGTAATATTTTTATCATAAAATAATTTATTTATTTTTAAACAAAAATTCTGCAAAAAATGTAGCCTTATTTAATCCAAACCTGTAAAAGGTTAGTGTCATGGTTTCCCTTGTTCACCCTGGCTCTGTCAGTATGTGCACTACATTACCCAGGCTCCTCTTTGGCACACCTGCATTCATTCTCTCCAGATCATTGATCACCCGCACCTGTTCACCATCAGCAACCTCGTCATCAAGCACTATAAAACTCTCACTGTGATTTCAGTCTGGGTCAAACTACAGGATATAGGAATATAGGGTCTGAGGGTGAGATGTATGGTGCCTCTGCCTGCCTTAAAAGCTGAGGAGCCCAGTGTGGAAGCTGGAGCTGAACACGCAGCGTCAGCTGAAGCCTGGGCTCTGATCCTTTGGGGTGGGTGGTGGGGTATCCACCCCCCTTCAATTTTTTTTTTTTTTTTTTTTTTTTTTTTTTTTAAGGAAGGAAAGGAAAGGAAAGGAAGGAAAGGTGAAAGAAAGAAAAGAAAATAAAACAATACAGATTCATCACCCAGGTGGATAAAATATTCAGTAGGTGGCGGTAATGCTCCTATGGAGTGAACGGCCAGATAACTAAAAGAAGAAGTCTGGGTCAAACCTCCAACAGGAACAGACCATATTCCATTGTCTCCGTTTCCTCTGATACATCAAGTCTCCAAGATGTAATGTATACTTACCTGAAACACTAATGTCATTGTTGTGCTGGCTTCAGAAATCCTGTCTGAATCCATGCTACCTGAGATCCTGTGTTCCTTTGAGTTGCCAGTGTTTCTTTAGAGCTTGCTTGTGCCGACCACATCTGAAAGAGAAGAGACTAATATTACTGAACTGTGATTGCTTGACATCAACTTATCTGAAGTGAAAGTGATTACCTGCTTTTCGCCCCACATTGAATTATCTTCATGGAATCTACTCTTGAATTCAATGAATACTCACTTTGCACTCTTGTTACTTTAAATAAAGCTGTGTTTGGATTCACTTACCTCTGTCTCCTGGCCTGTATCCTGACAGTTAGGTTATAGCCTATAAAAATGAAGCAATTGCCAATGCAAAAAAAAAAAATTGTGAAAACTGAAGGCACGGTTTATAATTCTGAGAGCATGAATTAGAAACTCGTGGGTGCGATTTCTTAAACCGAGGGAACAGTTTTAGAATTCGTGAGTACGGTTTATAAACTGAGCAGACGGATTGCAAAACCGTCACCACGGATTTTTTTTTTTTTTTTTTTTTTTTTTCTCACCCACAGGTGACTTCCCGGGCTCCGTAGCTGAAAATATACTGCGTAAATCAATTAAGCAGTGAAGTTGCCCTGTGTGAAAGGGCTAGGCTTATTCCGTTGTATAATTGTATATATAGTTTTAATCAAATAAGGTTGGATTATTTGTTGAGCTGCCTGAAGCTGAAAGTGCATGTAATAAAATAATAAACCATTGATGCAAACCAACAGGAATCCTTGCTTTTTCTGCTCTATTATGTTTATATTAGTTACTGAAACGGGCCCCCAGATGCTTAAAGGGATACTTCAGGATTTAGCATTAAGCTTCTTATTAGTAGAAAACCTGTAGTATTTTCGAATTACCATGCTTTCCACCCTCATATCCCCCTGAGACAAGAGAAATATGTATTTTTTGTCTGGAAAAAATCCTCCGATGACGCAAAAATCGTCATTTTGCGTCATCGGAGGATTTTCTGGCCAGAGGCTAAAGACTACAGCCAGTAGATGGCGTTGTCCCGCATGTTTTCAGCCCGCCCATAGAGGGTGGGATGGGATCTCATTCACAGAATGTACACAGTGGCTGCGTTCGAAACCGCATACTTCCCTACTATTTAGTATGGGAAAAAGAGTAGGCGAGCGAAAAAGAATGTACGAATCCAAAAGAGTAGGCGAGAATTACCTGGGTGACGTACTAATTATCGCGAGATTCGGACTTAAGTGCGTTCGAATATGCCTACTTTCCTACTATATAGTAGGCGAAAACAGTATGTGAAGGAAGCAGTACGTTCGAAACATCAGTATTCATGAAAGAGTAGGCGAGAAGTTCCCGGATGGCTTACTGCTTCCGGACAGATTTTTGAGTGCTCGACCGATGGATACTCTTCTATCCCAGGAGGCCACGCGAGAGGATACGTCATAACAAAAGAAGAAGAAGGATAGGTCATACTCGAACGTGACGGAAAGGATGACGGACGAGACTGTTTTCAAATGTGAGTATTACAAATCAAATGATCGCATGTGTTGAACTAACTTACTGTACAGTTGAATTGTTGAAGGTATAAAGACGCTATATATTTGTGATTTTGCTGTAAATCACATTTTATTATGTATAGCTAACAGAGAAGCTCCAGTAAGGACACATACGTCTCCAAAGTGGATTTGCATACATTTTAAACCGTATATATCTTAAATAAAATAACTAAATGTCTATTATCTGGCAAGAAACTCTTCTATAAGAATTGCAGATTACTACGTCTAATAGATATGAAATGGCATCTGAGTGTATGTGTGCTATTATGTAGGACAAATCTATAAAGTAACTAAACATAAGTTATCTATTTTATTTGTCCATTAGTACTGTTGATAAATTAAGGAACATTTATGTAGGATAAAAAGTTAAAACAACCTCAACATGTAAATGTAGTGTTGAGCTCATAAATCACAGAGGTAACGTGAGTCTGGTCTGGATGTTACAGGGACAGATGAACAGATGTGTGTTTATCCGGTGGAGAGTGGCTCATGAAGCTGAATGCTGCCATCAAAGGCTTTGTGACATTACAGAATGAATAACAACAACTATTTAAATATTAAGTTGTAGTTTATCTTAATTATTGTAATTTCAAACAGAGCTATTACAGCACTTTTCTGATTCTTGATTTCTGTGCATTTGCTGCAGATCTTCTGTGGTGGAGCAGGACCTGCAAGGAAAGATGATGGTGCCATTTGTGAAAAAAAGCGTTTTTGTCTTCTAAATAATACTGAAATCAAATGACATTGTGCTGTTAAAATTACTGCTTTTGTGTATTTTGTAGGATCTGAAATGTCAGCAGACTGGTGTGAGCACTGAGGATGAAGAGCCCAGAGCTGAATCCTGGAGATGGTGCCATGGATGAGACCCTCCATCACTCCACCTGCCCTTATTGCCTCAGATTGTGAAGCACAACACATCACGCAACAACCTCAGGCACGAAGGACCTCACCTCTGGCGGTCAGCTGATTCATCAGAATAAAGCCGCAGAATGGGAACCGCTGTGTTGAAATGGCAGAAGGATGTGGAGCTCAGCGCCTGTAGCCTACATACATGATTGTAGTTTGAATAAAGCTTTGTTTCATGTGTTGACTTGTATATGCATTTGTTTATTGTGTGATGGTGACTTTGATTCATTCTTTTACTAATTTATTAATATTTCTCATTATTGTCAGTAAATAAAATACAATTAATTAATGCTTTATTTATTGTTTGAATAAAAATGTAGATGTTCACTATATACACATCTAGAGTGTATTCATGCATAGCTATTTCAAATGACATACATTACATTTTGTTTGTTTTATTGAATTATATAATTTACAGTAAAAAGTAATATAATTAATCGATCAGCATTTATCGTTGTTATTATTGTATGTTTTGGGCTGGGATAGCAATGCAATTCATTCTGGGGTAATATTAATTTTTAATAATGATACTTAAATTTTTCGAGTATAAAATCAACAGTTTTCTCCAAAGGCGAATCTCCCTTTGTGCAGACATTACAAACGCTGAGGAAAACCGTTCTAGGTAGGGCTGTCGAGTTACTGATGTTATGAGGTATATGTATGTATGTATGTATATATATATATATTATATATATATATATATATATATATATATATATATATATATATATATATATATATATATATATATATATCAATCATGGGTTTGCAAACATATTATGAGATTTTATACACAGGAAAAAACCTATAAGGTTGAATATCAATATATATTTTCTTAAATAATTAATTGTATAATATACATTTAAAAAATGCATTTTCTGTTATTTATAGGCCTGAGGGATGAAACGAGAGTTAAATTTAACAAGAAAAAGAGGAAAACAAAGCAGTAAGCCACTTTTGCTTATGGATGAAAATGTTTGGATATAAAATAAAGAAATTAACAACATATTCAAGAGATGACAATTTTGGGATATCGTAATAAAAATAAATATCGTTAAGGATAAAACGGTGGGTCACATTAGTAGGGTTAAATATAAGAACTTAAATCAACCCTAAATGTACTCACAAAATAAATGGGCAGCAGTTTCTTCAAAAAAGACCACAAAATGAGCAAGTTTAATCAATATCATGATATTTACAGACAGATTAATTAAACGTGTCGTTCAAATCTTTTAAGTTGTTGCGCTTGTGATAACGCGTCGTAGGTCACATGATAACGTCAACATGGCAGATGTCCGGTTCTCATTCATACTCAACGAGATCTGGCTATAAAGTAACTACTCTTTTAGCGCTCGTTAAGTAAGTACTTATTGAAATGAAGTACCTACTCATTGAGTATGCGGTTTCGAACGCAGCCAGTGTCAGCAGTCTTTCTTTGGAAGCTAAGCTAGCAGGCTCTTGTTCTGTGGTCTGTGGAGAAAGCTGAATAGTAGGAGAAAGCTGAGTAAGTACTGTAGGGGTAGGGGCGAGATCGTTCAAAATGTCCGGGATTCAGCTTTTGCGTTCTGCGGTCGCCATTCATTGTTTACATGCACACCTTTTGTTTCAATCTAACTGAATTCATTCCGATTGGTGAATCTGAATGTAGTGTTTACATGAACGCTAAACAGGTGATCGTTTAATGTGCGTTTTACCATTGCTAAGAAAATTCCCGCTCCTCCGTGAGAGATGGGAGACCCGGCGCGTCTCAGTAATGACGCCACCGGCCTCGCGCCGTTCTCCCGCGGCCGTCAGCCTTGTCCTGCTCGCCACAGTAAACATGATGAATGAATGGAGACTGTAGAACGCAAAAGCTGAATCCCGGACATTTTGGGCGATCTCTAGAGATCCCTGGCAAATCCCTGGCAAACTCATCACGTAGGCTAAGTTAGCCTTGTTGTTTTCAACTGCGCGCACTCTTACCGGTAGGCGTGGCCTCCTAAGGCAGTGAAGCAAGTGCATTCTGGGAGTTGTTGTCTTTCATCCACATAAGCCAAAAATACATTTTCTGGCTTTTCTCAGTCTAGAAAGCTCTAAATTAAAAAATTTCTTCACATTTCTTTTACTTAAATGACCTATTTGAAATACACGCTCATCTTCCCAGAGGTGAAGTATCCCTTTAAGGCCGCCCCTGCAGTTGGTGCGCGGATAATAATCCGTCCTATCTCGTCGAGGACCCCGAAATACTCAACAGGTGTTAGAAAGACACTACACGCTGATATACAATTACACCACACAGCCACTATGGCCCAAATCACACTGGTCAAACCAACGTCATTAAAGAAATAACAAAATAACCCAAACCATAAAAATGAAAGCAAAACAAAACACAAACTATTATCTAGTCACGAAAAACAGAGAAAATAACCCAATTATGAAAACCAGAAGCACGACCTGAATTACCATCACGTGGTACGTGAGACTGCAAAACAAAAAATAACCAGACAATGATTTACTCCAATCAAAAAGATACACAACTTTCACTAAATCATACATACCACACGAGAATCACACGTCACGCGGTCAGGATGCACTCGCGAATGTTCTGCTAAAACACAATAAACCCATTAATATCTTTATGTTTGAGTGTCATTTTGGCTAACTTGTCCACCTGCTCGTTACCCTCAACACCAGCATGTGCCGGTACCCAAAGAAAATGAATTGCTATTCCTCCTAACTCTAATTGGAATAATGCTTTGTACACTTCATTGATGAGGTCGCCCCTGAATGACTTACCTGACTGTATGCTTTGTAGAACTGAATAACTGTCTGAGATGATAACAGTATTGTGAATTTTCTTTTCTTTTATCCATTCCAGGGCCAGCCAGATCGCTACTAACTCGTAGTGTACACAGATAATTTGCCATCTATTCTTTTCAAAATGCTTGCACCACTTGCTGGAATATGTACAGCTGAACCAGCACACTCTCTTTTTGGATCCTTTGACCCATCAGTGAATACATATGTATGACCTGAAAAATGTAACTCTAAATAATTCTGTACTACGGTCTTTACTGACATAATAATAATAATAATAATTCATTACATTTATATAGCGCTTTTCTCGGTACTCAAAGCGCTTTACATAGAAAGGGGGATCTCCTCAACCACCACCAATGTGCAGTATCCACCTGGATGATGCGACGGCAGCCATATTGCGCCAGAATGCCCACCACACACCAGCTTACTGGTGGAGAGGAGACAGTGATGAAGCCAATCAGTATATGGGGATGATTAGGAGGCCATGATGGACAGAGGCCACTGGGCAAATTTGGCCAGGATGCCGGGGTTACACCCCTACTCTTTCGAAAGACATCCTAGGATTTTTTAATGACCACAGAGAGTCAGGACCTCGGTTTTACGTCTCATCCGAAGGACGGTGCTCTTTTGGCAGTATAGTGTCCCCGTCACTACACTGGGGCATTAGGACCCACACAGACCACAGGGTGAGCACCCCCTGCTGGCCTTACTAACACCTCTTCCAGCAGCAACCTGGTTTTCTCAGGAGGTCTCCCATCCAGGTACTAACCAGGCTCAGCCCTGCTTAGCTTCAGTGGGCAACCAGTCTTGGGCTACAGGGTGATATGGCTGCTAACGGACATCTCTTTTGGTTTCTTTTTGATTTCTAAATGAACTCCCATGTAGAAGGTAATGGGAACATCCATGGCTGAATAGAGGACAGTGAAACAACAGGACTGTACTGCAACTGATGTAGCTCTAAACTCTCTGCTTTAGCATCACCTATCCACCCAAAGCTTCTGAAGTTGGACTTGTTATGCTCCCAACAGTCATTTAAAATATTCTTAGCTGGATGATCAGCATATTGCCCTTTAAGGTTAACCCAGTATGTTAACATCAGTTGCATTCTTCTAATCCTTAGTGGCATTTCACCCACTTCCACCTGCATTGCTGGTACAGGGGATGTTTTAAAAGATCCACTACAAATCCTCAGAGCCTGAGCTTGCAATATATCAAAGACCTTCACGATGGACTCTGCTGAAGACATATACACTAAGCATCCATAATCAAAGATCTCATAAGTGCCCAGTATATATTAAGCAAAGCTGCTCTGCTTGCTCCCCAGGACTGCCCTGATAAACAGCTGAGAAAGTTGACAACCTTTTTACACTTGCTTTCTATCTTATTTATGTGAACTTTCCATGTTAACTTTTCGTCAAACCATACCCCAAGAAAACGGATAGCCTTAACTTGTTCAAGAGGGTGATCATAAAGTTTAAAATTTAATGGGGTAAATTTACGCCTCCTTGAAAAACAAATTACTTGGGTCTTTGACACTGATAGTCTAAAACCCCATTCATTTGCCCACTCTTCCACTTTTGTTATTGCTGCTTGCATTTTTGTCTTGATATGTGATATATTACGTCCTCTGGCCCATAAGCTCCATCATCCCCATACAAAGATTTGCCTATACCTTGCTCTACATTTGAGAAAATATCATTAATCATGATATTAAACAATAATGGGCTACACACACTACCTTGCAGTGTACCATTCTCCGGTGCATATATTTCAGAATACTCTATACCTACTCTTACTTGTATCTTCCTGTCAAATAAAAAATCCAAAATCCAGTTGTATGCCTTACCCCCTATTCCCTTTGACTTTAGCTTAATTAGCAAACCCTCCTTCCAGAGTATGTCATACGCCGTCTCTATATAGAAAACTGCAATAACTGTCTCTTTATTGGTTTGTGCTTTTCTAATGTCAGACTCTAGACATAAGACTGAATCCATTGTGTTACGGCCCTTACGGAAACCGCTCTGATAGGGAGAGAAAAGACCTTTGCTTTCAATGTAGTATGCTATTCTTTCTGTGATTATTCTCTCCATAACTTCGCCCAGTTGTGATGTTAATGCTATAGGTCTATAACTACAAGGATCAGAGGGTTCTTTCCCAGGCTTAAGAACAGGAACTACTATTGAATGTTTCCACATTGATGGAAGATACCCAGAATCCCACACTTTGTTAAATAGTCTCAGTACTATTCTTAGTGTATAGTCTGTCATATTTGCTAACATTTTGTAGCATACCAGGTCTTTCCCTGGAGTAGCCTGTTTAGCAGATATAATGGCTTTCCAGCACAAGACTGCAAACACAGGGAGACTAAATAGGGAAGCAAACAAAAGAGGGTAACAGGGAAAGCAGGTGGGGCAAATAAATCAATAATCAGGTAACAAGATGGGAGGGGCTAGGCAATTGACAGGAGAGCACACGGCACAAGGAAATACATGACAAGCCATGTGCTCACAACAACCCAGACTATACACAAACACATGACAAACCGGGAATGCCAGAGCTCTGTCACCAACCCAAGATTTAACCCAACAGAAGTGACAGAACTCTGACACAATAATTATGAAGATATTACTATAAATTACAGCAACACCTCCCCGTTTGCCTTTCAGACAAGGTTCATGTTTATAACAGTAATCTTGCGGGGTGGACTCATTAAAATAATGTAATCGTCTGGTTTTATCAAAGACAGCACATAATCTGTAATATCAATCTTTGATTTCTGGTTCATAACTGCTTCTTGATTATGGCACCGTTTGTTATAGTCGCTGTAGGAGCAGGTTTACAATCTTCTTAAATATTAAAATAAGGTTTGAATTTTTTTGCATCAAAACATTTTCTGAATATGCAACATACACACACACACACACACACGTGTGATAATAGAATTGAGAAAGGTTTACCACACTTTAACAGAAATGGCAATAAATGATTGACTACGCCACCCCAGAAAACCAGGGAAATAACCCTAAGGGCACACAGGTTCGTTTTGAGTGGATGGGTGAGAGGACATGAGACATATATAAAAAAATAAAAAAAGTTTATTTTGCTCGTCAATGTTGAATAATAAATAGCTAGATATTTCAAAGTTAAAAACTCACATTGGCATTATAATAAATGAACACCATCAATTAGCATCTACTCATACACACACTTTAAATAAGAAACGCAATTTAAAGAAACTCAGCAATCAAGAGCAGAGGTATAGATAAATGTTATCTATCGGAGCAGAAAGATAAATGTTATAAACAGAAACAAATTATTAATACACAAAACTATAATATAACATACCGCAGACTGATCCCGGCGCACAAACCGCTTCGCAGCCGCGCACCATATTGCAGTACAGCACCTCAGTCAGGAACACATGACATGCTATCAATGCCACCGAAAACAAAATGTAAATAATCAGCCGTGGTCAATTTCTTCTTGTTATATAAAAACGGCTACTCATACCTGTGAGGCGTGGGCAGCCAGCACACAGCAGAGGAAGCCAGCTTGCAGTCATAGACAGTTTATAAACTGGACACAGCGAGCCCATTGGATTCAACGGAGACAAGTGAAGTCAATTAGAAGCTCTCACTTCCTGATGGCTGAGAGACTGCGTAGACTCACACTGAGCTTGACGACGTAGATGTGACGTGAGCAACCCGTCTGTCTTCTAGTAGCTGTGCCAAAGAAATCTGAATCATTCCCATTCCCGAAACTTGCAGAGACGGAGAGTGTGAGTAGGAGCTGTCCATGAACTGGAGCTAGAGAAACTTTTGCTATGTGTTCTGATGAATTATTTTGTCATTTTGCCTCCACATCCCCGCGATTGCCCGCGAGCTTCTCCTCCTGTCCAATTGGTAATTCTCTACTGTGCGACAGAGAGTCGCGTGGTTATGACACAATCGTTAGCCTAATTTTACAAAAACTGCTTCTACGGGGCCATAACGTAAGATACAAGGTAATGGAGCCTTTTATACATTTTCAGGTTTCTTTAGAAATAATGGACAAATAGAGTCTTTAAATGCCTCAGATGTGAAGTTATTCGCTGTCAAAGTGACGCCAAAATGAATGGGAGTCAATGGGATGCTAACAGCAGGTGGGTGATACAAATAAACTAATGACAGTAACCGTGGAAACAAAGGAGTGGCGGGAAAACAGAACAAAGGAAAACATATGATCAGTAACAAAAACACAGAAGACAGGGGAAAACGGATCACAGAAAACTGAAAACACTGAAACAGAACTCAAAACTATAACATTACTCCCCCCTCCCTATAGGCGCGTCCTCGCGCCGTAGAAAGACCAAAGGGGTGGGAGGGTGGACGCCCTGGAGGCTGATGTGGGAGACAAGGCAAGGGAGACAAGGCAGGAAGCCTCCAGGGCAGAGCAGGTTGCGGGCGTGGCCACAGAGGATCAGGCTGTGGGTGTGGCCACACGGAGCAGGCTATGGGTGTGGCCACGGCAGAGCAGGCTGTGGGTGTGGCCACGGCGGAGCAGACTCCTCGGGCGACCATGGCGGAGACGACCCTTCGGGCGGCCATGGCGGAGACGACCCCTCGGGCGGACATGGCGGTGCGGCCCCTTCGGGTGGCCATGGCGGAGACGGACCCTCGGGTGGCCATGGCAGTGCGGCCCCTTCGGGTGGCCATGGCGGAGACGACCCCTTGGGCGGCCATGGCGGTGCGGCCCCTTCGGGTGGCCATGGCGGAGACGACCCCTCGGGCGGCCATGGCGGTGCGGCCCCTTCGGGTAGCCATGGCGGAGACGGACCCTCAGACGTCCAGGGCGGAACAGGCTGGTTCAGGGGCGTATGGCCCCCTCCCAAAATTTTCTTGGGGAGGCTCCCCAGTATGGAGTCCTAAGCCAGCGATGAAGAGTATTTTGAGCTAGTCAGGATCAGAGGCGAAGAGGGCTCTGAGCTGGGCAGGACCAGCGGTGAAGAGGGCTCTGAGCTGGGCAGGACCAGCGGAGAAGAAGGCTCTGTGCTGGACGGGACCAGCGGAGAAGGCTCTGGCTCAACACTCACAGACTCTAGCGGGCAGGCGACTGGCTCTGGCTCTGGCGGGCAGGCGACTGGCTCTGGCTCTGGCTCTGGCTCTGGCGGGCAGGCGACTGGCTCTGGCTCTGGCTCTGGCTCTGGCGGGCAGGCGTGGAGTGAAGGCTCGGCTGGATTGGCGTGAAGTGCAGGCTCGGCTGGACTGGCATGAAGTGCAGACGGTGACATGGCGTGCCATGGAAGGAAGCTCTCCAGACAACAGGAGAGTGCCTCTCTCCAGTCCTGACCGGAGAGATCTGGAAGCTCCCTCGGGTCGAATTCCTTGGCCCCAAGCCGGTAACACGCCTTGATTATTTCGTCATCCAGCGAGCGGGAGGCAGCAAGAGGAAAAAAAACCCAGGTGAATTGGAACAGATCGCGGCTATCCCGAGCCAAAGCCGCGATCTGTCCAGTGAGTTCCCAGCTCATCTTTTTGGTCGGTTCTTCTGTTACGGGTGTGTGCGGGTAGAAGGAGGCGAGGACAACAGGGCGCTTCAATCCAAGAGTTTAATTCAAAAGAAATCTAAAACACGGGAAACAATCCAAAACACGGGAAACACGGGCAGTACACACTCTATACATCAACGTAGAACCGACACTGAAGACTGAAACACTCAGGGCTTAAATACACAGGAGAACAGGGGCCTGTACCATGAAGGTAGCTGAACAAACTCGGGGTTACAGGATAAGTTTTGAGTTGACAAAACCAAACCGATGCAATCAGGCTTTATTGGTACCATGATGCAGCTCATCAACTTTCTCTGTCAACTCAGGCTTTGAGCCTCAAGCTATGATTACTCCACGCGCGCGTGCACATAAAAGAGTGACGTCGACACTGAACAACCAATCGCGGGTCGCGATTTTTCCGCGGAGGAGCAAGAGATAATCATTCATAATTATCGTTGAATTTAAATATGTATATCAAGCTCGAAACAATACGGTCTCTGCGGCCAAAGCAAGAGAAGACTGTTGGAGAAAGAATGCTGATTGTTAATGTGTAAGTTAAACAAATACGTTCTATATTTATGTAAAATTATGTATGTATGTGTAGCCTATACGTGTAGCCTATAGTCTATTTTTATAATATATAAAAATGTGCATGTACCGGTACTAAGAAAAATTAATATTCATGGATTTTTAGATGCAACCCCAACTCCAAATGTTCTTGGCAGCAGATAAAGACAAAATATAAAATATAATTCAAAGTGGTGAGTATTTACCACAACCTTTTATTATTTTTGTGAACATTTTATCACAAACACTTGTTTGCAGCAAACAGAAATAGAGTTAAATTCAGAAAACCAGAATACACCGGCGGAGGAGTTGGCTCTGAGTAGGCAATAAGGGACGGCCGATTATGGATGGGATTACAGGTGCTGTACAATCTGACCCTGGTGCTGGCTCCTCTAAGCAAGTAACACTGGGTACGTGTGCAATACATTACTACTTTTTAAAGTTTTAAATATGGCTGACTGTATGTTCTGCAGTAGAGGGAAATACAGTGTCCCTGTTGAAGCCAGCACACACACACACACAGTCTCCCACACAGAGGTCAGTATGCAGCAGACAGAACACCAAACATAACCTGCTTTACAACAGTTATGCTTTACATTGGCCTATTTTTATTTATTAGGGCGGAGGAAATGATTAAGACACTGTGTCTGTGTGTTCTCAGACAGTTGCTGATGTGAATGTACTGGGCTTTTTATTATGGCAAACATTTGAATGTGTGGCATAAAAAGGGACTGGCCCTTACACATCTCTTTTATTGTAGGATTTTACACAACCTGCCCCAGAAACTGAGGCCTCTATCTCAATGGGCTTCAGAAGAAATGTGCAAGGATTTAAAATCCTTGACATAAATTACAGTCAGTCCTGTGTTTGTAGGAAGTCAAGGAACTTTTTGTGATTTTGATGAGCCTCCAGAAAACTTGTAATGATCATGTTTGTGGTGGAATTATGTTTCAGTCAGGGCCCTGTACAAAAGGAGTCATGAACTAGACTGTTCACTAAAGGAGCTGACTGTGAGCTGAGGAGGCTCCAAACAAAATCAAACAGCTGGATAAAACTGATCTCAGTATCTATCTATCTTATCTATCTTATCTATCTTATATCTAATCTATCAGTATGAATATTTATTAATGCAACTTTCTCTTGCTCTCTTTCTCCCTCTCATCCCACAAAAACCAATAAAAGAGTTTGAGGCCTATCTGCAGTTTCAATGTGCTTTTATTAAGTGTAATATTGTATGGTGATTGCATCTACATCTGCACCAGCTGGGTGGTCAAGTGTGATCGGGTCAGTTTCATCGGCGAGAAGCTGGTTTTGTGGTGGTTCTCGCTCCTTTCTACTGGTGGCTATATTGTGCAGAATGGCACATGCAGCCACTATCTGTGATGCCAGCTCTGGTGACTCTTAAAGGTCGAACACAGTTGAAACGTGCCTTTAGGAGGCCAAAGATCATCTCTATCTTTACTCTGGTTTTACTGAGGGCCACATTGAAGCGGTGCTGTGGCCCTGTCTAAGGGTCATGATAGGGGGTTATTGTGTAGGTTTTTCTATCTCAGTTCAAATTAATAGTGTTTTGTATTGTACCAAATTTAACTTGTAAGTGCTGACACAACACAGACTAACAGAAAATTTGTGAGACAAGCACTGGAGCCAGGCCATTTGGCATCCAAACTTGATCATATGTTCATGACCACAAGTCGTCAGCAGATGCAATGTTTAGTAGATCATTGTTATATCTGTTAATGTTACTATTAATGTAAAGATTCATCGTACAGAAAATAATCATCTCACATATTCCCATCATCTCTACCTGAACATTAAGGCTGTGATAGGACTTCCTATTAACAATCTGCCTCATGTTCCCCTAGAGCAGTGGAGATTGGAGCAATAGACTGCATACATGTTGCAATGACTTGGGAATCCCATCATAAGATTAACAGAAGAATAATAAAAAAGATTCAAAATAATTCTTAACATGTATTATATTGTAGGCTATATACATTTGTGAAATTTGCTTTTTGAAAAAAAAAAAAGTGTTCATGTGATGTCACCCTATTAATATATCTTACCGGCAATTTGATAAAAGCCCTCTTTTATGGACATGGTCGATAAATGTCCGGGGAATATTATTAATTAAACTTTTCATGTACTCCTGCAGGGCGAGGACCATATCGACATATGTTTTCCCCTAGCTTCTGTGTGTCACCCACCGTGCAAGTATGTAGCCTACCACTTGCAAAAAAAAAAACGCAACGCAATACAATTTGCGGTACAGTAAGTGCATGAATTCGACGTGTTAAATTCTTTATGTGCGGCTCAAGAAGTTCGCAAGATAAGACATTTCTCCCGCGGAAAATCTGTATCTGTCATACAAGTAACTATCAGTTAAGGCAAGGGGATTTTGTCTGGCTAAAAACTCTTTCTCTACGAAGTGCTCGTCAAACAATTTGCGCTGAGATGTCCACCGGATTTGGAAGAAAAGGTGAAGTCATTGCAACGGACACTTGGAATAAGTTACGTCACCTATATGTTTCTTTGCTCTCAGCTGATTGGTCAAACTTCAGTCTGAGATCTTGAATCCAGAACATAACCTCCCCCGGAGCAGGTTAGCCGTGCAGCGTAAGATACCATGGCGACGAACACCGATTAAAGCCGAGCTACTTTCATAGTACCTAAAACCCAGGGTTGGCGGAAACTAAGCTGAAACATAGCTGGCTAGCCACCTAATCCGGCTTCATGGTACAGGCCCCTGGTATTGCTCTCAACTCCTGATGAACCCTAGTATCATTGTTGCTAGATAGTCTTTTGCTGTCAGATCAGAATAAGGATAAATCCTTCCTAGCTTGTTTAATTATACCAGCAAATCTAGGTATGTCCCTTCACCACTTGTGAAACAAAAACAATTCTTTATCATCAAGACCTGTGAATTAAATTCATGCTTACCCTCTGGCAGAATTCTCCCTGGATCCTCAGTTGGCCTTGATCATAAAAAGAAGTACTAATATGCTCTTTTTATTGCGTATAGAACTGCAAGCTGAAGTAAGAATCAAATAGTGTTTGTCTTTATGAAATAAACATTTATTTAAACAAACGATTCTATAACTGGTTACACAAGGATTAATATTCGTAACCATAATATCAAAAAGTACAAAGTATAATAATTCAGCTTATCCAATCTCAACAGGGCAGTCCTGTATGAGAGAATATTACAACGGCTAATTACCTTGTAAGCAGTTCAAGTAATAAATGTAGAAAATTGGATTAATACAGCAGAGCAAATTGAGCAAAAATATTTTTCAGCTAGTAAACTGAACAGAGAAAGAATTTCTCCTCAAGGATGCACTATAGAAATCAGGATAAAAAATGCATCCACACAAAATCAAAAAGCAGATATATGGAACGCATTATATATATACATATATATTGAGATATATTGGGATATAATTATATCTTCAGAAAGGCAAAAAGTTTAGGGTAACAGGATTGACAATATTACACTTTAATTTAATCTATTGTCCCTGTAGTAGAGTATGTTGGTCATTACCGGGGAATGCATGAACGGATAAGACAGAACGGATATTTATTGCTGATATTTGGCTATCGTTTTGTAAGGGTGGAATTCCTGCAGTGGTTCAAGCTGCAAGAACTGCCGAATGACTAAAGAAACGTTATTGGCAAGATGGTAGAAATCTGCACATTTCTTGTCTATAACCACCCACTGCCACTTATACCAACGACGGAAATAAGTGCAGTTACAATAGCTTAATATTTGTGGGAGAGCGTTGCTATAGATAGTGACGATATTGTATTGCAATATGTAGCACTTTAAAGTCAATACCAAATCAAAACTAGTTAGCACATTAGTTGCAATTGAAAAGGTTTAATGACAAATTATGGTTATGGTTACACCTAAAATAGTTACAAAATATATGTATGAGATGATGATAACTTATATTATTAATTGTACCCAGCATATATGAAAAATGTTACCTGAGAGAGAGAGAGAGAGAGAGATAGAGAGAGAGAGAGAGAGAGAGAGAGAGAGAGAGAGAGAGGAAGAGAAGAAGATAGCCAGAGCCTCAAAGAGACAGAGCAACAGTTACAATCTTGTTTTATCCTTTCCTTGACCATGTGACCAAAACGCAACTGTGAGACATTCAAACTGACCAATCAGATAATTACACTTCCACCACTGTACTAAAGGTGTGACAATTCATCGACCCCCCAAAGTACAAACATTTGGCCTGCATGCCTAGATCACTATCAGCCCCTCTGTGCCTTAGGAACTCCAAATGGTCATTGTCTCTGAAAGAGGGGGTAGAAAAACAGTCATGCAAATGTCTTGGATTATTTTAAATTCTACAATTCCCCCCTTGGCACCGTTGGCCACACACATGGAGTCCAAAGGTGACACAATCCATAAAGACATGCTTTCTGTTGTGTGTAGTTGTATCTTCAGACTTTTCGTCCAAGCTTGTTGCAATCTCAGTTGGTCAGTGTTCAGTCTTTGTTCTCCTTCAGCCCTGCATGAGGAGGCTCCATCAAATGGTATTGCACCGTTCATAGAAATGCAATTCATCCATCGAACACTTCACACTTCACACCTCCACAAGAACAGGCACTGAATCTGGGAGCAAACGCTGGTTTCTCTTTATGAGACGGGTCACAGGATGTGAACTTTGGTTGCAGGGATCCTGCAATCTTAAAAGAGCATAACAACAAACAGCAAAAGCAGACACATGGCATTTGTCATTGGTCAGAGGATTGATATGGTCAGATTAAAATTAGTCTTTGGCAAAAAGCCCTTAAATTGATGTACTTAAAAATATGGTCAAGGGAGAACAAAAGAAGATCTTACAAGCTCTTACACTGTTTCTGGAAACATTTAAATAAATTGCATTTCAACAAAACAAAAAATGCTGGTTTAAAACCCCATTCCATGAAGAGTATCAGCAAAATATTCAGTGTAACCAAACACAGAGATTCAATTGAATTAATGTCCAAAAACATTGTTGCAAGTAAAATGGACACAATACAAATAAGCAGAAATCAAATCAGTTTCAGAAATGTTTCAAAAGCATTATTGAGAATACAAATATTTGTACTTGGGTAAAAATGAGAAATACTGACATACAATTTAAAATTTAACTTGGTGAGACAAATGATTACTTAAGGGATAAAGTAAATCCAAAGAAAAACAAAACAAACAATTACTGGATGCAATTCACAGTTATAATTCAGTCTATATGTAAAGACTTAAATAACATTGTATGCATTAATTTTGTGAGGCAGAATCAGATAGATGCAGATTTGTCTTTGTGTGAAGATCAAATGGTGGCTGCATTTAGCTGTGGCTATGTGTAAATTCATCATGCCCCAAAACAAAGGTGAGGAGGTTTTACAATTGTGATGCAAATTTGGTCCTGTTGTTGTAACAGGGAGCCAGCATGAGAATGTGAGTATGAGGTGTGATCTGGCTCAAAATGTTCCCACACCATTGTTTCAGTTAAAGGAGCATGAGAAAAGTGCAAAGTACAGAGTTACTGAATCCTGTTGTGAGGGAAGCATTTTCATGGTTAATGCAAATCGTGATTAACATTGTGGCCACATGGCAATTCTATGCTCCTTTGCGTGGTTTTACTGCAGCTATATGGAAAAATAGCAGAGTTTCCACTAAGGAGACAAACAAATTCAACATAGTCACACATGCAACTTGAAATTGCTATGCAATTCCAGTAAACAGTTATTCCAGTTTACACAAGATACATGGTCTAGAATTCTTAGCATCTACAACCTTTTAACCTAAGTGTTTCATACAACACTTACAGTAAAGCAATCATGTGTTTTAAAGAATTAACTTAATTAGCCTATGTGCACATGTAGCACAAACAACTATAATGTGTGTTCTATGAGCACGATGTGTTACGCACAATTACAAATTTGAACATACAAACAGGATCATTGCAATTTGGATATTAAACTTCTTGCTATTGGGCCACTAACCCACTAGCAAGTGAAGTTAATAGCTGAAGGCCTTGCATGAACAAAGCAGTTAACTCACTAAGAGTTTTACCTGTACGTGCAGATCGCTGATTTTTGCTCTTAGAAAGTGGTTTACTATTTTTCTGAAAATAAGGAGGAGGTCTGCCCCTTCCCAGTGACCAGCATTTTCCCTCTTTATGGCCTATTTTCTGACAGGAACTGCAAAACCTGCTTTCTTTACCATAGGGATGTTTGCTACGTTCTCCTGGAGTTTGAGGGTTTTCGCGACTCTCTAATGCTTGTACACCATGCGTTCTGGTACATGACTCTGCGCTATTATGGTGTTGCATCACCTTAAGAACTGAAATAGGCACACTTTCTTGGTCAGTTGCACATGCATTTTCTGAACTAAATGATTCAGATTCATTAGAGCAAGTCACCTCCTCTAAGAAGCGAACGTGCTTTTTAGTCCCATCGCTGTTAAGCATTTTGGGATACAATTTAGCATTTAGCTTAGCCTTGAGTTCTGCAATGATTTCCTTGTGATTTTTACACTTTTCAGTCAGGGCTAACTGCTCAGCTAGTAATTTATCTAGCTGTGTTTGAAGATCTTGAATCTTTGCCTCAGACTTTAGTGCCTCTGCATTTTTAGATTGCACTTCTTTACATTTAGCATCTATACTTGAAGATAGACATGTTGTTAACTCACGTAGCCGTGTAAAACTTATGAAGTTTAAAGCCTCAATTATTCCAGCATGTTTTGATTTCTTTTGATGTTTGCCAATTGTGTCCCACCATTGGAGCATTTCCTTATCTGGACATTTAATCCCAATGTACTCTTTCTTGAGTTTACTCAAGGTAGGCTCAACTTTTTTGCTCCATAAAGCAAACAATACATCACTATTATCAGATTTTTTCCCTTCCATCCCCGAGGAGTTCTGAATATTCACAATATTTACAAATTATACAGTAATGGGACTATTAAAGCTATTCAAAACCTTCTAAATTCTGTTTCATTCAATTCATGCAAATGGAGACATTTCCTATACCATTAAACAATGAAAACAGACTTACCCATTCCATGGTCAGAAGATCAGCTTTAATCCATTCACAAAATTAACTGTGAAAAAATGTCCTCATTCTGATCAAAGTGAATTTCAGAAAACACACTGCAAGGGATCCCGGGTTTCGGCACCATCTGTAAGGGTGGAATTCCTGCAGTGGTTCAAGCTGCAAGAACTGCCGAATGACTAAAGAAACGTTATTGGCAAGATGGTAGAAATCTGCACATTTCTTGTCTATAACCACCCACTGCCACTTATACCAACGACGGAAATAAGTGCAGTTACAATAGCTTAATATTTGTGGGAGAGCGTTGCTATAGATAGTGACGATATTGTATTGCAATATGTAGCACTTTAAAGTCAATACCAAATCAAAACTAGTTAGCACATTAGTTGCAATTGAAAAGGTTTAATGACAAATTATGGTTATGGTTACACCTAAAATAGTTACAAAATATATGTATGAGATGATGATAACTTATATTATTAATTGTACCCAGCATATATGAAAAATGTTACCTGAGAGAGAGAGAGAGAGAGAGATAGAGAGAGAGAGAGAGAGAGAGAGAGAGAGAGAGAGAGAGGAAGAGAAGAAGATAGCCAGAGCCTCAAAGAGACAGAGCAACAGTTACAATCTTGTTTTATCCTTTCCTTGACCATGTGACCAAAACGCAACTGTGAGACATTCAAACTGACCAATCAGATAATTACACTTCCACCACTGTACTAAAGGTGTGACAATTCATCGACCCCCCAAAGTACAAACATTTGGCCTGCATGCCTAGATCACTATCAGCCCCTCTGTGCCTTAGGAACTCCAAATGGTCATTGTCTCTGAAAGAGGGGGTAGAAAAACAGTCATGCAAATGTCTTGGATTATTTTAAATTCTACAGTTTCAGCAGAAGTTCAGGAGTCTTCAGAAGAATCACTAACATACAAGAAAGAATAAAATAATTTCAACTGTAGCGGGATGTAAATGTCATGATCATCCGGTTAGGCTTTATTTTGTGATAATGATCGGCTTACTTTACAGATTTGCATTACAAAACTGTTGTATGACATGGTTTATGTTAGTTTATCATAGTATGATGATCAATAATAACAATACATTTGATCTTCTTGCTGTTCTTGTTGTCATCCTCTTACACCTGAAAGAAAAATCAGATTTAGTTCTAAATCTTCAGTCACTATTATTAAGATCTGAGTTTTTGATTGTGATCACATCACCTTAATCACAGCAGAACATGTGCACATCATTGAGAGCGGTGTTGTCTTCATTTAACTTGTACTCTTGTATCCGGGTCTGTAAGCCACAGATTGCTTTTTCCACACAGTATTGGCTCCAGTAGCCCCAGGAGCCCCTGTCTGTGCCGTCACCATGCAGATTATAACCATCACTGCAGTAGAACCTGGAGAAAAATCAGATGTGACAATATTATGATAAAATGTGTAATTGTGCTGACGGATCACATGATCACCTGCAGCAATCACAATCTTGAACAGCAGCACGACTGCGAGTGTGATATTAACTAAACTGTTGATGGGGAAAAACTAAGTCCTTAAATGGATGAATAAAACCAGGAGGAGCAAGAGATGTTATAACTTATATCACCACACACTAACCTGATGTTGTTCGCGGCCGTATTATCTCCAGATCCTTGGAAAGATTCAACTCTCAGCTGGAAATATCTCAAGTATCCAAAAAAACACCATTTGACATCGGTCCACTCACCCCAGCTGAAGAAAACACACAAAGAGGTTGCCTGATCAAATCAACTATTTCATTATTTCAAGAAAATCCTCAATAAGAGGCGCTGTATTATCACCAGAAGCCAGTTTTTCCACCTTAAAACAACAACATCAAGGCAATCAACCATTTGAAAGAGTTAACTCTAACCCAACCCATAGCAACATTTATCTTCATGCTCTTTAGTATTACACAGACACTGTAAAAATCTTAAGCAGGTGCAGTTCCCTGGAGTAACCTGGAATTAAATGACAAACAGCAACTCCAGTTTTGAACCTTTGAAGCACTCATCCACCCCAAATTAGCAAAATAGTGTCAATGCACAACTTACCCTCAGACTAAACCCTGCGGCGTACATTCCACTTGGACACATTTCCTTAAACCCCCACGTTCCCCAGTTCATTCCGTTCGACACCGTCAGCTCAGATCTGTAAGGTCGGTCGACGCTCCGCTCATAACGACGTTCTGCGGGCCGACCGCTCACATGCCCAATAATGGCCAGCAGTGAAAACATCATGGAAAAGAAGTGATGCATTGCTACAGCACTGGCCTGATTGATAAATACTGATTGTTAGATTAATTTTCAGGTAGACTATCTGCAGCCTCAGCTATCAGTGATCAGGTGGAAACAGAAACCTCAACCCTTGTGATGTGAGAATGATCAAGCAGACACAGAGATTGTAGTACCATAACATTCTCAAGTTTATTAAGGAAAAAGGCTCATATTTATACACAAGATTAAGCAAAATCATCCATGATGTCCATTCCATCCAATCATAGTACTCAAAGATCAACCCCACCATATTTGGTACATTAAGAAATACAATAACAAGGAATAGAGGTCAGGGGCCGTATTCACAAAGCATTTTATCTTACCACTAGGAGTACTCCTAAATCGCACTAAAATATTTTAGCTAGGAGTTTTCTCTTAAAAGTTATTCACAACGCCTTTCAGACCTACTCTTAGTAAAGAAAAATGACAACTCCTAAACTAAGAGTGAGTCTTCGTTGCTATGGATGACGTCATTACTCATGCACGAGCTTGACTGAAGTGACCACCTTGATTGGCTGATGATTGTAACGCGGGAATGATTCCAAACACCTCCCCTACGATGAGTGACAGGTGACAGGTCTGAGAATGCATGCGCTACACAAGTAGTGCGAAGGACGGAAGATGATGAATAACTGAATAAATAGCCTAAATGAATAAAGAGTAAGGCAAAACAAATAGCCTATAGCCTAATGAAACATATGGATTGATGCAATATCTATGCAACATTATTGAATTAATCTGTCACATATGCCTCTGCCTTACGTTTGCAAAGAGAAGAAAATTTTAATTTGATTCACAATGAAATGTTACAATTAACATGCAATGAGTAGCCTAGTTTTGGTTGTTGTTGGTGGCATTATTACACCCCTAGTTATGCCTACAATGCAGAATTGTTCCCTCGCGATTGGAAGCTTCTGTAGCCGCCGCATACGCGTTTCAAAACATCGCAACGTGAAATGCCACAAAAAGCGGTTTGTGAATAGGTCTTAGTGAGTTAGGAGTCCTCTCGACTTCTTTTAAGCTGTCCCAGGCTTAGGTGCTACTTTTAGGGCTAAAATGCTTCGTGAATTACTCTTAGTGAAAAAAATTAGGAGTCCTAAAGTTAGGAGTGACACGCCCATTATTTTTAGGAGTTGCTCCTAAATTCGCCAGTTAGGAGCTACTTTTAGCTTTAAAATTCTTTGTGAATACGGCCCCTGATGTTTAAATGTATGTGCGTGTCTTGAGTTCACGTATTGGTACGAGTGTATAAGTGTGTTCAACCCTAGTTCTTGTTTTGTCTAGATGTGTCCATGATGTGCAGATAACGAAAAGACATTACACAAGGGCAGTCTTACACAAGAACAGTCAAAAGTGGAGCCTAAGAAATAAGAAAATAATAACAATGGCCACTTTAAATGAATTCTGTCTGGTTTCTAAACTAAAACTGAGCCCGGGGTCAGTGAAACTGCTCTCAGGATTAGTTTTTGAGCTGATCAGAACGTCTTCAGACGGGTTAATCAATTTTGTGATGTCCTGGTTCAACCCAATGAGCAGCTAGGAGCACCGAGCGCACACCAATGACCTGTACGTCACGTGAATGACCTGTGTCCTTGAAAAAAAAATTTCTTGGTAAAATTTCTATCAAATATTTTGTGACCCCATCATCTTGCAAGAGATGAGGAGAACTCAAGAGTGCACCCAACAATGTGTTTCTTTGCAAATATAACAAAGAGTATTAGACAACATTTAAAAGTAGTCATCCCCATCTTGAACTGCAAACTTATCGTGGTGGAGGGGTTTGAGTACCCGAATGATCCTAGGAGCTATGTTGTCCGGGGATATATGCCCCTGGTAGGGTCTCGCAAGGCAAACAGGTCCTAGGTGACGGGTCAGACTAAGAGCGGTTCATAAGCCCATTATAAGGCAAATAGACACAAGGACCGAGATGTCGCTCTGGAGCCAGGCCCGGCCGGGCTCAGCCCGAAGAAGTGACGTGGGGCCGCCCTATCGTGGGCTCAGCACCTGCAGGAGGGGCCGTAAGGGGCCGAAGCATACAGTAGTGGATCGGGCGACACCCAAAGGTGGGGGACCCGACGACCCGATCTCTGGACACGGAAACTGGCAATCATATCCAATGGCAATTGCTTTGCAAATAAATCAAACAAAATCTCACTCCAAAGCAAAAGTTATCACCAAATCAAACCACTAGAAACTGTCAGATGCTGGTGTGCTGGTGGACCGGCATATGTTGTCTTTTGGATGCTAGTATGATCCCAACAAGACCACAACAAAACTTGCTTCTGTGTTACATATCGCATTTATGTTTACTGGTACACAGTAAAATCCTCAGTGTTAAACACTGCTCAGTTTTCATATAGTCCCAATCTGAGTAAAAGTGAAATAAAGTATTATTCACTCTACTGTGATGACTGAGCATTAGTGATGACACCAGCGGTTAACAAGCAGATTCAGATAAAGATAAGAGGAACAGCAAGAACAGAAAAAGAGAAGAGATGAGCAGAAACACAACAACTACAACTGACTTACAGCAACACAGCCTTAGAGGAAATCAACTGCAGATAAAATCAATATCTCACTAGAGGATGATTAAAAAACTCCTAAAAAAGTATAACCATATTTAATTATTACAAAACAGTTTGCTTTATTTCTTTCATATGTTATATGCAGGCTGGGTTTTATAAACAGAGGTTCCAAATTTAAGGTAGTTAGGGTGTCACCTGCCTGTCACCTTACCTTATGTTTCTTTTATTAAATAAGTCTTTATTCTTTATGCATTTGAGTCCTCACACAATTTTCTTTAGTTATCACGTAACGGGGGTTCAGCGGCATCGTCCCAAGAATATTTACATTTCTTGGATCTACATATGTGCATTCCAAGAGGCCAAAAAATGGACAATAAATATAAAACCATATCAGTGTGGGCAGTAGATTATTTGTTAATACCTGCTCTCTCCTCATCTCCATCCCTCTTTCGTTTTTTTTTTTCTCAGTCTCCTTATCTTGTCCTCCTGAACTGAGCTTTGACGTATTTCAAAGCTATTTTAACAATCTAAGCGCATGGTCTAAAGCGCACAACGCAAGTTCACTCACGGTGCGTGTCCACTACAGCGGCAAAAGTCCGCTCAGTGCCGCTGGCAACGCTATAACGCCTCCGCTTTGGGGTGTGTCTGTTGCGAGTGTGTTTAATCGAAGTTTTTTACAACACACACACAGTATAATCATTAGAGATTCACGCGATTACATTTAGAAATAGACCTGCTTTGTTTCCAAATGCCCCAAGCAAAGATATCCTTACAATTGTATAAACTTTTATAAAACCAGCCAATGTAATTACAATAAACATATCCAAAATGAAATATTTAACATATATAACAACTGCAAAGCGTCTAATTTGTAAACAAAATGATTTACGCACTAAATGCAGCATATACTCCGTCACAATTTGCATATTTTTAAACTCTCAAAACAGACGTCACATCCCGAACCTCACAGCAATTGGCTGCCGAGCGCGTTTTTTGCTTGATATTTGCATAAAGTCAAGAACTGCCCAACCTTTTGACGCTCTCGGTCGCTCTCAACCAAGCGGCAACATTCTGATCTGAAAAATGAAGCCTACCCGGAAGTGCGAAAAACTGCAATACATCGAAAATCCGCTAGGGGCAGGTCCCAAAAGGGAGCAAATGTCCATAGACCCCATGTTAAAATGTCCGTTTTCACAGCATAAATTCATGTTTTTACAGGTTGGTCCCATGGACTTTTATTGTATTTTTCGATAGGTTCCGAGTGCCTGACAACTGTGAGGGGGGTGAATTTTTTTCTAACTCGTTAGTTTAGATCGTATTTAGTTATAAAATATATGACAATAAGGGCGTGGTTAACTTTGATTGACAGCTTGATTGACAGCTGACAAGGCAGCGCCACGGAGAAAAGAACGAAATAGGGCAATGAGAATGTTAAGAGGTAATTTGAACCAAGAAAACTTAATTGATTATCAGAGGAAAAAGGCTCAGGCACGAAGAATAATTAAGAATAGTAAACAAAATGCATGGAAGAACTATTGTTCTACTATAGGGAGGGAAGTTCAAATAGGAGAGGTGTGGTCAATGCTGAAGAAAATGAGTGGGAAAAAAGTGTATACTAAAATACCTGTATTAGAGGGTGATGGAATACTGGCAATAACAGATAAAGAAAAGGCAAATGCATTGGGAAAGAAGTTTGCCAGTGTTCATAGTGGGGATCATTTAGATGATATACATAGATTACATAAAGAGAAGGTTCTTAAAGAAAATAGAGATGTGTTTATTAAAAAAGATTGTGAGGAATGTACTATGGATGCAGAAATAAACTTGAATGAACTAGTGATAGTATTAAATGATATTAAGAATACTGCTACAGGAGAAGATCAACTAAGTTACATCATGTTCCAGAAAATACCTGGGAAAGTATTGCAGATAATATTACAGTTATTTAATAAGATATGGGAAGAAGGTAAAATGCCAAAAAGCTGGAAAAGAGCGTTAATATTGCCATTTAATAAACCTGGGAAAGACCCAAATAATGCTGGTAATTATAGACCTATTGCCCTAACGTCACATCTCTGCAAGTGGATGGAGAAGATACTAGTTAGAAGACTTAACTACACCCTCGAATATAGAGGATTATTTGCACCATATCAAAGTGGATTCAGGAAAGGGCGTTCCACAATGGATGCTGTTGTGAAAGTAAGTAATGAGATAGAGAAAACTTTTAAAATGAAAGAAATAATGAGTATTGTGTTTTTCGATATTGAAAAAGCTTATGATTCCATGTGGAGGGAAGGGCTGTTAATTAAAATGAATCAAATGGGAATTAGAGGTAGGTTTTATAACTGGGTATTAGACTTTCTGTCAGAAAGAAGATTTAGAGTTCGAGTGGGTTCAGGAATTTCTGAGGAATTTGAAATTGTTAATGGAATTCCACAAGGTAGTGTTATTAGTCCAGTTTTATTTAATGTTATGATCAATGATATTTTTATGAATCTGGACAGAAGGATTGGATCAGCTTTGTATGCAGATGATGGGGCCATCTGGGCAAGAGGACGAGATCCTATAAGGGTAAGAAATAAAATCAAGGAAGCCATAGGAAAGGTAGAACAATGGTCGTATAGCTGGGGCTTTAAGCTTTCTCCAAGTAAGTCTTGCCATATGATATTTACAAGGAAAAAAAGGGATAGAAAAACAGAACCTACAGTTATATGGACATAATATGGAAACAGTAGATAATTTTAAATATCTTGGTATGTGGTTAGACCAAAAGGGAACATGGAAAATACACATTGAAAAGGTGGAATCAAAATGCAAGAAAGTCATAAATTTAATGAGAGCAGTAGTGGGGAAAGACTGGGGAGCAAATAAACAATCACTAATATATATTTATAGGGCTTTAATGAGGTCAACAATAGATTATGGATGTTATGTATATGGAGCAGCAGCTAAAACACATTTACTGAAGCTGGATAGAATTAGTAACAAAGCATTGAGGATATGTGCAGGTGTAATGAGATCAACACCAATTAAAGCAATGCAGGTTGAGTTAGGAGAAGTGCCTTCAGATCTGAGAAGAGATAAGCTCATGCTTACATATTGGAGTCGCTTAAGTGGATGTGGACATGAAAATCATGCAAAGAGTATTATTCAAGAATGTTGGGAGTATAAGTCTTTTAAAGGTAACGGCTTTGGATGGGTAACAAAAACAAAATCAGAGGAATATAGAGTGAACAATATCTGGTTTAATTTACCTACACCTATTAGTAATATACCTATATGGTTATTTACTAAAACTGAGATAGACTTAAACATTTTGGAACTAAAAAATGAATGGGAAGAGAGTGAGAAAGGACATCTGGCAAGTCAATATATAAGGAATACATATTATAGTTACTTAGAAATGTATACAGATGGATCTAAGGATGAGAAGGACAATGTAGGAATAGGAATATATATACCGACAATGAACATAAGTATTGGAAAAAGATTACCTGATCAGGCTTCAGTGTATACGGCAGAGATGATGGCGATTATTGTAGGACTACAGTGGGTTGAGGAAGTAAAACCAGACAGAGTGGTGTGTTGTGTTGATTCTGTAGCAGCTCTATATAGTATTCAAAATATGAAATCTAATAGAGAAGATCTAATGCTAGAAATCCAACAAAGTTTATTTAGATTACAGAGACTACAGATAGATGTGAGATTCTGTTGGGTACCTGCTCATATAGGAATAAAAGGGAATGAGGGAGCAGATAAAATAGCAAAAAAATCAACCAGGACAAATGATACAATAAATATACCCCTTGGAAAAGGAGAGGCTAAGGCAATAATCAAAAAAGAAATGATGAAAAAATGGCAGGACAGGTGGGATGTGGATAAAAGTGGAAGGAAATATTACAGTTTGCAAAAATCTATTAATGCACAGGGGGTGAATAGAAGTAACAGAAGAGAGGAGAGTGTTTTAACCAGGTTAAGGTTTGATCACACAGGTTTAAATAAAACATTGTTTTTAATGGGTAAAAGTCAATCTGATGAATGTATAGAATGTAGATCCAAGGAAGATGTTGAACACGTATTATTGCATTGTAAGAAATATAGGGATGAGAGGATGAGATTAAATCAAAAGATAAATCAGGTAGGAAGAAAGTGGAATATTGAAGGTTTGTTAGGCACAACAGGAGATGGGGTAAAGGATGCACAGAAAGCAGTTGTACAATATTTGAAAAATATAGGAATATATAATAGGATTTAGGTAGTATCTAATTTTTTTTTTTTTTTTTTTTAAATGATATAGTCATGATAATATTGTCTCATGTTACATACTCCTATACAGTAGGTGGCGGTATGCACCTTTATAGTCATGGTTGCAATCTGCCATAAAACGAAAAGAAGAAGAAGAAGAAGCGCCACGGAGAATGACAACATAAGAAGCGCCATTTTTTAATACAGTTGACATATAATACTACTGTTTCTGTATCATGAAATGTAGTTTTAAGAGTTTTTCAGGCGAGAATGTAGTTGTTTAAAGCTAAAATCTGTGGTTTATTTAAAGATTTATGAAAATTTTATCCAGTTGATCCAGCGATGACCGGGCGCTCGGCGCGATGTACCCCGCCTGGAAGAGTCTTACATCGGCTTGACGTTCTGAGGTTTGCCGCCAATGCCGCGGACTCTGGCGTCTCTGTAGTGGTTAAACATGAGATATAATTCATCTTGTGTGTATCTAACGGGCGATTTTTGGTCTCGTGAATCTATATTTTTTTCCCTGGCCAATCGTTTTGGCTGAGGGGAAGTTTAATAACTTTATAAGCTATTTAACTTTACCGATGTATGGTTAGACTCGCGCTGACTTTGTATGTTTGACTGAATTGTTTGCTTTATTTGTATAGCTTCTTATTCCTTTTACTTATACTTTTATAATGGCTAATATTGATAAAACTGAAATTTAACAAAAAGAGACTGGGTTGAGTTTTTGTCATTTTAAATTTTAATACAACGAAGATGATATGTAATGTTGTTTACTGCAAAATCTGTTGTTTAGTACAAATGCACATATTGTCTGGACCATAAAATGTTTAATATTTTTATATTATATTTAAAATGAAAAGAGGCAGGTTTGTGTTATATATATATATATATATATATATATATATATATATATATATTTTTTTTTTTTTTTTATATAAATAGGCTAACGTTATGTGCAGTTGAATATAATCAGTATGCGTTGCCTGAACCACATTTGTGTGGCTATAATGTTTAAGATTTCTTTAAATGAAAACGAAAAGAGTTAGTATGGTGTTTTATAACATATTTCGTTGCCTAAAATATACACAGAGATAACCGGAGTAGCAGGCGAGCTGAGTGACGTGCGCGCTGTGAAGGTGGGCGGGGTTAGGATTTCCCAAGATTTTCCAAGATGGCGCCGCCCATACCCCCCATAAACGGCTTCAAACCCGTTCTTCAGAAAGTCTATGGGTGACGTCACAGACGCTTTGTCCATATTTTTTACAGTCTATGCTCTCAACGCTTTCTCCGGTCCGCTGTCAATCCCAACATGCACTGCGCGAGCGTGAAGCTCAACTTCCATAGGAATGAATTGAAAACGCTCGCTCCGCTCCGCTCGCACCGCGCCAGTGGACACGCACCGTGGTGGCAGTTCTCGACTTTATGCAAATATCAAGCGAAAAACGCGGTCGGCAGCCAATTGCTGTGAGGTTCGGGATGTGACGTCTGTTTTGAGAGTTTAAAAATATGCAAATTGTGCCGGAGTTTATGCTGGATTTAGTGCGTAAATCATTTTGTTTACAAATTAGACGCTTTGCAGTTGTTATATATGTTAAATATTTTATTTTGGATGTGTTCATTGTGATTACATTGGCTGGGTTTATAAAAGTTTATAAAATTGAAAGGATATCTTTGCTTGGTGCATTTGGAAACAAAGCTTGTCTATTTCTAAATGTAATCGCGTGCATCGCTGGTGATTATACTGCCCGTGTGTGAGACTGTATGCGCACGCCTGTATGGTTGCTGCCACCGAGTAGGCTATAGCCCCATCGATCTAGCCTGTGTGGCAATAGGGGACAGCCGCTGGTTAACATCGGGCCCAACTCCCTGAATTTTTTAAACATGTTTTAAAATGATCAGGAGGTGCTCGTAGCGTGTTTGATAGCGTGCAATTAAAACTGCTTGATAGTTCAACTACTTTTAAACTTTCATGAGGTTTTAGATACTGTGAGGCAGAAATTAAGACAGTTCACACCACAACTTATGAATTAACTTTAGTAAAACAAACTTTTTTGGCAGAAATGTGCCTGTATTTATATTAAAAATGCTGTTATATTAATATAGTCATGTATAAATGTATTAAATGTAATGCAATGTTTTGTTTAGAAGTTATTATTTATTTATTTATTTATACATTTATATTTATACTAAATGTTTGGGCTGCTGTTTTTGATAACACATACAATAGGTTTATAGAAAATAAAAAAATATATATATATATTTTTTTTTAAACGCTTGTAAGTCTGAACCAGAATATCAAGATATTTTATTATTTCCCATGATGGTGAAAAGTAAAAAAGCTTCACCATGTTATATGTATAATAAATATTGGAGTACAACAAATAAAAATCCCTTCTAGATTATTTTATCCCTTGAGCCTCGCACACAAAAAGGTTGGAGACCACTGGTATATAACTATATGTTTTATAATTACACATTTGTGTAATTTGGGGTTTCTGTAGCCAGTGACATTTCATTATTTGTATTTTATGGCATTGTACATTTTTTGTTTTTATTTAAAGGCTGAGGCTTCATTAATAAACACAACCTCAATTATCATCATTGGTTTTGAGGTGTTACTTGCTGTGAATACCTTGTCTGATAGGCTACAGTATTGTGGCATAGTATCAGGACATAGTGTCTGTCGCACACGGCTAGAAGCGAATGGCCGGATGATGGGCCTATTTGGGAGAAAGTCCAAGGCTGTTTTTTAGCCCCAGTCCGTTCATGATTCAAAGACTGTTATAATCTGAGTTTTTGTTATGTTTGGATGGCTGTTTTATCATGTTTCAGTTCTGTGCCTCAGTTTTCTGTTTCAGTTGGTCTCCTAGGCAGGTTACAAATGGTTAAGGGTGTTTTCACACTGGCAGTTTAGTTGAGAACGGGACACGGTTCATGCAGACCCGGGTGCGCACTGGGGTACCGAACCCAAGACTACCTGGAGGAGGTGATCTGAGTTCGCTTGCACTCGAACTGTGCTGCGGTTCGTGTGAATGTGAAACCCGGACTCGGATGTGCACTTGTTCAGGAAGTAAAGTAATCTGCACATGCGTTTTAGCTGATTATGATGTATTGCTGGACCACAGTGCTAGTTTGGCACCAAAACAATATTTAACAGTTTCCTGTTCATTAAAATGTTGTTTTGAAAATATATACATATATTTTTTTAAGCTAAAATGTAGCATTTATGTAGGCCTAGATTTAAGAAAATCATATCGTAATTATTTTCACCTTTTTGATGTGTTGTAAAAGTGTACAGTTAGATAATAAAAAGTGGGCACTTGTAATTCACATGGTTGTGATAAAAAATAAAGTTGAAAAGAATAATGTTTCTGCATCATTCTAATATTCTAACCTTAAAATAACATTATAACATCTTAGAAAGCGTACATTTTAATGTTCTTGGAATGTTCCAAATAAATGTTCTTTGAATGTTGTATTGTTAATAAAATTTTGGGGGAAAGAACGTTCCATGAACATTATGCTACCCTTAATTTAACGTTCCAGCAACGTTATGCAAACTGGAGCATGGGAATGCACATACTGTATGTAGATCCAAGAAATCTAAATATTCTTGGGACGATGCCCCCGAACCCCTCTAACTACCTTAAATTTGGGACCTCTGTGTTTATAAAACCCAGCCTGCATATAACATATGAAAGAAATAAAGCAAACTGTTTTGTAATAATTAAATATGGTTATACTTTTTGGGGGGGGAGTTTTTTAATCATCCTCTGGTGAGATATTGATTTTATCTGCAGTTGATTTCCTCTAAGGCTGTGTTGCTGTAAGTCAGTTGTAGTTGCTGTGTTTCTGCTCATCTCTTCTCTTTTTCTGTTCTTGCTGTTCCTCTTATCTTTATCTGAATCTGCTTGTTAACCGCTGGTGTCATCACTAATGCTCAGTCATCACAGTAGAGTGAACTAGATGTACCGCATGGCGGTACAAAATATGACGCCGTTTAGGCCTGCACTGGCTTTCAATAAAAATAAATGACGTGGAGCAATTTGGCTGTATTGCGTGTTTATGTATATACCTAAAAACAGTAGTAGTATGTGGCCCCCGGGGACCAAATGAAATTTTTCCGTAAAAGTCTAGTGGGGCTACATGCCCACCAAATTTCATGTTCCCCGGTGTTTCGGTGTCCCTGGTATCGTTGACGAAAAATTCAGTAGATGACAAAAAAAAAAAAACTTTGACAATCCCTATATGACCGCTTTCACTAGCGGCGGTCATAATAATACATAATTTCACTAACTGCAACTTTTCTTCACCGTTACTTTTACTCAGATTGGGGCTATATGAAAACTGAGCAGTGTTTAACACTGACGATTTTACTGTGTACCAGTAAACATAAATGTGATATGTAACACAGAAGCAAGTTTTGTTGTGGTCTTGTGGGGATCATACTAGCATCCAAAAGACAACATCCACCAGCACACCAGCATCTGACAGTTTCTAGTGGTTGGATTCGGTGATTAGGCTACTTTTGCTTTGGAGTGAAATTTTATTTAAATTTATTTGCAAAGCAATGCCATTGGGTTTGATTGCCAGTTTCCGTGTCCAGAGATCGGGTCGTCTGGGCCCCCGCCTTCGGCTGTCGCCATTGTTTTTATTTGCTTCATAATGGACTTATGAACCGCTCTTAGTCTGACCCGTCACCTAGGACCTGATTGCCTTGGGAGACCCTACCAGGGGCATATATCCCCGGACAACATAGCTCCTAGGATCATTCGGGTACTCAAACCCCTCCACCACGATAAGTTTGCAGTTCAAGATGGGGATGACTACTTTTAAATGTTGTCTAATACACTTTGTTATATTTGCAAAGAAACACACTGTTGGTTGCACTCTTGAGTTGTCCTCATCTCTTGCAAGATGATGGGGTCACAAAATATTTTATAGATGTTTTACCAAGAAAAACGTTTTCAAGGACACTGACAGTTAAACGCATATTTTAATTGGATCAGTGTTTGTATTTTTGTGTGTTCACGTACAGGTCATTGGTGTGCGCTCGGTGCTCCTAGCTGCTCATTGGGTTGAACCAGGACATCACAAAATTGATTAACCAGTTTGAAGACGTTCTGATCAGCTCAAAAACTAATCCTGAGAGCAGTTTTACTGACCCCGGCTCAGTTTTAGTTTAGAAACCAGACAGAATTCATTTAAAGTGGCCACTGTTATTATTTTCTTATTTCTTAGGCTCCACTTTTGACTATTCTTGTGTAAGACTGCTCTTGTGTAACGTCTTTTCATTGTTATCTGCACATCATGGACACATCTAGACAAAGAACTAGGGTTGAACACACTTATACACTCGCACCCAAACATGAACACAAGACACGCACATACATTTCAACATCTGACCTCTCTTCCTTGTTATTGTATTTCTTAATGTGCCAAATATGGTAGGGGTTGATCTTTGAGTACTATGATTGGATGGAATGGACATCATGGATGATTTTGCTTAATCTTGTGTATAAAAATGAGCCTTTTTCCTTAATAAACTTGAGAATGTTATGGTACTATACACATTCTCTGTGTCTGCTTCATCATTCTCACATCACAAGGGTTGAGGCGTCTGTTTCCACCTGATCACTGATAGCTGAGGCTGCAGATAGTCTACCTGAAAATTAATCTAACAATCAGTATTTATCAATCAGGCCAGTGCTGTAGAAATGCATCACTTCTTTTCCATGATGTTTTCACTGCTGGCCATTATTGGGCATGTGAGCGGTCGGCCTGCAGAACGCCGTTATGAGCGGAGCGTCGACCGACCTTACAGATCTGAGCTGACGGTGTCGAACGGAATGAATTGGGGAATGTGGGGGGATAAGAGCATGTGTCCAAGTGGAAGTTACGCCGCAGGGTTTAGTCTGTTGGTAAGTTTGACATTGACTCTATTTTGCTAATATGGGGTGGATGAGTGCTTCAAAGGTTCAAAACTGTGGAGTTGCTGTTTGTCATTTAATTCCAGGTTACTCCAGGGAACTGCACCTGCTTAAGATTTTTACAGTGTCTGTGTAATACTAAACAGCATGAAGATAACTGTTGCTATGGGTTGGGTTAGAGTTAACTCTTTAAAATGGAAGATTGCCTTGATGTTGTTGTTGTTTTAAGGTGGAAAGACTAAAGGGTTCTGGTGATAATACAGCGCTCAATGGGATTCGTCTTTACTGTGTCGATCGGTGTGCCAATCAGTGTGGACAACCCTACGTAAATTCAATTTACTCCAAATATGGAATGTAATGGACTCAGATTATTACCAATTCTTGCTTTAATTGTTTAAGCTAGATAAGTAAATTGAGGATTTTCTTGAAAATAATAATTGATTTGATCAGGCAACCTCTTTGTGTGTTTTCTTCAGCTGGGGTGAGTGGACCGATGTCAAATGGTGTTTTTTTGGATACTTGAGATATTTCCAGCTGAGAGTTGAATCTTTCCAAGGATCTGGAGATGATACGGCCGCGAACAACATCAGGTTAGTGTGTGGTGCTATAAGTTATAACATCTCTTGCTCCTCTTGGTTTTATTCATCCATTTAAGGACTCAGTTTCCCCCATCAATAGTTTAGTTAATATCACACTCGCAGTCGTGCTGCTGTTCGTGATTGTGATTGCTGCAGGTGATCATGTGATCCAACAGCACAATTACATATTTTATCATAATATTGTCACATCTGATTTTTCTCCAGGTTCCTCTGCAGTGACGATGAGATGCTGCATGGTGACGGCACAGACAGGGGCTCCTGGGGCTACTGGAGCCAATACTGTGCGGGAAAAGCAATCTGTGGCTTACAGACCCGAATACAAGAGTACAAGTTAAATGAAGACAACACCGCTCTCAATGACGTGCGCATGTACTGCTGTGATTAAGGTGATGTGATCACAATCAAAAACTCAGATCTTACTAATAGTGACTGAAGATTTAGAACTAAATCGGATTTTTCTTTCAGGTGTAACAGGATGACAACAAGAACAGCAAGAAGATCAAATGTATTGAAATTATTGATCATCATACTATGATAAACTAACATAAACCATGTCATACAACAGCTTTGTAATGTAAATCTGTAAAGTCAGCCGATCATTATCACAAAATAAAGCCTAACCGGATGATCATGACATTTACATCCCGCTAGTTGAAATTATTTTATTCTTTCTTGTATGTTAGTGATTCTTCTGAAGACTCCTGAACTTCTGCTGAAACGATAGCCAAATATCAGCAATAAATATCCGTTCTGTCTTATCCGTTCATGCATTCCCTGGTAATGACCAAGATACTCTACTACAGGGACAATACATTAAATTAAAGTGTAATATTGTCAATCCTGTTACCCTAAACTTTTTGCCTTTCTGAAGATGTAATTATATCCCAATATCCATCCATCCATCCATCTTCTACCGCTTATCCGGGGCCGGGTCGCGGGGGCAGCAGTCTAAGCAGGGATGCCCAGACTTCCCTCTCCCCAGACACTTCCTCCAGCTCTTCCGGGGGGGACACCGAGGCGTTCCCAGGCCAGCCGGGAGACATAGTCTCTCCAGCGTGTCCTAGGTCTTCCCCGGGGTCTCCTCCCGGTGGGACATGCCCGGAACACCTTCCCAGGAAGGCGTCCAGGAGGCATCCGGAAAAGATGCCCGAGCCACCTCAACTGACCCCTCTCAATGTGGAGGAGCAGCGGCTCTACTCTGAGCTCCTCCCGAGTGACCGAGCTTCTCACCCTATCTCTAAGGGAGCGCCCAGCCACCCTGCGGAGAAAGCTCATTTCGGCCGCTTGTATCCGGGATCTTGTCCTTTCGGTCATGACCCAAAGCTCATGACCATAGGTGAGAGTAGGAACGTAGATTGACCGGTAAATCGAGAGCTTCGCCTTGCGGCTCAGCTCCTTCTTCACCACGACAGACCGGTACAGGGACCGCATTACTGCAGAAGCTGTACCGATCCGTCTGTCAATCTCCCGTTCCATCCTTCCCTCACTCGTGAACAAGACCCCGTGATACTTGAACTCCTCCACTTGAGGCAGGAACTCTCCACCAACCTGAAGCGGGCAAGCCACCCTTTTCCGACTGAGGACCATGGCCTCGGATTTGGAGGTGCTGATTCTCATCCCGGCCGCTTCACACTCGGCTGCAAACCGTCCCAGTGCATGCTGGAGGTCCTGGCTTGATGAGGCCAACACGACCACATCATCCGCAAAGAGCAGAGATGAAATCGTGTGGTCCCCAAACCTGACCCCCTCCGGCCCCTGGCTGCGCCTAGAAATTCTGTCCATAAAAATTACGAACAGAACCGGTGACAAAGGGCAACCCTGCTGGAGTCCAACACGCACCGGGAACAAGTCTGACTTACAGCTGGCAATACGAACCAAGCTCCTGCTCTGGTCATACAGGGACCGGATAGCCCTTAGCAAAGGGCCCCGGACCCCATACTCCCGGAGCACCCTCCACAGGCCGCCGCGAGGGACACAGTCGAATGCCTTCTCCAAATCCACAAAACACATGTGGATTGGTTGGGCAAACTCCCATGAACCCTCCAGCACCCTGTAGAGGGTATAGAGCTGGTCCAGTGTTCCACGACCGGGAAGAAAACCACACTGTTCCTCCTGAATCCGAGGTTCTACCATCGGCCGGATTCTCCTCTCCAGTACCCTGGCATAGACTTTCCCAGGGAGGCTGAGAAGTGTGATCCCCCTATAGTTGGAGCACACCCTCCGATCCCCCTTCTTGAAAAGAGGGACCACGACCCCGGTCTGCCAGTCCAAAGGTACTGTCCCCGACCGCCACGCGATGCTGCAGAGGCGTGTCAGCCAAGACAGCCCCACAACATCCAGAGACTTGAGGTACTCAGGGCGGATCTCATCCACCCCCGGTGCTTTGCCACCGAGGAGTTTCTTGACTACCTCGGTGACTTCAGCTTGGGTGATGGACGAGTCCGCCTCCGAGCCCTCAGCCTCTGCTTCCTCAATGGAAGACGTGACGGCGGGATTGAGGAGATCCTCGAAGTATTCCTTCCACCGTCCGGTGATATCCCCAGTCGAGGTCAACAGCTGCCCTCCTCCACTGTAAACAGCGTTGGTAGGGCACTGCTTCCCCCTCCTGAGGCGCCGGACGGTTTGCCAGAATCTCTTCGAGGCCGACCAATAGTCCTTCTCCATGGCCTCACCGAACTCCTCCCAGGCCCGAGTTTTTGCCTCCACAACCACCCGGGCTGCAGTCCGCTTGGCCCGTCGGTACCCATCAGCTGCCTCAGGAGTCCCACAAGCCAGCCAGGCCCGATAGGACTCCTTCTTCAGCTTGACGGCATCCCTTACTTCCGATGTCCACCACCGGGTTCGGGGATTGCCGCCTCGACAGGCACCGGAGACCTTGCGGCCACAGCTCCGAGTGGCCGCGTTGACAATGGAGGTGGAGAACATGGTCCACTCGGACTCAAGGTATATCCCAATATATATCCCAATATATATATATATATATATAATGCTTTGCATATATATATCACTGCTTTTTGATTTTGTGTGGATACATTTTTTATCCTGATTTCTAATGCATCTTTGAGGAAAAATTGGTTCTTTCTCTGTTCAGTTTACTAGCTGAAATATTTTTGCTCAATTTGCTCTGCTGTATTAATCTAATTTTATATATTTATTATTACTTGAACTGGGTAATTAGCCATTGTAATATTCTCTCATACAGGACTGCCCTGTTGAGATTGGATAAGCTGAATTATTATACTCTGTACTTTTTGATATCTTTGCTACGAATATTAATCAATTGTGTAACCAGTTATAGAATCGTTTTTTTAAATATATGTTTATTTCATAAAGACAAACACTGTTTGATTCTTACTTCAGCTTGCAGTTCTATACGTATAATAAAAAGAGCATATTAGTACTTCTTTTTATGATCAAGGCCAACTGAGGATCCAGGAAGAATTCTGCCAGAGGGTAAGCATGAATTTAATTCACAGGTCTTGATGATAAAGAATTGTTTTTGTTTCACAAGTGGTGAAGGGACATACCTAGATTTGCTGGTATAATTAAACAAGCTAGGAAGGATTTATCCTTATTCTGATCTGACAGCAAAAGACTATCTAGCAACAATGATACTAGGGTTCATCAGGAGTTGAGAGCAATACTAGATCTCACCACAATATATATATATATATATATATATATAAAAATGTTTATATGTAAAATGGCACAATGCATATTCAGAAAATGTTTTGATGCAAAAAAAAATTAAAACCTTATTTTAATATTTAAGAAGATTGTAAACCCGCTCCTGCAGCGACTATAACAAACGGTGCCATAATCAAGAAGCAGTTATGAATCAGAAATCAAAGATTGATATTACAGATTATGTGCAGTCTTTGACAGACACCTGGGTAAAACCAGACGATTACATTATTTTACTGAGTCCACCCCGCAAGATTACTGTTATAAACATGAACCTTGTCTGAAAGGCAAATGGGGAGGTGTTGCTGTAATTTATAGTAATTTCTTCATAATTATTGTGTCAGAGTTCTGTCACTTCTGTTGGGTTAAATCTTGGGTTGGTGACAGAGCTCTGGCATTCCCGGTTTGTCATGTGTTTGTGTATAGTCTGGGTTGTTGTGAGCACATGGCTTGTCATGTATTTCCTTGTGCCGTGTGCTCTCCTGTCAATTGCCTAGCCCCTCCCATCTTGTTACCTGATTATTGATTTATTTGCCCCACCTGCTTTCCCTGTTACCCTCTTTTGTTTGCTTCCCTATTTAGTCTCCCTGTGTTTGCAGTCCTGGGGCCTAGAAGGAGAAGGAATAAGAATCACTAGCAAGGCTTTATTTACTTTTTTAAAAGACTCAGGGTTATGGAGTAGAATTTAAAATGACATGATAATACACACTCCAGTACAGTAGGTGGCGGCATGCACCTAAACGTTGTTTGCAGTCCGCCATTAAATAAGAGAAGAAGAAGAAGAAGAAGAAGAAGAAGAAGAAGAAGAAGAAGAAGAAGTAGTCCTGGGGCCTGAGGGATGGCTGAGTTGGGAGGAATGAGGTGTGATCCGGGTGGTGCAGGAAGTGACGTGGATGAAGGAAATGAGATTGAGGTAGATACGGGTAACGAGGGAAATTCAAACAACGAAGAATGGAGGATAGTGAATCGAAAAAAAAATGAAAAGAAAGCAGAGAGAATCTGATGGAGATAAGGGAGATGAACAACAAAGTTCAGAAATTAAAGTTATTCTGCGATTTCAATCTCCTTGTACATCAAATCCCTTGAAGGTTAGTGATGCTATTCACAAGCTGGTAGGTGACGTGCGGTTTGTTAAAACCTTACGAAATGGGAATCTACTGGTTATATGTAGAAATATAGTACAGCAGCATGGATTAATGAAATGTAAATCATTGCTTGGGAAAGAGGTTAAGCCACAAGTATGGGAAGATAGAGGGACGGTTATGGGTGTAATATCTGGAGTGTCAACTGAGATAACTGAAGAAGAAATCAGGGTTAATATCAGAGGAGTGCGAGTAACGAGAGTTAAACGTTTACCTTTCACAAGAGATGGTGTTAAGGGGCCTAGCCTATCTGTATTGTTGACTCTAGAGGAAGACAAAATCCCTGAAAGAATCAGAATTGGGTATGTCAGCTATATAGTAAGGCCATATATCCCTCCCCCAATGAGATGCTTTAAATGCCAGCGTTTTGGGCACATTGCAGCAGTGTAAGAGAGTAAACTCTCTCTGTGTAAGAGTAAACTCCGTTGTGCCAAATGCGGAGGGGAACATGAATACGGGAAATGTGAGAGGGGAGTTAAAATCAAGTGTTGTAATTGTGGAGGAGAGCATAGTGCTGCCTACAAAGGATGTGATGCACATAAAAAAGCGGTTCAGATTCAGAACGTGAAGGTAAAAGAAAAGCTTACATACGTTGAGGCAATTAGAAAGGTAAAATCTAATTACAACAATAGTAGATCAGCACCTGTGACTCAACCACCAGTTCAAAGCATAGATAAATGCTGCAATGTTACCAAGGATACACTTATAGTAAAAAAGAGAAAGTTTGTAGCGTTTATGGTAGAAATCATTAACTGTTCTGCCCAAGCATGTAGCCGAACAGAGAGAACTAAAATAATTGCAAAAGCGGCAGAAAAGTACTTGGAAATGGAAGAGTTGCTACACAATCAACATGTGGTGGTGGAGATTAATGATGCTAACCATTCTACAGTGGAATGCGAGGAGTCTAATTGCAAACGGACAAGAACTAAAACAGCATATTCAGGAGCAATCAGTTAAACCTAACATTATTTGCATTCAGGAATCCTGGCTAAAACCCTCACTTGAATTTACATTGTATGGCTATACAGCAGTGCGTATACAGAACCCTTGCTATGGGTGGTGGAGTTGTCACCTTATCCAACATGGTATTAACTATAGAACTATTAACAGTAGTGAAGAGCTTGAGGTAATTATAATTGAGGCATGGGTCAACAAAATAAAAAATAGAATAATCCTTGTCAAAAAATAACTAGGGACATGTTGGAGAGTGTATGTGATGTGGAAAATTCCAAAGTTATAGTATGTGGAGATTTGAATGCATATAATACTCTGTGGGGATGTGCTACAACAGATAGAGATGGGTATATCTTTGAGGAGTTTATGGATGATAATCAGTTAGTGTGTCTAAATGATGGAAGAGGCACTAGGTATGATGTAGCTCATGGTGTAGAATCTGCAATTGATCTTACTTTTGTGTCGCAACAACTAGCAGGTACTTGCACATGGGATTTGAGCAGTGACAATGCAATGGGCAGTGATCATTATCCTATCTGGGTTAAAATAAGGAGGCAAAACATTAGTTTCGAAGAAAATTGGATTTTAAGATGGAGAATGAAAAGGGTTAATTGGGGGCTGTATAATTTTAAAACAAGCAGCAAATTAATTGAAGTCATGCCAAATTTGAGTGACAACATTGAGGAGTTGAATAATATGATTATTAACATAATTAACAGAAAATGGTACCATGGGCATGCGAACAGCAATTAGTCAGGTTGGAAAATGGTCATTTGACTGGGGGTTCCACCTTTCAGTGGAAAAAACGCAATTCATCTGTTTTTCTAAGAAAAGGGTAAAACCCATAGATCTTAAGATATATGGACAATCTCTCAAACAGGTTAGTGTCTTAAGATATCTTGGTGTGTGGTTTGATAGTAAACTTACTTTTAAAAATCATGTTCAGAAAATGGTAGACAAATGTAAGAAAGCAATCAATCTTTTGAAGTGTCTTTCAGGGTATAACTGGGAGGCGTCAGGCTCTTCTTTGAAAATAATTTATATTGCATTAATCCGATCAGTGTTTGATTATGGATGTACAGTATATAAAACAGCAGCAAAAACTACATTAGCTGAACTGGACGGGGTGCAGGCCAAAGCTCTCCGGCTGTGTAGTGGAGCCTTCCGAACATCACCCATCCCAGCACTGCAAGTAGAAGTAGGGGAGATGCCTTTAAATCTTAGGAGGTTAAAACTTTCTCTAGCATATTGGGTAAACTTACAAGGGCATGAAATTACACATCCTACAAAACTGGTGTTAGAAGAATGCTGGGAATATGGTCGCATTGGCCCTCATTTATCAATCTTGCGTAGAAATGGGCGTATATATTGGCGTAAGATTATGCTTACACCCTTCTCATCGCCTGATTTATGAAGCTGTGCGTACCTTTGAAATTCTGGTGTACGCAATACCTGCCCTTGATAAATGCCGCAGCTGAAATCGATCGTCATTAGAATAACACGCCCCTAAATATTCAAGTCTCCGCTCCCCCCACGCCCTCATTTTACGCCATGGACACACGGAAGACGGCAAAGAAGAGAAACTTCTTTGAGAAAGAGAAGGGAAGTGGAAAGAAACAAAATTGATTTCTAGATTTTTATTATTAATGACGCTTATTGTTATTTAGAAGAAGAATTTCGTTATTATTATTATTTGTATTATTATTATTATTATTTAAAATAAGAAGAATGGCATTTTTATTATTTTGTCAGTCTGAATTATGTTTTTGGTCATTGAAAGCCTTTCATTACTAAACCCAGTCCGTGCATACCTGCCGGGCCTAACCCTGGCCTAACCATCGTTTCAAAGAATAGTACAACGGCGAGCGCGTCGAGTATAAACGCCTCGTCCGTTTGGGGAGGTGCGCGCGCAGTCCGCGGAGACTCGCGCTGCGGAGCCAGGCGAAAGTATAAACAAGGCTTGAAACGTCAGGTAAAGCGCACAGGCTCGCAACTTAAGGAATACATATGCCTACAATTCAAATGCTTTGGTAAATTCACACAAATTAAACATTGAAGTCCATGTTGCACAAAAATAAACACTGAAGTTTATAATTACTATGTTGTTGTTTTTTTTTACAGTGGGTCATAATATATTATATCTTTTAGTTTGTCAGTGCTTTTTGTGGTGTTAGGAATTGTTTTTCTGCGCATTCCCGCACTCAAAACGTGCGTACACCACCTCCTGAGCTGGCGTAGGATTTGAGCGTGCGCCAACGTTCATATTGATAAATCTCAAAGTCACCGTGGTTTTGGGTGTACGCCAGGTGTACGCTGGAAATTTGGTGTACGCACTTTTGATAAATGAGGGCCATTGTGAACAGTAGTTTTGGATGGAACAGCAATAAAGAGGCAGATGACATGGGAATCAGTACTATACCTTGCAGCAAAAATGTCAACTTGAGCACAATTCCACCTTGGTTTTTCTGCTATCCTGTAGTTAATCTAGAAGCTAAAAATATAATCAAGACTGGATTGTATCAAAGTGTACCGCAGTACCTAGAAGTGATGTATGATGATACAGTAAAAATATTTACAGATGCATCCAAAGAACCAGCAGGTAAAACGGGGGTGGCTGTATATATTCCTAAATATAAAGTTATAATACAAATTAGAGAGCCTCAAACCACCTCTGAATCTTCTCTGCAGAAATGATGGCCATCATAATGGCGCTACAGTGGGTAGAAGAAGTGAACCCATATAAATCTGTTATTTGTTCAGACTCTATGTCCTCCCTAACTAGCATCCAGACTGGGAAATCTGCAAGCAGACAGGATCTTTTAGATGAAGTTCATCAGATGATTTTCAGGATAACTCAACAGAAGCTAATATTACAGTTCACTTGGGTTCCAGCGCACACGGGTATTGAGGGCAATGAGAAGGCAGACGAGTTGGCAAAAGAAGCACTTAAAGCAGAACAAGTAGAAGTACAGGTTCCACTCAGCAAATCAGAATTGAAAACAATAATTAAAGATGGTGTTCATAAACTCTGGCAAGATAAATGGGATAAGGGGGGAAAAGGTAGGCACTTATATAGTATTCAACAGAATGTAGCAGTTAAAATGATCAGCTCACTTTCACGACAGGAGGAAACCTGGTTCACCAGGCTAAGGTTAGGACATACAGGACTGAACAGTGGCTTACACACAATAGGGAAACATGAGACAGGATTGTGCCCATATTGTACGGAAACAGAAACCGTGAAGCATGTACTTCTGACATGTAGGCAGTACTCTGAAGAGAGAGAAATATTTAAGAGGGTAACAAATAACTCTGTTAATTTGAGCAACTTGTTGAGTCTACCTGGAACACAGTCTACAACCAAAGCAGTGATAGAGTTTCTAAAAGAAACACAATTAGCAAGAAGACTAGTTTATTTTTTTTTATTTTTTTTTTTTTCTGGAGGTTTGAGCTGAGGTTGAAGCTGGAGGAGCTGAACACGCAGCGCTAGCTGAAGCTTGGGCTCTGATCTCCTTTTATATATATATATATATATATATATATATATATATATATATGCACATTTATTTATGACTTCCCAATGTGATCACACCTCAATCCTGTAGATGGCGGTAATGCACAAAGATTGCAAGCTGCCAATAAAATTCACTGAAGAAGAAGAAGAAGCTTTGAGCCAAAGGAGTTGTCAACTCTGGGCCAGAGAATGGGTGCTTCTCAATTCTTATTTGTGCATCCTCGTTTCCTCTCCTCGCTTCCTTTCCTCGCGTCTCAGCTCCGCCCCCTGTAGGATGCGAGGAAAGGCTGCAAGGAAAAGACGCGAGGACGGAGGGATCGAATGAAAGCTTTTTTTATACATTGGAATCCTTGATCACTCGAGCGTCACTTCATCGCGTCATCAGCAGCGCTCAAAGGATCTGCCCTTATGTTGTTGAAATTTGTTTATTTGAGAAATTCAAAATAAATAATAATAAAGAAAGATACCCTGTTGAAATATGTGAGGTGTGTGGTTTATATAAACTGCAAAAGTAAAGTATAAATCAAAATTATTGTGGCCGATGTGAAGGGGGAGGAGAATTGAGACGTGCGTCACGTTTTAGTCGATAAAACTCTTCCGCATAGGATCCACCTGTGTATCCTCGCTCATGACTCCTCAGAAAGCCTCCTAACTCCTCGATCCTCGACTCCTCGCGGTGCAATTAGAGAATTGAGATGTCCTTCAAGATGGCTGAGCTCGATCGGTTTCCGGGTCATAGGATGGAGGACGGAGGAGAGAGGAGACGAGGAGGGATATTAATAGATATCATATAAAGGCTAGATGTCTCGTCCGCGCTGCTGGCCAATGGAGCTCGACATCCGCACACGGCGGCCATCTTACGACAGGATGCTCGCTCACTCATAACATGGTGCATGTACTTTTAAATAACCATAACTTGCTCAATTTTCAACCGATTTTCAAACGGTTTGGTTTGTTATAAACGTCAGAGATGTAGCTATTATAATGCATACATATGAATAATTATGTTCAAAATGTTTAAGCATTCAGAATTATAGCCATGTTAATAACGTTTGTAAGAAACCAAACCGTTTGTAAATCCGTCCAGATTTCAGCAAGTTACGAGCATTTTAGTTGGCGTATGTCACTCACCTTCCGTCCACAGCAGCAGGGAGCAGCAGCGCAGTCTCCTGACCTAAGATGGCCGCCGAGTGACGACACAGCTGACTCCGCCTTGAGCCATCTAGCCTTCTATACATGTCTATGGGGATATTGAGAAGCACCCTATGTCTAATATGGCGAGAAGTTTCACTCTCAGCACACTTCCGGCTTCTGAACTGGTTGCAGTTCCTCTCTGATTCCATATGAGGGCGCTCACAGGACGAGTGCAGAATGAATGGAGGTCTATGGCGCTATACCAATAAAAATCCACTTTTCTCAGGATATAATTTTTTGTCTAGTAATTTGAATGTTGTATTCGAAAGGAGATGCAAATAAATTACACATTGCTGGGTGTTTGATTTTTTTGAGTCACTTATTTGCTTTAAAACGTCTTTTAAAGTGTCAATGACGTCATATACATGTACGACCAGAGATACTGCTTCACGGCAATCCTTCAGTCACTCTGGTGCGTTCGCGCGCTGCACTTTCTTTTCTCTCGAGGCATTGACGACAACACAGCTGACACAGGTAAACACACTTGCTAGAAGAGTTTTTGTTTTGTTTGTTTCTGGTCCCGCTGCGGATGACACGATGCCATCAAGCGGTATCTCTGGTCGTAATCAGTCCTTCACTGACCAATCAGCGTTCATTAGCAGAATGCTAGCGTGTTATGGGCAACAACAACTCAACCTGTAAGAAATCGAAAGGACATAAGTACTCGTTCATTCAACTTTCGACCTATAACCCATGTTGAACTTGCAAAATCTACAATCAGATTTGAGATTTATCAACGGCAATCGGGTGAAAGAGACACATTTAGCCGTCTAGCCCCATTGACTCCCATTCATTTTGCACTCATGGCGATCGCCCCCAGTGGAACTCTGGTGGTACTACAACCAAAATTCGGTACAATAGAGCTTAATAGGGAGTGGGCAGGCTCTCCGTAGACGGGCTCTGTCTGGGCTTATTGGCTGTCACTTGGGGTTTCTTTTTCTCAGCTCTAGGCATCGGAGATTAAATGCTTGTTTGACTTGAACCGGCGCTACACTATGGAAGCTTGTTTCCGCCACTGAATAAAACATTTTAAAAGATAATTGCAACTTTTTATCTCACAATTGCGAGTTTACATCTCGCAATTCTGACTTTATTTCTCAGAATTGCGAGATATAAAGTCAGAATTGCGTGAAATAAAGTCAGAATTCTGAGATATAAAGTCAGAATTGCGAGATATAAAGTCGCAATTGCGTCTTATAAAGTCAGAATTCTGACTTTTTTTCTCGCAATTGCGACTTTATATCACGCAATTCCGACTTTATAACACATAATTGCGAGTTTATATCTCGCAATAGAGGTCTGCGCGGGACTGTTTTTTAGGTCCCGCTCCCGCCCGCTCCCGCTGGGGTTATATCCCGCACCCACCCGTTCCCGCTATATATACACTATTTGTTCACCCGCTGTCTGCTTAGAATAATTTTCTTCCCGACCCGACCATCCCGCTTTAATATAGATCTCCCAGAATTTCACATGTAGCCTACATTTTCACAGAGAAAATAAAAATGTAGTCTGCACAAACATTTTTTTATTATTATTTTATTCGCCTTGTCAATATACAAAATTTAACATTTTGCTGCAGACAGTAGTAGGGGAAAAAATATCGCAGCGAAAAAAAAGAAGAAGTGTAGGCTATTATTTTTATTCGTATTATCAAAATTCGTAACATTTTGCTGTTAGGCAAATACAATCAATGCATGACAGAAAGAACCGTTACTGGTCCGTGCGTGCAGCGCGTGCATAACGGTCCTGATTAGCCTACATGGCAGACCCTGTTGGTCGATAAGATTAAGATTAGGTAAAGCGAAGATATGCTGTTCTGAAAGAACGTCGGCGTCGGGAACGTGATATTGAATGACCGACCGCTCCCGTTCAAATTACACCAGAGTTACCGACCGCTACCGTTTTTTAGTCGGAAATTTAATCCCGCGGCGCAAAATATCTGGTCGGGTCCCGCGGATCCCGCGGGACAGCCGCGGGAATGCAGACCTCTATCTCGCAATTCTGACATCTTTTCTCGGAATTGTGAGATATAAAGTCCAATTCTAAGGGGGGGGAAAAAAACTGACTTTTTTTTTTTTTTTTTTTACAGAATAGGAATTTTCTCACAATTCTGACTTTATAACACGCAATTGCGACTTTATATCATGCAATTCTGACTTTATATCTCCCAATTGCGTGATATAAAGTCAGAATTCTGAGATATAAAGTCAGAATTCTGAGATATAAAGTCAGAATTGCGTGATATAAAGTCGCAATTGCGAGAAAAAAAGTCAGAATTCTGACTTTATAAGACGCAATTGCGACTTTATATCTCGCAATTCTGACTTTATATCTCAGAATTCTGACTTTATAACACGCAATTGTGACTTTAAAACACGCAATTGCGACTTTATTTCACGCAATTCTGACTTTATATCTCAGAATTCTGACTTTATATCACGCAATTGGGAGATATAAAGTCAGAATTGCATGATATAAAGTCGCAATTGCGTTCTCAGAATTGCGAGATGTAAACTCGCAATTGTGAGATAAAAAGTCGCAATTATCTTTTTTTTTTTATTATTTTGTGTGCGGAAACAAGCTTCCATACTACACAGACCAATCAGTTTATGACATCAAAGTACCGCGAGAGCGATTCAATAGCATAAGGAGCCGTGTGCTCTAATTGCTCTCGCGCGAAAGGAGCCGTGTGCTCTTAATTGCTAGTTTCTAAGTTCTAGTCTATGCGTGCATCTTTCAGAAATCTGAGCTTGGCAAGAGTAGCCTAATATCAACTCAAATAGGCTATAGGCCTACATAAACGTGTTCTACGATATATTGTATATTATTATATGCATATTTAAATGATTTAAACCAAGTATGATATGATACTCGAATGAATGGAATATAAGCACAGCATGATCACAAATCAAACAGCGCGTTAATTGCCGTCTCTGCGCGTCTCTGTCTCTCAGCAACCAGCAACTCTAACAGCCTATGATCAACTAAGATTTATATACATTAATCACTACTTGATATGTCTATTTAAATGTTTTAAACTTCGTATTATGTGATAAACTAAATGAAATATTTCTTTGTCTCACTATCTCTCTCATATTTGGCGCTGTGAGTTTTTTTTTCCACTTCAACTTTGCTGGCTGCGCGTCGTCTCATTTTATTATGACTCTCAACTGTGTGGTTACAAAGTGTATTACAATGACATCGAGCTCAGCCAATAATCATCAATAATCATGTGTTTTGACACTTTTCTTGCTATAGTATTATAAAAAACAAGTAATAAAAACTCAGTGAGTGTTTTAGCGCAATTTTCTGACGTCATGGGATCACGACACTAACGCCGCCTTCACACTGGCAGTTGAAATCAGCTCCGATACGGCACCGAAACGACCGGAAGTCATTCATTTCCTATCGAGATTCGCAGACCGCATGCGAATGGGTCCGAACCAGGTGCGAACGAGTGCGGTGCGAAAAAATGGATGGCCAACGGACACGATTTTTTTCGCACCGCACTCGTTCGCACCTGGTTCGGACCCATTCGCATGCGGTCTGCAAATCTCCATAGGAAATGAATGACTTCCGGTCGTTTCGCTGCCGTATCGGAGCTGATTTCAACTGCCAGTGTGAAGGCGGCGTAACTCTTGCGAAAGGCTACAGACGGTTTCTATCCGAAAATCCCAACGGAAGTTAGCGTTGCTATGGTACTGATAAACAAACCTGGATTCTTAACTTTTAATAAAAGAAATAATGATTTTATAACGATTAGTTGTCATGTCATTTTTTTATTTTCATGATGTTTTAACGTTATTAGGGCAGTTAATACAATTAAATAATTCAATATTTAAATATAGGCCTACTCGCTTCCACTGATCTATATAATTACATATATATATAATGTCATTCTATATAGATCAGTGCTTCCGACGCTTTTCACCGTTGTGTACGACGTCCGCTGGGGGCGTATTGCGTATTACGGAGCTGATTTCAACTGCCAGTGTGAAGGCGGCGTAAGAGATAGTAAATCTTTTCCTGTATTTTTTTTGTGCGTTCCCGAGATTAGACCTTCCTTAACATAATGCCGAAAACCCGAAGTCTCTAGGTGGTCTGGTTGAGGAGTAGATAGAAGAACAAGTTTGGTGCGCACAGACAGAACAGAAATCATGAGTTAACAATCGCAATTTTGTCCGGTGGAAAATTGCGCTAAAAAATAGCATAATGCTGTATTTTTGCAAAAAACAATAAAGTTTATCACTTTGAACATTGAAAAAAAAAATCCCCTGGGAGAAACCATCTAAGTAAAAGAGCCAATCGCTGATTGGTAAAGTCATTGCGTCACTGCATCCATCTGTTAAGGCCAATTTATACTTCTGCGTTGGGTGCGTGCAGTAAAGCCCTACGGAGAGCCTGCCCACTCCTTATTAAGTCCTATTGTACCGAATTTTGGTTGTAGTTCCACTGGGGGGCGATCGCCCATGAGTGCAGAATGAATGGGAGTCTATGGAGCTAGACGGCTAAATGTGTCTCTTTCACCCGATTGCCGTTGAGAAATCTCACATTTGATTGTAGGTTTTGCAAGTTCAACATGGGTTATAGGTCGAAAGTTGAATGAACGAGTACTTATGTCCTTTCAATTTCTTACAGGTTGAGTTGTTGTTGCCCATAACACGCTAGCATTCTGCTAATGAACGCTGATTGGTCAGTGAAGGACTGATTACGACCAGAGATACCGCTTGATGGCATCACGTATGTGTATTTTCGGCGTGGTCTTTTAAAACAACAAAACAGAAACTCTTCCAGCACGTGTATTTACCTGTGTCAGCTGTGTTGTCGATGCCTCGAGAGAAAAGAAAGTGCACAGCGCGAAAACACCAAAGTGACTGAAGGATTGCCGTAAAGCAGTATCTTGGGTCGTACAATGTGTATGACGTCATTGACATTTTAAAAGACTTTAAAAAAGAAGCAAATAAGTGACAAAAAATCTAACACCCAGCAATGTGTAATTTCTTTGCATCTCCTTTCGAATACAACATTCAAATTACTAGACAAAAAATTATATCCTGAGAAAAGTGGATTTTGAGGGGTATAGCACCATAGACCTCCATTCATTCTGCACTCGTCCTGTGAGCGCCCTCATGTGGACAGCGTGATTATCTGCTGTATACACCTCTTAACTCGTTGATTGGGTTGATTAATCAGTTGGGGTACCATTATCTCAGTTGGGGGCAATTGCCTCTATTGTCTTTAGATGATTAGATTTAGTGGTTACCTCTAAGGCTGTGTGTATGTTTAGCACCTTTAAGGACAGCCCACTGAAAGGCCTATAAAGAAACCATGTGAATTATGTTAGCCAGAATGATTTGGGAAGAACTGCAGCCGCGTCAACGCGAAGTCCTCAATAAAGAATAACTTTGTTTGAACGTGGTCCCCAACGTCTCCTGGTCTCTTGCTTCGACGAAGAAAAAGTTTTCAACAATTTGCTGCCGCGACCCGGATGGAGAAACTGAAAATCAACAAAGAATGAACTTTCCAGACGGAACCTTGAAAACTTCAAGCTCAAAGATCTCAACCAAGCTGACTGAGTTCCAGACTGAATCTTCTGAATCCAGATTGAAAACTTCAAGCTCCAAAAAGATCTCAAAGACTGAATTTTTCCAGATGGAATCTTTCTCTACAAATGAAAGACTCTGTGAGTTTCACTCCATTAAAAGAACCAATGCAGACCAGTACAAATGTTTTCCTCTGCGCCGTTCAGAGAAGTAGTTAACAAACAGCTGTAGAGTTTGGTTAACTAAAGATAAGCCTCTAAAAAGTTTTCTTTTAGAGATGAAATTGATCCTCTGTTGTTGACAGGGAAGATTAACAGTTACATGTTAATATTGTGTGTATGCTCTTGCTAGAGAAGACCTATCTGTAAGCTAGAGAATTAGCTTTAGAATTAGATTTAGCGTCTTGTGCTAATAAGATTGTACCCTCTGTTTGCAAGACAGTAGAGAGAAGTTTTTTGTGTGTGTTTTGTTTGTGGTAACAGAAATTCACAAAAATGTTTAGGAAAAGTACTAGACATATTACACCTTTTTGGACAGATAGTGAATTCAAGTCTTTGTTATCAGAGCACATGGACTCCATCGTGACTAGGCCAGTCAGATTGAATTTAACAAAGAAATTTGGCATTGATCCAGAGAAAGTGTGGTCAATTGAAGATTGCAAGAAAGTGTTGAGTGCATGTATCAGGAAGAAAAATCTGAAAGGCATCATCTGTTGTTTCCGAGAATTTAGCTTATCCATTGCACAAGAACAAGCTCGTTGTATTGCTACGTTAAACGATCAGAACAAACAATTGCAGACTCACATGTCCTGTCTCAAGACAAAGGTGGGCCATAACAAAGCCTCAACCAAATGTGATTTAGAAGACCAACAGTCAGATGAAAGCTATCCTGATTTACAGTCTTTTGATAGTATAGAGCAGTGGTTCCCAAACTTTTTGAAAGCATGGCACCCCTTTGTAGTGTTTTTTTTCCACGGCACCCTAACCCAATTAAACTAAACGAACATATGTACATACATGCAATTATATCCAGATGAGCAAACAACAAATGAAGCATAAACAGCAGCATGAATTTATTATGAATGCATCACAACAGACATAATATGAGGCGAAACAACCCCTTCAGATGAATCATCAGTCCATTATAATAACTGGACACACGTCAACAGACTGATTTTAACCAATTAGGCTACTGTATGTGAGAATCATTGGAACAAAAAAAGATTTAAAGATACTTAACTCTTTAAATAATAATAAACAACTCCAAATATTTTTGCATATGGTGGTGTTTTGATATGATTTTAAAATATGCTGTAAACAGGGTTAGCCTATTATAGTTTTGCATTTTCATTAGTTTTTATTTTTACTTTGTTTTGACTTTTTGTTTTCAAATTCAGTTTAGTTTTAATTAGTTTTTAAAGTGGGTTTGCTAGTTTAGTTTAGTTTTTATTTTTTGAAAATGCTTAGTTTTCGTTTAGTTTTTATTAGTTTTAGTGTTAGTTTTAGTCTTTTTTTTTTGTAATTTCAGTTATTTGTCAGGGGCAAGATTCAAAAAGACATAATGACATAACATTATTTAATATTTGAATCACAGCTTATAGTGTTTTGACATCGACAACCACAACCAAAAAGTGAATTTTTTCCTCAAACTTGCGACTAGTTAACTTTCTAATGAAGTCGCAATCGCTTCTCGACAATAACACACTGACAAAATTATATTCAGAATTTAAAATATTTTTATACCACTTTTTAATGTGTGATTGTGTAAAGGTGTTCACGAGATAGAGATACTAACCTTCCGCGAACTTGTTTTCAACGTCAAACGAACACTCGTTCTCATGGAGACGCGGTGTGCACGGAGGGGAGGAGCTGTGTGTGTGTGCGCGCGCATGTGAGAGACGCATGAGTGACAGAGACTGAGGGAGAGCAGGGAAAGGAAATGCAGCTGAACGAATACGCTGCGTGTTTTAAATAGCGTTTTTTCCCACCTAGTTTTCGTTTTTTCGTTCGTTTTCGTTAAAGATTATAACCTTAGCTGTAAAAGGTTATTATATGGTACGATAGTTATTTTATGCTGTTTAAATTGGAAAATAAAGCTGAGATTCTGCGGCACCCCTAGCCAGTTGTCACGGCACCCACTTTGGGAACCACTGGTATAGAGGACAATGTCAATACAGATGTAAATGCAGTTGAAGTGTGCGTAGCTAGACAAAAGCCTCAGGGAAAAGGTGTTGATACAGTTCCATTTGCAACCCCCATACTGCAGCCACAAGCAGTCAAAACATCTTTACGTCCGAAAGATATAGAGAGAATTGCTGAAAGTTTGCCATCAGTGCAAAGAAATTTTTCTGAGTTTAGGAGAGCATTGTTCAGTAAAATGCGTCTTTACGACATGTCGTTGCCGGAAGTCACACAGCTGATGTCACAAATTCTAACTAACTCTGAATTCAACAATTTTGAGTCTGCTGTTACTTCCGAAATGCAACATGTCAGTAAAGGCGATTTGAGAGAAGGTGTTTTGAAAATCCTAAAGAATATCGTAGGACCGAAAATCGATTGGTCAAGAGTTACTAGCTGTGTACAAGAGAAAGAAGAAACTGTGAGTGAATATACTGAGAGGTTCTGTCAGGTAGCGGTAACGTACAGTGGAATAGTGGATGATTCCGAAAGTGTGTTAGCTGACAAAGGAGCTCTGATCCGAATTTGGGCAGATGGTCTTGTAGCTGAGTACAGAACAGCCTTGCCATTCCTAGATATTACGTGGGCTAAAAGAACTCTCAGAAGTAACCTAGAAAGTTTAGCTATTTGGGAAAGAGATTCTGTTGTCAAAGAGAGAGTAAGAATTGCAGCAGTTTCTGTTAAGGTCAACTCAGAGAAGCCAAAGAAACGCAAAAGTCCTAGAGAAGCCAGTTGTTCTTACTGTGGCAAGCATGGACATTTTGGAAAAGAATGTAGAAAAAACAAAAGTAACTTAAGACAAGTTAACAATGTTATGCAGATTTTACTACATTTGTTTGCTACTTTGAAGCAACCCCTCCCCTCGTCATTGGACTCGTGGGTAAGCTTTTTGAGGTGTTAACAATTTGGGCTGTGATTGCTTAATCTCCCCAGTAACTTACAACAAAGATGAAAGACTTATTTTTGTTTAATAGAACAAAAGGAAAGTGACTGTCACAGTCTTTGTTTGGGGGACATTCAGAAAACTCACAGCCTTAAAATGTTATACTGCAGAACACTACAATCAGACACCATCCTCTGTTAATGATGTTTATTAGGACTGATGTTTCACTGGAGAATGGAAATGTGCCAATTTTCTCACACACTGTACAGTGTGTACACAACACAGGGACAGAATAGGACACGGACAAGTGAGGTGCCCTGGAAGAACTGACGCAACAGGTGTTCGGGGGTGAACCCAGGGTGAAGACACTACCTCATAGGCCTTTCCCGATTTAGTCCATCCTTACCTCACTGGTCCATAGGTGTCAAATAAATTAAGAAATAGGGAAAGAATGAAACAACCACAGCAGACGCTACAACCCTAGTGTTTAAACAAATACTGCTACAACCCTAGTGTTTGGACAAATACTGCTCTGTCGTCTTTTGTTTTCTTTCTTCCTCTGTGCAGATAAACACTTGATGGCTGTTCCAAAAATCCATATGCAATGACGTCTCACCTGCATATGAAGCCACAACCTCAAGAGGACAACTACACCCACTGCTGAACGAGCCAATCACAAAAGAAAAAGAAAAAATACACAACGCAGAGATATAAAGAACCTTCAGTCATCCATCGATATGATCAAGACTACAAGCCTGCACCATTATCTGAGTGCTGCACCTGGTTAATATGACTGAAGATAACTTTTCATGGTTCGGAAACCTGTTAGTATCAAGTGTGTCAACCAACAAATGACTCACGTCCAGCACACCCGTAAGATTTCACGGACCCTAAGTGCATGTTTGTTTCTGTGTCAACATGCAATTACAGATGAACAACACAGAGCAAGTTATATGTGCCTGTAACTTACACAAGTTACAAGAATGAACATATGCGATGTGCCTGTAACTTTCACCAGTTACAAGAATTAACTTTATATGTTTAAATTTGGATTTTGTGAGAGTTTTTAAGAACTCTCAAACGGGGGACTGAAGAATCCAAATTTAAGAATATGTTTAAGATCTGCTGATCTTACTTCCTTACATAACATCACATGAAAAACTAAGGTGAATTACACTGTATTGGGCATTCAAGGTGAACATGATGGCATCAATTTACTGATCAGAAGTCAGCATTAAGTCAGCTGTCTAAACATTGTAATAGTCTTTGATCTTCCAACTAAGAGTTGGACTGTGTGTGAATGTTACCTAGTCTAAGGTTTGTTGTGTATACCATTTGGGGGGGGGGGGGGGGGTAAATGCATCCCTAGCGAACTCAAGAATGCCAACATCGTCACTCTTTATAAAAATAAGGGTGACAGGCAGGACTGCAACAACTACCGAGGTATCTCGCTCCTTAGCCTTCCGGGAAAATGCCTTGCCCATGTAATCCTCCCAAGACTGCAGCGCGTTGCTGACCAGGTGCTGCCGGAGAGTCAGTGCAGCTTCCGTGCTGGTCGCTCGACCTTGGACGTGATTTTTTCGGTACGCCAGCTTCAGGAAAAGTGTGTGGAACAGCAACGCCCATTGTAATGGTGTTTGTCGATCTGACTAAGGCTTTCGATCATGTGAGTCACTCTGGTCTCTTCCACGTTCTGCAGCTACTCGGGTGTCCGGCAACTCTTTTGGCAATACTCCAAGGCTTCCATGATGGGATGCGGGCAACCGTACAGTTCAACGGTGTCTGCTCAAATGAGTTTGATGTCTGCTGTGGAGTAAAGCAGGGGTGTGTCCTCGCTCCCACCTTGTTTGGCATCTTTTTCTCGGCTGCACACCCGGTATGACTACATGCGTTATAAACGGCTACATGGGTTAACAAAATTTCTATCTTTGCTTATGGATGTTAAATGTGAAGAAGTGCAATCTAAACATGCAGAGGCACAAAAGATTCAAGATCTTCAAACACAGCTGGATAAATCACTAGTTGAGCAGTTAGCCCTGACTGAAAAGTGTAAAAATCACAAAGAGACCATTGCAGATCTCAAGGCTAAGCTAAATGCTAAAAAGACCATGTCTCCCAAAATGCTTAACAGCGATGGGTCTAAAAATGCATGTGCAACTGTCAAAGAAAGTGTGTCTATTTCAGTACTTAAGATGATGTAACAAAGTAATTGCGCAGAGTCATGTACCAGAACGCTTGGTGTTCAAACATTAGAGAGTCGTGAAAGCCCTCAAACTCCAGGAGAATATGGCAAACAACCCTATGGTAAAGAATGCAGGTTTTGCAGTTCCTGTCAGAAAATAGGCCATAAAGAGGGAAAATGCTGGTCACTGGGAAGGGGTAGACCTCCTCCTTATATTCAGAAAAATAGCAAACCACTTTCTAAGAGCAAAAATCAGCAATCTGCACATACAGGTAAAACTCTTGGTGAGTTAACTGCTTTGTTCATGCAAGGCCTTCAGCTTTTAACTTCACATTTGCTAGTGGGTTAGCAGCCATATTGCAACAAGTTTAATAGTTAAACATCCAAATTGCAATGGTCATGTTTGTATTTTCAAATTGTGCAAAACACATTGTGCTCATAGAACACACTTTATAGTTGTTTGTGCTACTACATGTGCACATAGGCTGATTAAGTTTATTCTTTAAAACACATGATTGCTTTACTGTAAGTGTTGTATGAAACACTTAGGTTAAGGTTGTAGATGCTATGTATTCTAGGCCCTGTATCTTGTGTAAACTGGAATAATATATTTACTGCATAGCAATTTCAAGTTGCATGTGTGACTATGTTGAATTTGTTTGTCTCCACTCTGCTATTTTCCATATAGCTGCAGTAAAACCACATACAGGAGCATAGAATTGCTATGTGGCTACAATGTTAATCACAATTTGCATTAACCCTGAAAATGTTTTCCTCACAACAGGATTCGGTAACTCTGAACTTTGCACTTTTCTCATGCTCCTTATGATGAATTTACACATAGCCACAGCTAAATGAAGCCACATCATTTGATCTCCACACACAAAGTCAAATCTGCAGCTGATTCTGCCTCACAAAAGTAATGCATACAATTTTAATTAAGTCTTTGCATCTAGACTGAATTATAACTGTGAATTTCATCCAGTAATTGATTGTTTTGTAGCACTATAGCAACACTAACCAGCACTATATGGCCTATAACCGGATTTCTGAAGTCATATGGTTAGGAAGAAATAAATATACACAACTATGTTCCTTTTTAGAAAGAAATGGAATCTGTGAGGATTTCCAGTCAGGATTTAGACTGTACCATAGTACTGAGACTGCTCTCATTAGAGTCACAAATGATTTGCTCTTATCATCAGATCGTGGTTGCCTCTCGCTATTGGTGTTACTCGATCTTAGTGCTGCATTTGACACTATCGACGACAACATTCTTTTAAATAGACGCGAAAATTATGTTGGCATTAGTGGAATTGCATTAGCATGGTTTAAATCATACTTATCTGACCGTTATCAGTTTGTAGCAGTAAATGATGAGATGTCTTATCAATCACAAGTTCAGTATGGCGTACCACAAGGCTCAGTACTAGGACCGCTGCTGTTCACTCTGTACATGCTACCCTTAGGAGATATCATTAGGAAGCATGGCATTAGTTTTCACGGTTATGCCGATGATACTCAGCTCTATATTTTGACATCCTGTCAGTCTCTACGGTCCTGTCTACAAAAGTATAAAAAAGCCTATATAAATTTATATGTGTGTGCATTGCAACACAGAGAATATTAGACCAACTTGCATACTTGCATTCACATTTCCTCAACTACATTACAGCGATTGCAAGGAAAACACTGATAAAGGAAATGATCAGTTAGAAGATCATTCTGTCATCATTCATTCACTGTCATGTCGTTTCAAACCCATGTCTTTTTCTTCCAGAGAATACAGGCAGTGTTTAAGTGTCATAAATGTATTTTCACACAATTAAACTTCTGAAGTCATAGGGTTAGGAATAAATAGACCCTTTTACAGTTGGTAAACATGGTGACGTATTTGTGTGGGCGGGGCTTAGCTGGAGGCAGAAAGATCCTTCTGGCCGCTTCATTAACGTTAGTTTGCAAGTTTTGTTAGCTTGTTTTTTAACAATGACTGGAGAAAATCTGATTTTGTCTTAATGTGCAAGGTCACTCACTGTCCAGGACCGCGATTGTTATTTGCAAAAGTTAGGCTAATTTTAACGGACGGAACCACGCTCAGTCAATGGACGAACTGACAGGATTAAAGTTAACGCTACCTCCGGTTGAGTGGCCTGACTTCTACACCTACCCGATAGAGAAACCGAGGGTGAAGAGAAACTGAGGACATATAAATATATTTAGATGCCAATAATATAACTATGTGCTGAATGGTCATGTAAAGACTTGTGTGGGACGATCCGCAGTTCTGCCTAGCCAGCGCCAAGACGACAATGTAAAGAGTGACACTACGGTGCAATTTTAATGAGTTGAATATTTTCTAGAAATAAAAATTCCAGATACAGCATACTTATTTTTCATCGATTCTTGGACCCAAGAACACAACAAGATTACATTTAATAATACAAATAATAATTTAAGCTCCTTATTATGTAGCCGAATCTGTGCTGGTTTGTATTGGCCGCCTCCAGTTTTCCGTTTGTTTTGCCTCCAGCTTGTGACGTAACTGTGACGTCGGCGCAAAAGGGGTCTATACACAGAACATACTCGATTAGCAAAAGAATCAGTGTTTAGCAATATTATTGTTCCAGCAAGTGATCAAGACAAAACTAAATGATTGTGCAAGTCATTGACCTGAACATAAACACACTTTAAACACTGATCGGGTTGAAAGCTGCTCATCGCCAGTAAAAGCATTTGCCCTTTCAAACAGCTTTGCTTGATAGTTAAATTACTTTTAAACTTTAAGTTTATATACTGTGAGGCAGAAATTTAACCTTTAAACGAATATGATCCATGAAGCGCCTGTGTGTGTAACACAATAACATTATCTGATTTCTGATTCATAACTGCTTCTTGATATTCGCTGCAGGAGTGTGTTTACAATCTGTCCCATCATCCTCTGCTCTGGCCTTCCTCTCGTTCATGTCGTCCACGAGTGTTTTCAGTCTGTCCAGGTGATGAAGAGCTCTGAGAAAACAGACAAAAGAACAACAATGAACAGCAACAGACGAGAGCAACGCTGCTTCACTGAGATCACATGACTCTCCTGACCTCTGTAACGACTCGTCGCTTCCCTGGGCAGTTTCTTCTGTTTCCTCCTGAGGAACCTTATGAAAAATACAATCACAAAACAAAAAGAAATAAAAAAAAAGGAGTAAGAGACTGTGAAGGAAAAATTTAAGGTTGTATATATATATATATATATATATATATATATATATATATATATATATATATATAAACTTCACATCACGTCATGATAGGCTGGTCACATGACTTATGAGAACCAATCGTCTTAGTCGTCAACAACACCAAAGGTCAGCTTTGTGTGAGGACATTTATTGTAAGACTTATTGCATGACATACTTTAATTATAGTTATTGCGGCATATTAACTTAAAAACTAAATCGAACGCCGCAGCAGGCTAAGACATGCGGTTTTACACTGAAGACGCGTCACGCTGAACCATTGCACATGATGGGATGTCTTTATTGATCCATTTCACAAGCTTAGCAAGAACCAGCACTTACTTGAATTAATGCATCTCATAAGCCGTGCAAAGATACCTCAGACAGTGCAGAAGAACAGAAGATGACGATGGTGACGGTCAACAGAAAGTTTCTCCACATGCTCACCCTGCAGCCATAATCCAAACACGCCGCCGTCCCACACAGGTGAACACACACACACTAATACAAACACCACACCCCCGGTGACACCCACAGTAACCAATGACGTCACTATGCGCATGCACATACACAACAACATAGAAAAAGGAGGAAAAATCATAAAAGACTAAACAAACCCAATGTATGGCTCCTACAATAGTTTTATGGCACTTTTTTAAAACGCATCGGTATAAAACACACTTATGTTGAAAAGAGTAGCGTGAACATTCTGCACAACATCTAATTTTGTGTTTCACAGAAGGAAAAATAAACCAGAAATTAAACTTGAGGTTCTAACGCTTGCAGTTTCATCTCTGAACTTGCATTGGAGCGCTTCAATGTTATCGATCCTAGATTTTTCCCACATTGTAAAAAGGGAACTGTTGAATTTTTTCTTCAATTCATGACAACATGATGCTATTCAGATTTTGTTTCATGAATTTTAAATTGTTTGTTTACTAAATACAAAATCAAACATTCAGTTTCAATACATTTCCAATAAAGGCAACAACAGATTGTTTGTCCAGTTTATAACACAATAAACTGATCTTTTATTTTAGTAGCCGTACATACATTATACTTGGTGATGTTTCTTGCCCTGGTTTACTGTACCGGCTCCAGTGTCTCTCTCTCCAGTGTTCGGGCTTCACTGGACGCGTGTGATTGGCTGGTGTTGTGTTGGACGGCCTGTAGGCGGAACAGCATCTGTTTGAGCGCCTCCACTGGACCAGGGTGTTTTCTGCTGCTGTATCCTGATGAACACGAGCCTGCAGACTAACACACACTATCAGTACAGACAGGCCCGTCGCGACAAGACAGGCAAACCAAGCAATTGCTTGGGGCCCCGAGCTGGCCTGGGGCCCCAAGACAACGACTGGTTAAGAATAAAATGCAACGACAAACTGTGTGAGCGCCCCTTTGATAGTCAATGCAGTAAAGTGCAATGACACTGTTATCGGGATCCCCCTCAAGGGGGCCCCCCTCAGTAGTCGCTGACAGCAGCCAGCCAATCACGCGATCTCTGCTGCCGGCAAAATACAAAAACTCCTCGGCAGTCATCATGTAGCGGAATTATGCTTCCGGAAGCCAGAAAATAATGAAGATAAAGGAATAAGAGGATAAGAAAAAAACAAGATAGTGGTAAGTAGGGGTGTAACGATACACGTACTCGTATTGAACCGTTCGGTACGAGGCTTTCGGTTCGGTGTTCGGTACGCGTTTTCAAACCGAACGGTTCGTTGGACTTGGATCATTTTTCCTGCCGACCAAAATTTCGTTATTTCAAATGTAGGCGCGTGGCAAGCGCGCTCATAATGTAGAGACGCCGGCGCGACCACAACATTGCCCAACATCAAATGGCAAACGTAATGTAAGCGGAACGAAACTGCTCGTTATTGTGTGGTTGAAGGACCGTTGTTTATCAGTTTGGACCAGTGCAGCACGAGCCAATCATGATCATGCGACACTGTTACTGTTACTACACAGCGCTAATAAGAGATCCAGTAAAGAAAGCATTTGAATTCGCCACAGAAGTAATAACATCGCTGCGAGATCTAGTGAGAAACATTCTCATAGTTTGGCAGGAATAGTAGACTATAATGCCTTCAAGTAACATTACGTCGGTTTTATTTTGACATTATGAATACAATGCAAATGTTAATCTTAACTAAAATAAACATTTGTTTATAACTACTACAATACATAAATACAATTACATTTAATTTTTTCCAAGGAGCTGTTTTGTTTTATATGCTCCTAAGAAGAGTCAATTATAGCTCCAGAATTGCTCAAAGTAAAAATAAATCATATTTTATGATGCTAGTTTTAATTAAAAAAAGAAGAAAAATAAATAAATCAAGGAAATTGGCATTTCTTTTTTTTTTTGCTGTATCGAAAACATACCAAACCGTAACACATGAGTATCGTATTGAACCGAACTGTGAATTTTGTTCCACCCCTAAAGATAGTGGTAAGTGATAAATTACAGTGGACCAATTAGCTCCACTTGTCTTGTACAAATAGTGTAATTTTGCAGCAAGTAGGCTAGAAAAAATATGTTTATGTTAGCTACCTGCCTGACGGCAAATGCTGCTTGTAACAAACAGTTAGGCTAGTGCAACTCTTTTTTTCGAACGGACGGAATATGGTTACATATTATGATGTGTTTTTTTTTTTGGGGGGGGGGGGGGCTCCATGTCCATTTTGCTTGGGGCCCCCAAATTCCTTCAAACGGCCCTGAGTACAGATGTACACTAAACAGCATTGAGTTTCAATCATAATGACTGTCACATACCTTGCTCCTCTGAAGCTCTTCAGGCGGTTGTGGTTCATCAGCGCCACCCACTGGTACTGGAGATTTACTACAGATCATGGGACATGCTTTACATTTATGCATTTAGTAGATGCTTTATTTTTAGTCATGCATTCACTGGGAATCGAACCCATGATGACCAACATTGTTGAATTACAGGAACACATTTTTATTTTGGGTTAAAAAAAATCAAAGACAGCTGTTTGAAATGGCATTATATATATATACTGTATATATATATATATATATATATATATAAATAAATATATATATATATATGTGTGTGTGTGTGTGTGTGTGTGTGTGTAGGTGTGAAGAAATATGTAACACAGAATGCAGTACACAATAAACAATAGTGTGTTGTTATCGTTGTCACGTGACCTCATCACGTTAGATGAAAAATAAGTTTAAACAGTACATACTGTATATTTCATACTATTTTCTTGAAAACCTGTTGTAGTAAGCCATACTGAACACACCGTATGATTGATAGGTGTCATTTTTCTCTTTCATTTGAAGATGATCAAAGTGTTTTGCTATTAAATGAATAATGCGATTAAACGTGAGAACTCCCTCACAAGGCCACGGGTGGATTGTCCCAGGATCGATCAGCGTCCAGCGTCTCCGTCTCTCCTGAAGTGTTGTGTTCCTTCAGCGGCTCACAGAGACCAAGAGGAGAAGCGCTTAACATCAGAGACACAATCTGATCATCTACACAGAGACAAACACAAGAGGAGGAGTGTTTAACATCAGACACACAATCTGATCATCTACACAGAGACAAACACAAGAGGAGGAGTGTTTAACATCAGACACACAATCTGATCATCTACACAGAGACCAACACAAGAGGAGAAGTGTTTAACATCAGACACACAATCTGATCATCTACACAGAGACAAACACAACAGACCAGTCACGGTTTCATCTGGAATGACATGTTATCATTCACCAAAACTAAAAAATCATACAAATATTTTTATAAAACTTAACTTACACTTATTTAATTTCATCTAGTTAGTAAGGCAATATTTAATTTAGTAAGTACTAAAATGACTTGTATTAAACAAATAAAAATAATAAAAAATAAATAGAAATAGCTAGTAAACATTACAAAAACACATAAATATATAAATAATAATAATAAATAATAATAAATACCATATTAGTATCAGTGTTATTTGAGTTTTTATTTGAGTTTTATTAATAGTTTGAACTAGTTTTTTATAGTAAGTCCATCCATCCATCCATCTTCTTCCGCTTATCCGGGGACGGGTCGCGGGGGCAGCAGTCTAAGCAGGGATGCCCAGACTTCCCTCTCCCCAGACACTTCCTCCAGCTCTTCCGGGGGGGACACCGAGGCGTTCCCAGGCCAGCCGGGAGACATAGTCCCTCCAGCATGTCCTAGGTCTTCCCCGGGGTCTCCTCCCGGTGGGACATGCCCGGAACACCTTCCCGGGAAGGTGTCCAGGAGGCATCCGGAAAAGATGTCCGAGCCACTTCAGCTGACCCCTCTCGATGTGGAGGAGCAGCGGCTCTTCTCTGAGCTCCTCCCGAGTGACCGAGCTTCTCACCCTATCTCTAAGGGATCGCCCAGCCACCCTGCGGAGAAAGCTCATTTCGGCTGCCTGTATCCGGGATCTTGTCCTTTCTGTCATAACCCACAGCTCATGACCATAGGTGAGAGTAGGAACGTAGATTGATCGGTAAATTAAGCTCTTTCTTCACCACGACAGACCGGTACAGCGACCGCATTACTGCAGAAGCTGCACTGATCCGTCTGTCAATCTCCTGTTCCATCCTTCCCTCACTCGTGAACAAGACCCTAAGATACTTGAAATTGTCCACTTGAGGCAGGAACTCTCCACCAACCTGAAGCGGGCAAACACCCTTTTCCGACTGAGGACCATGGCCTTGGATTTGGAGTTGCTGATTCTCATCCCAGCCGCTTTACACTCGGCTGCCAACCGTCCCAGTGCATGCTGAAGGTCCTGGTCTGATGGGGCCAGCACGAAAACAAAAAGCAGAATGAAATTGTGTGGTCCCCAAACCTGACACCCTCCGGCCCCTGGCTGCGCCTAGAAATTCTGTCCATAAAAATTATGAACAGAACCAGCGACAAAGGGCAGCCCTGCCGGAGTCCAACATGCACCGGGAACAAGTCTGACTTACTGCTGGCAATGCGAACCAAGCTCCTGCTCCGGTCGTACAGGGACGGGACAACCCTTAGCAAAGGGCCCCAGACCCCATACTCCCGGAGCACCCTCCACAGGCCGCCGCGAGGGACACAGTCGAATGCCTTCTCCAAATCCACAAAGCACATGTGGACTGGTTGGGCAAACTCCCATGAACCCTCCAGCACCCTGTAGAGGGTATAGAGCTGGTCCAGTGTTCCACGACCGGGACGAAAACCGCACTGTTCTTCCTGAATCCGAGGTTCTACTATTGGCCGTATTCTCCTCTCCAGTACCCTGGCATAGACTTTCCCAGGGAGGCTGAGAAGTGTGATCCCCCTGTAGTTGGAACACACCCTCCGGTCCCCCTTCTTAAAAAGAGGGACCACCACCCCGGTCTGCCATCCCAAAGATACTGTTCCCGACCGCCACGCAATGCTGCAGAGGCGTGTCAGCCAAGACAGCCCCACAACACACAGAGACTTGAGGTACTCGGGGCAGATCTCATCCACCCCCGGTGCTTGCCACCGAGGAGTTTCTTGACTACCTCGGTGACTTCAGCCCGGGTGATGGATGAGTCCACCTCCGAGCCCTCAGCCTCTGCTTCCTCAATGGAAGACGTGTCGGTGGGATTGAGGAGATACTCGAAGTATTCCTTCCACCGTCCGATGACATCCCCAGTTGAGGTCAACAGCTCCCCACCTCCACTGTAAACAGCATTGGTAGGGCACTGCTTCCCTCTCCTGAGGCGCCGGACGGTTTGCCAGTGGACAATGGAAGTGGAGAACATGGTCCACTCGGACTCAGTATCTCCAGACTCCCTTGGGATCTGGTCGAAGCTCTGCCGGAGGTGGTTTGGGATTGCCGAGTCTGTCCAGCTTCCTCCCCGCTATTAGATCCAACTCACCACCAGGTAGTGATCAGTTGACAGCTCTGCTCCTCTCTTCACCCGCGTGTCCAAGACATACGGCCGGAGGTCAGATGAAACAACCATAAAGTCGATCATCGACCTCCGGCCTAGGGTGTCCTGGTGCCATGTGCACTGATGGACACCCTTATGCTTGAACATGGTGTTTGTTATGGACAAGCTGTAACTAGCACAGAAGTCCAACAACAGAACACCACTCGAGTTCAGATCAGGGGGGCCGTTCCTCCCAATCACGCCCCTCTAGGTGTTACTGTCGCTGCCCACGTGGGCGTTGAAGTCCCCCTGTACAACAACAGAGTCCCCTGTCGGAGCACTTTCCAGCACCCCTCCCAGAGTCTCCAAGAAGGCCGGGTACTCTACACTGCCGTTTGGCCCATAGGCGCACACGACAGTGAGAGACCTATCCCCGACCCGAAGGCGCAGGGAAGTATAAGAAATTATGGTCTGTTCCCAACAACTTCCACTCCAATATATATATATATATATATATATATATATATATATATATATATATATATATATATATATCAAAATGTTCCTTCACTTAAAAGAGCTTAATTATCATATAGAGAGAATTACATCCAATCTCAGTAATATGTAAAAAGTATCACAGAGGGCAACCAACAACCATCTTGATTACAGGGACTTCAAATAGCTTGCCACCTTAAACATTTGACCGTTTTGTTTTAACAGAAGATCAAAGATGTGATCACTTCAGATAGATTGTATCACCTAAACCTTTTGCTGTTCTGATTTCATTTACGGAGTTGACCATTTGGGTTGATCACATCCTGAACAAATGGTAATCAATTGTAGAATGGGAATGGGTGTGGGACACAGAGAATCTTCTCAGACAATGGGGTGTCTCAACTTCATTAACCTACAGACCACAGCTGTTACAATAAGACTTCATTTACATTAGGAGTTGTAAACTGTAACAGGATAAAAGGTTTGAGATTTGGATGTTCTGGGTTCATTCTGACGCCGGTGTACCCAAGGTGCTTTGTGTACCTTGCCACTGCTATGCTGTAATAAACTTCATTTTTGAGATCTTCGAAGTCCACATAATTTTTTCTTACAGAAGCGACCCTCTCGCTCACCGTGGTGAACTCCTACACATGGCGGCTGAGCTGGGGGGCTATAAGCAAACCCACACCAACCCGCCGCCTTTCACCATGAGCAACTCCAGAGTGGTGAAGAGTCCATCCTCTCTCAAGGGGTGTGGTTCCAGAGCCCAAGCCGTGCGTGGAGGTGATCCCGACTATCTCTAGTCGGAATCTCTGAACCTCACGCACAATCTCAGGCTCCTTCTCCGCCAGAGAGGTAACATTCCAAGTCCCTAGAGCTAGATTCCGCGTCCAGGGATCGGGTTGTCGAGGCCCCTTATGGTCCCTCCTGCAGGTGGTGGGTCCACGGGAGGGCGGCCCCATGTTGCTCCATCGGGCTGAGCCCGGCCGGACCCCATGGGGGGAGGCCCGACCACCAGGCGCTTGCATACGAGCCCCAACCCCCGGGCCTGGCTCCAGGGTGGGTCCCCGGCTGCGCCATGCCGGGCGACGTCACGGTCCTCAATTTTCATTTGCATCATAAGGGTTTTTTTGAACCGCTCTTGGTCTGACCCGTCACCTAGGACCTGTTTGCCTTGGGAGACCCTACCAGGGGCATATAGCCCCAGACAACATAGCTCCTAGGGTCGTTCGGGTACTCAAACCCCTCCACCACGGTAAGGTGGCAGTTCAAGGAGGGGAAAGTAAGTTTATAGTAAGTTAATTCATTTTTTTTTATTTTTTTTTATAATGCTATTTCGATTTAAATTATTTCTATTTCATTTTTATTTGTTTCCCAGTTAATAATATTAGTGCTTCAACTTATTTCAGCTTATTGCCAAGGCAAAATTTCTAATATATATATATATATATATATATATATATATATATATATATATATATATATATATATATATATATACACATACATACTAATATTTCGTTTTATTTCAGCTTTATTTCAATTAACAGAAATGTTTTTAATAGTTTTAGTTAATACAGTTGATTAATATATTAATGATAGTAAAATAAATAACACTGCATGAAGGTGAGTATTACACATGGTAATTTTAATTGTCAATTAGATGAAATGTCCCAGTAGTGATATTCTATTATCATTGAGATAGTATTACAGTTTTTATTAATATTTTAATTTTTTATATCTTTTCCACTTTCATTTTAATTCAAGTTTTAGTCATTTTGTCATTACGGCCCAGATCCGGCTGGTCGTGTCTGGGCACAGGTCCTCCATCTGATCTGGATCCGGCTGACTACATCATGCCTTGTGGTTTTAAGGTCAAAGCCTTAAAACACTAAAAATCAAGGCCTCGGTAGGCAGTCTTTGAATTTAATACATTTCTTTTAACTGTTTACTTCTCTTTTTATAATAAAAATGTAAATGTGAATAAAACTTCATAAAGTATAAATAATAATCACTCTTTGAATCAAAGGTGTAGTCAGCTAGATGTCGAGAGTTTGACGTATCAGTATCCAAAGAGGCAATCAACTCTGTCTTTTACCGCAGAAGTTAGGCTCTAATCTTCTTGATTGACAAGTTCCAAGTTTACAAAATTCTTCAAGGCCTCGCAGGTGCAAGCTGGGTGCCTCATATTCTTTAACTCCACAGTAAACTCAACCAAGATGGCTGATGTCCTTTTAAGGTTCTAGGAATAGAACACTATGAATAAGAGTTGGTTGCCAGTTAAAAACCTGTGACATCTTAAACCATTTGTAACTTCCCTAGGAGACTGAATTAAAAAAAAAAAAAAAAAAAGTTAACAATTTTACAGTCTTTGATTACTGATTCATAGCGGTTTCTTGAATCTGGCACCGTTTGTGAGATTTGCTGCAGAAGTGAGTTTACAGTCTCCTCATAGTAAAATGAGGTTTTAATTTTTTGCATCAAATCATTATCTGAATATGCATTGTGCCATTTTAGCTGTAAACAACTATATATTGGGATACAATTATATCTTTGGAAAAGCAAAAAGTTTAGGCTAACAGGATTGACAATATTACACTTTAATGTAGTGTTCCTGTAGTAGAGTATGTTGGTTATTCCCAGGGAACGCATGAACGGTTACTTTGAATGCCATATAAGTCACTTTAGACCATCTGCCACATGCACTAATGTAGTGAACGATCTGATGTAAAGTGTTGTGCAAAACAATGTGAAACTACAAGGTTCGGTTTAGAAAGTCTTTATTGCTGATATTTGACAACCGTTTCAGCAGAAGTTCAGGAGTCTTCAGAAGAGTCACTAACCTACAAGAATGAATAAAATAATTTCAACTCCAATAACAGACGGGAGGTAGATGTCCTGATCATCTGGTTAGACATTAATTTGTGATAATGACTGTGCATTATCCCTTTAAAAAGCTGCTGTATTTTAGTTTATCATAGTATGATGATCAAAAATTACCATCCACTTGATCTTGCGGTTCTTGTTGTCGTCCTCGAACACCTGAAAGAAATCAGATTTAGTTGATCTTCAGTCACTATTAGTAAGATCTGAGTTTTTGATTTCGATAACATCACCTTAATCACAGCAGTACATGCGCACGTCATTGAGAGCAGTGTCGTCTAAAATTCCCTGTGGCTCTTCTATCCGGGTCTGTATGCCACAGATTCCTGTTCCTTCACACTTGAGACTCCATTTGCCCCAGTCGCCCCAGCCTGTGCCGAATTCTTCAATCACAGCACCTCCACTGCATTCAAACCTGAAAAAAAAAAAAAAGATGACAATGATAAAATATGTAATTGTGCTGTTGGATTGAATGTCAGTCACATGATCCCCTGCAGCCGACGGCCTAATCACTGCAATCTTGAACAGCAGCACGACTGCGAGTGTGAAGTTAACTAAACTATTGATGGGGGAAAACTGAGTCCTTAATGTCAAAATAAAACCAGGATGGGTCAGAGGTTTACACTGGTAAGAGATGTTATAACTTATAGCAGCACACTCACTTGATGTTGTTTGCGGCCGTATCATCTCCAGATCCTTGGGAAGATTCAACTTTCAGCTGGAAAGCGGTCAAGTATCCAGAAGGACACCATTTGACTTGTGGGGTCCATTTACCCCAGCTGAAGAAAACACAAAGAGGTTGCCTGATCAAATCAATTACTAGGCCTATTTTCACAAAAATAGTCAATTTACTTATCTAGCTTAAACACTTAATGCAAGAATTGTTAATATTTTGAGTCCATTACTCTCCAATGCCCGAACTTTGGGTAGACTTTATGATCCGAGACTGATCGACACAGTAAATACTAATCCCATTGAGCGCTGTATCATCACCACCTGGTCTTTCCACCTTAAAACAAGACAATCTTCCATTTAACAAAGTTAAAGTTACCCAACCCATAGTAACATTTATCTTCATGCTCTTTAGTATTACACACACACTTAAACGGCAACTCCATAGTTTTGATCCTTTGAAACACTCATTCACCCCCATATTAGTAAAATAGAGTCAACTTACCTTCAGACTAAACCCTGCGGCGTATGTTCCACTTGGACACATGTGCCGAGCCTTCCATGATCCCCAACTCATCCCGTTCGTCACCGTCAGCTCAGATCTGTAAGGTCGGTCGACGCTCCGCTCAGTACGACTTTCTGCGAACGTAACGCTCACATGCCCAATAATGGCTAGCAGTGAAAACATCACGGAAGTGATGCATTTCTACAGCACTGAAAGCTGACTGTTAGATTAATTTGTCGATAGAATATCTGCAAAGAACAATAAAGCAGAGACAGTATAGTACCATAACCTTCTCAAAATTATTAAGGAAGAAGCCTCATATTTATACACAAGATTAAGCAGAATCATTAACCACGATGTCCATTCCATCCAATCACAGTACTCAAAGATCAACCCCTACCATATTTGGCATATTAAGAAATGATGTTTTATTAACAAAGTTCGGGAGCACATTCAGATAATTAAACCTAATTAAATACGAGTGGAGCGCATTCAGATAATCAACCCAGTCAACGAGTTAAGAGGTGTATATATGAAGAGTTCAGATGCAAAAGCCTCTAAGTCCAACCGCCAATAAAAGAAGAAGAAGAAGAAGAAGAAGAAGAAGAAGCCTCTATTAGTGCCATCTGAAATTTTCTTCAAGAATGATCATTTTTATCAAGCTCGTATATTTAAGTTCAATAATTTCATTTAAATGACAATTAATAGGTAATTTTCATTGCCATTTAAGTGAAATTACTGAACTTAAATATACAAGCTTGATAAAAATGATCATTCTAGAAGAAAATTTCAGATGGCACTAATAGAGGCTTTTGCATCTGAACTCTTCATATACAGCAGATAATCACGCTTTGAGTCAAGAGTAGTTAACTCTGGTCTTGTTGTCTTCCACTTGGGGTTTCTTTTCCTTAGCTCTGGGCTACTAGGCATCGGGGGTTTAATGACGTATCAGTATCAAACAGGCCATCAACATATACACCTGTTCTTTCCCACTGAAGTTAGGTTCAAATTCTTCACCTTTTCATGTCCCTGAACTCCAGTAAACTCAACCAAGATGGCTGATTTCCTTTTAAGGTTTTAGAAGTAGAACCACAGTCTTTTAACACACACATGATCGTTTCTGCCTTCCTCCTATCCCTCATGTACATCTACATCCAGAAAAAGAAGAGAGATGAAAGCAGACAGGAAGAAAAGCATATTAACTGTAGCGATTAGTTAGTAGGGTCATGGTGGTTGGGAAAATTTGGGATGGATGAACATTAAAAAAAAAAAAAAACATCTTTTGTGTTCCCCCGAGAAACTTTGCGTTCCCTCGCAAAGATATATGTTTTCACGCAAAACCTGTTGTGATCACAGACAGTGTTTCAGAGCTCTGCACGTCAATAGTGGAGCGTTTCATAGTGTTTGAACCTGGACTCAAATATAAAGAAATGCGGTCAGTGCTTAATTCGTTAAAACACAACGCAGACAATGAGCTCCAACTCAATTTTCCTCAAAACGAGCTTTATAATATAATATAAAATTTGTCTCTAAGCAGGTGTTTGAGAGACAAGTCCGAATAAGTGACGTTCAAATCTGTGAATATATAGAGCAATATCGAGCCGACGTCACAGTTACGTCACGATGCTAGCTGGAGGCAAAACTAAGGGAAAACTGCAGGCGGACAATACAAACCAGCACAGATTTGGCTACATAATAATGAGCTTAAATTATTATTATTATTATTAAATGTCATCTTGTTGTGTTGTTGGGTGCAAGAATCGACGGAGTACAGACTCCAATTTGAAATTTTATCGCTTAATGTTTTCTAATGCACATCGTTAAAATTGCACCGTAATGTGACTCACACAGGAGTTCTGTCAAAGTAAATTGGGGTAAAAGTGATGCTCTGTGATGTGGTTTGGATTATAGTAGTCAGAGACTTCCAGGAAGATTAAAGTATTGGGTTAAAGTACTTGGGGGTATTTTTAGGAATATAAGAGACTAAATGATTGTGCATGTAAACACACTTCAGACAAACAATGATCAGGTCCAATTGCCAGTAAAAGCATGTTGCCTTTGAAACAGCTTTGCTTGATAGTTTATTTACACTTTCTATCTTTCATGAGGTTTTAGAAATCACACATTTAAGTAAATATGACCCATGAAGTGTCTGTGTGTGTAGGATAATAACAGTCTTTGATTTCTGATTCATAACTGCCTCTTGATTCTGGCACTGTTTGTGATATTCGCTGCAGGAGTGTGTTTACAATCTATCCCATCATCCTCTGCTCTGGCCTTCCTCTCGTTCATGTCGTCCACGAGTGTTTTCAGTCTGTCCAGGTGATGAAGAGCTCTGAGAAAACAGACAAAAGAACAACAATGAACAGCAACAGACGAGAGCAACGCTGCTTCACTGAGATCACATGACTCTCCTGACCTCTGTAACGACTCGTCGCTTCCCTGGGCAGTTTCTTCTGTTTCCTCCTGAGGAACCTTATGAAAAATACAATCACAAAACAAAAATAACTCTTTCCAAATGAGACTGTGAAGGCATAATGCAGGAAAATTCTAAGGTTGCACATATATATATATATATATATATATATATATAAACTTCACGTCATGATTGGCTGGTCACATGACTTATGAGAACCAATGGTCTTCAACAACACCAAAGGTCAGCTTTGTGTGAGGAAATCTATTGTAAGACTTAAGAGGAATGGATTGCATGACATACTTTAATTATAGTTTTATGGCACTTTTTTGTATAAAACACACTTATGTTGAAAAGAGTAGCGTGAACATTCTGCATAACATCTAATTTTGTGTTTCACAGAAGGAAAAATAAACCAGAAATTAAACTTGAGGTTCTAACGCTTGCAGTTTCATCTCTAAACTTGCATTGGAGCGCTTCAATACAATCGCCAATTTATGAATGAATTGCTTGTGTTTGTACATCATTTTTTATATTGTCTGCTAAATTAATAGATACAAATGATTAGTTTTTATACCATGTCTGCAATGGAATAGACTGGAACGTCACAACATGACAAAACTAGATTTTTCCCACATTGTACATTGTGATTTGTGACAACATGATGCTATTCAGATTTTGTTTCATGAATTTTAATTTGTTCGTTTACTAAATACAAAATGAAACATTCAGTTTCAATACATTTCCAATAAAGGCAACAACAGATTTTTTGTCCAGTTCGTAACACAATAAACTGATCTTTTATTTCGGCAGCCATATATACATTATAGTTTTATATGACACTTACATTTTATTTTTATTTTTTTTCGTTGTGAATTTATAGAATAATTTCAGAATAACTGTCATTCTTACAGACTGCACCTTTAAACATTACAACAAATAATGACAAATCAAGAGCAAAAGTTAAATCAGGTGATGTTTCTTGCCCTGGTTTACTGTACCGGCTCCAGTGTCTCTCTCTCCAGTGTTCGGGCTTCACTGGACGCGTGTGATTGGCTGGTGTTGTGTTGGACGGCCTGTAGGCGGAACAGCATCTGTTTGAGCGCCTCCACTGGACCAGGGTGTTTTCTGCTGCTGTATCCTGATGAACACGAGCCTGCAGACTAACACACACTATCAGTACAGATGTACACTAAACAGCATTGAGTTTCAATCATAATGACTGTCACATACCTTGCTCCTCTGAAGCTCTTCAGGCGGTTGTGGTTCATCAGCGCCACCCACTGGTACTGGAGATTTACTACAGATCATGGGACATGCTTTACATTTATGCATTTAGTAGATGCTTTATTTTTAGTCATGCATTCACTGGGAATCGAACCCATGATGACCAACATTGTTGAATTACAGGAACACATTTTTATTTTGGGTTAAAAAAAAAAAAAATCAAAGATAGCTGTTTGAAATGGCATTATATATATATATATATATATATATATATATATATATATATATATATATATATATGTGTGTGTGTGTGTGTGTGTGTGTAGGTGTGAAGAAATGTGAAACAGAATGCAGTACATAGTAATAATAAACATTTCAAACAATAGTATGTTGTTATTGTTATCACATGACCTCAAGTCACGTTACATGAAAAATAAGTTTAAACAGTGTACTGTATATTTTATACTATTTTCTAGAAGAACTGTTGTAGTAAGCCATACTGACAACACCGTATGATTGATAGGTGTCATTTTTCCCTTTCATTTGAAGATGATCAAAGTGTTTTGCTATTAAATGAATAATGCGATTAAACGTGAGAACTCCCTCACAAGGCCACGGGTGGATTGTCCCAGGATCGATCAGCGTCCAGCGTCTCCGTCTCTCCTGAAGTGTTGTGTTCCTTCAGCGGCTCACAGAGACCAAGAGGAGAAGCGCTTAACATCAGAGACACAATCTGATCATCTACACAGAGACAAACACAAGAGGAGGAGTGTTTAACATCAGACACACAATCTGATCATCTACAGAGACCAAGAGGAGAAGCGCTTAACATCAGAGACACAATCTGATCATCTACACAGAGACCAAGAGGAGAAGCGCTTAACATCAGAGACACAATCTGATCATCTACACAGAGACAAACACAAGAGGAGAAGTGTTTAACATCAGACACACAATCTGATCATCTACACAGAGACCAAGAGGAGAAGCGCTTAACATCAGAGACACAATCTGATCATCTACACAGAGACAAACACAAGAGGAGGAGTGTTTAACATCAGACACACAATCTGATCATCTACAGAGACCAAGAGGAGAAGCGCTTAACATCAGACACACAATCTGATCATCTACACAGAGACAAACACAACAGACCAGTCACGGTTTCATCTGGAATGACATGTTATCATTCACTAAAACATAACAAATATTATTGAAAAACGTAGGCCTACACTTATTTCATTTCATCTAGTTACCAAGGCAACATTTCATTTAGTAAGTACTAAAATTACTTGTATTAAACTGAAATAAAAATAATAAAAAACAAAATAGAAATAGCTAATGAAAATTACAAAAACACATCATGGAAATATAAAAAAATTAAAAGTTAATTAATTAAAAATATTAAAAATAATAATATATTAACTTACTAATTAAAAATATTAATAAATACCATATTAGTATCAGTGTTATTTTAGTTTTTATTTGAGTTGTAATAATATTTTGAACTAGTTTTTTACATTTTACTTTAGTTGAATTTTTAGTAATTTCATTATATGGTTTGTAATATTGCTATTTAGATTTACTTTATTTCTATTTTTTTTCAGTTCATAATTTTAGTACTTCAACTTATTTCAGTTTATTGCCAAGGCAAAATTTCTAATGTACTAATATTTAGTTTTATTTCAGCTTTATTTCAATTAACAGAAATGTTTTTAATAGTTTTAGTTAAAACAGCTGATTAATATATTAATGATAGTAAAATAACACTGCATGAAGGTGAGTATTGAACATGGTAATTTAATAGTCATAATTAGTGATATTCTAGTATCATTGAGATAGTATTACAGTTTTTATTAATATTTTGAAAAAAAAAAAATATATATATATATATATATATATATATATTTTATTTTTTTCCACTTTAATTTAATTAAAGTTTTAGTCATTTATGTGTATATTGTTATGTTTTTTTAATTCACTTTTATTTTAGTTGTACTTATTTTAAATGAAAATGAGTGACAGATGCTGCTTTGGCAACTACCTGAAATACAATAAGTTGTTTTTAATAAATATTAGTTTTATTTGAATTCCCAATTGTTTTCTGATTTCAGTTGTGGTTTGAGTTACCATACGGGTGTCCTTTAGTGCTGGCCTGCGTGTCGCGACTGGACTCGTCCAGTTCTCTGACCCATGAAGGAACAGCGCGAGGTCGATCGCTCTGCTGCCCGTCTGACGGTTCCTCACACTGTCTGAGCCACAGCGGATACTTCAGGTCAGGAACGCTGGTCATCCCAGAAAAATCCATCTCAGATTTCTGGCTGGTCATCCAGCGCGGGAGACACGTGGATTTGGGCGTGTCCGGTGGATGCGTCTGATTGGCTAGCAGGACATTAGGGGGAGGAGCCTGACGATGTGATCGCAAGCCGCCCATCAGTAAATCGTCCACAGGGATAGATTCCCTACTCACTGGCGGAGCGGGTCGGCGTGAGGAGCGTTTCTGAGACCGGGAGCTGAAGCTCATTCCCGACGGAAAGCTCGACCCTGACCGGGAGAGGAGGGCGGAGGTGCGGGTCACGGGGAGAGAGCCGTCGTTTGGGAGAGCCAAGAGGTCGTCGGTCGTCACACTGAGCCGGTCCGAGTCTCTCTTCCGGACGGGAATGTTCAGGAAGTTCAGCTCTCCATACGTCAAACTCGTCTTCAGTACTGCACATGTCAATTAAAGCAAAGTAAAACACAAGACGTGTAATAAACGTAATAAAACAATTAAAATACACTTTCGCTAATAAAAAATAAATAAATAATTAAACCTAACAAATTAGAAATGCTGACTTGGCAATTAACTGAAATAAAATGAGTTTAAGTTAAAGTTAAAAATGTACTAAAACTAAAATTTAAAAAGATTAATAAAAACTGCAATTAAAATGGAATATATATATATATATATATATATATATATATATATATATATATATATATATATATATAAAAAGTATATATATATATATATTTATAAAACTTAAACTAAATTAATTAGAAATGTTGACTTTCCAAACCACTAAAATAGTAAAGTACGTTTTTAATACTAAAATTACTGCAACTAAAATTTAAATAAGAATTTATAAAAAAAATAATTAAAACCAAATAAACAAAAAATAAATAAATAAATAAAAGACAAAAACACAACAAAATTACTAAAACCTAAACTTAAACCTAAAATTATAATACATCAACATACATTACAACTACATCAAAATGTTAATAAATAATAATAACATAGTATTAATAAATAATAAATAGAACATTAATGATACTAAAATAACACTGTGATGAAATACAATGTTGTCACATCTGTGATGATTGAGCTTATGATGCATATGAATTATTCATTAACATATGAATTAGCTTGTGATGTGATGAAATGCTTCTCCTTCACCATCTCTGTTCCTGGGATGAGGATTTGCGGGTGGTTTGGGCAGCTCCAGCGTCCCGGTCGACGTCCCAGAGTCCCGCAGACTCCTCTGGAAGTCACAGATGTACGCGTCGAGCGCCTCTGAGGCAGAAGTGTAGTGTTTGTCCTTGTATCTGATGGTGGCGACGGGCTCTGGATGGATCGAGCTGCGCAGGCGTCCGGATGCGGCCAGCAGTGACGACACACTCGACTCAGGGGACGCCATCATCACACACTCCACTCATAGCACTCTGCCAAAACACATCAGACATCTTTATTATAAAACAAACATTCAGTTTTGCATTTTATAATTCAGGGCTCTCGCAGCTTTTGACCAATGAATGTTTGTATGTATACAAGTTGCATCATGACATTTTTAACTACGAAAACACAGTGTAAATAATGTAAAAAAAAAATATATAGGCCTATAGTAGTAAAAATAAGATCAGTCTAAATAAATACATTTATTTAACCACATTAAAAAGTTAATTAAAATAAATACAAAAATAATATATAAATAAACATAATTAGGGCTGTCAAATCAATAAATCACACCTAACATAAAAGTTTGTAAATATGTGTGTATATATACAAATACACACACACACACACACACACACACACACACACACACATACATACATATATCACACAAATACATACATATACATACACACGCACACGCACACACACACACACACACGCACACACACACACACACACACACACATACATATATATATATATACACACACACACACATACATAAATACATACATACATATATATACACACACACACACACACACACACACACATATCACACAAATACATACGTTTACATACATACATACATACATACATATATATACACACACACACACACACACACACACACACACACACACACACACACACACACACACACACACACTTCCATCTAACAGAATAGTACTAAAGTAGAAAAACAGGAGTTGTTTGACAGGAGTTTCAGGGTTGTTTTTTTTTTTTTTTTTTTTTTTTTTTTGGTTTCTGTTGGATAATTTCTGATGGAAATAAAACTCATGCGGTTTATTGCTATATTAATACTTCATTGCTAAATTATTTTGTTAGTTAGTTTGACGATCATTGAGTTTGATAAATAAAGACAATCTGATTTTAGAGTCGACTGAGAATGTTTGGAATCCGTTTAAACCGGTTTACACTTTCACTTTCCTGCATCAGAAAACAGAAACAGAAACTCACCCGACGAATCCACTGCAGATCACGAACAGAAAACGAAAGTAAGAATAAATTGAATAAAAACTGATCAGAAGAAAACGTCTGAACATGCAACAGAAAACTGAAATCACTCGGACAACCGCCAGCGGCACTGCGCATGCGCACTAGATCACGTGACCTTCCTGTGGAGGCTCTTTGCGCGCTAGCTACTCCACTCCAGAGCCATAAAGCCAATTTTTTTTCTCTCTATGGCTCTGCTCCACTCCATAGACTGTAAAAAATAGCTCCACTCAGACGAGTTCTGAGCGAGTTGCGCATGCGTATATGACCTTTCCTCGAGATGCTCTATCCTCATTAGCTGCTCCACTCAAATTATAGGATTGATAGGATAGCGATGATAATGGGAAAAGTTGTTGATTTATGTCACAGTTCTCCGCATGAATCGGGTTAATATGGAGTTCAATCGAATCACAGGGAGTAATACGTAATAAAAATGCCTGACTCACGAGTGGGCGGCGGTTCTTTCATTTCTCGCTAGAAATATAATGAGGAGGAAGTAATGTAAACTTTAATAAAAGTGTCTCGAAATGGGCGACCCGGAAGTTGCCACTAGTTGGTTAAATGCACTGGTTCTAAATATTTTTACTGTTTTAATTCACCACTCTATAGTCAGTTAACGTATATTATTGAAGTGTGATTTAATGCGGTCACGTGATACCTCAGCGCTGTCAGATTAAACAGCATAAAGATACACGTATTTTTGTTGAGATTTAAATAGCGTTTTCTTTTATATGTTGTATAATAACATCTTCAAGTGATATTTTTAAATGATCATACTTTACAGATTACATATATCTCTATTAAGACAAAAAAGTCGTCGTGAGGATCTGTGTATTGAGCCAGCGAGCGCCCCCTGCAGGAACACACGAGCAGTGTCTCGTTAGAAACTGCGGTTTTCCGCTCAATGTGTGTGTTCTTGACACATGTAAACACTCTTAGCGCTGTCTCTCCGTCCTTCTCTCCGAACCGAACCGAGCCGAGCTGAGCTGATCATGCGGCTCCGGGCCTGCTGTGTTTACAGCACTGGAGTGATCTGTATTCTGCTGTTAATCGCCGGGATCGCGATGGTTTTGTCGGAAGTCTTTCAGAAGCTCTTAAACAACAGAATAAAGGAGGTCAGTGAGTATGTGTGTATGTGTTTGTGTGTTGTTCATATGTTTATATCACGTGCATGCTGTTTTTCTTATAGATACTGTGACAAAAAATAAATATAGTGGAGACATGTTTTATATAAATCAAACAATATGATATATTATGCAATATGTATATTATATAAACCAATTATTATTATTATATTATAAATCAAACATTGTTATTATTATTATTATTATTATTATTAGTAGTAGTAGTAGTAGTATGATATTATCACAATATATTATAATACTGTATACATAATATATAACATTTTGTCATAGTATTTTTATAATATTATTATATTATATAAATATTGTAATATAATATATTATATTTATAATATGTACTATGATTATTGTGGAAATATTGAAAAATTGTGATTGTGGTTTTCTCCACATAATATTATGAAAATATCTTAAAGTATAATATATAATAAAATAATTTATTATATTATTATATTATTATATCATAATGTATAATAATACTATATAATTTATAAATCAAACATAATATTATGTAATATATATTATAATATATTTTATGTTATTATTATTAGTATTATTAGTATTATGATTTTCTCCTCAGTCCTCACATAATATTATGAAAATATGTTATAATATATAATAATTTTATTATATTATAATTTCATAGTGTATTGTATAATAATATTATATTATATAAATCAAACATAATATGATGTAATATATATTATTATTATGTAGTAGTATGATTTTCTCCTCGCATTATAATATTATATCCTAAATTATACTTTATTATTTTTTTCCAGCATTATTACTATGAAATTTCATTCCATAATATCATGGTATTGAATTAATATCATATGCCATTTGCTGAAGGAGAGAAATTACATAATAACATGTCCAGAATTTTTTTGGGTTACACAAAATTTTATAAATGTGCACTTTGAAAGTTTGAGTTGTAGCCTATATGATATATAAATATATGATATTACGAAGAATTAAGAAGCTTTATGTGTTTCTCTTCCTTAATGATTCGAGGAACCATGAGTAACTTTGGTTTTGAGTAAATTTCTACCCACAATTCACTTTCCCTTACAGCAAATCATTCTGGAAAATGGAACAGAAGCGTTTTCAGTGTGGCAGAACCCGCCGCCGCCGGTTTACATGCAGTTTTACTTCTTTAACCTTACCAATCCAGCAGAGGTTCTGAACGGAGACAAACCCTCGGTCATAGAGATCGGCCCGTACACGTACAGGTGAGCCATAACACACTCTACCGGTCAAAGGTTATGATTAACTAGGATTTTATTAATGCTATAGAAGTCTCTTCTGCTCACCAAGGCTGCGGATGGATGGATGGATGGATGGATGGATGGATGATTGATTGATTGATTGATGGATGATGGATGGATGGATGGATGGATGATTGATTGATTGATGGATGGATGATGGATGGATGGATGGATGGATGATTGATTGATTGATGGATGGATGGATGATGGATGGATGGATGGATGGATGGATGATTGATGGATGGATGGATGATTGATGGATGGATGGATGGATGGATGATGGATGGGATGGATGGATGGATGGATGGATGGATGGATGATGGATGGATGAATGGATGGATGGATGGATGGATGGATGGATGATTGATGGATGGATGATTGATTGATTGATTGATGGATGGATGGATGATGGATGGATGGATGGATGGATGGATGGATGGATGATTGATTGATTGATTGATTGATTGATGGATGGATGATGGATGGATGGATGGATGATTGATGGATGGATGAATGGATGGATGGATGATTGATTGATTGATGGATGATTGATGGATGGATGGATGGATGGATGATTGATGGATGGATGGATGGATGGATGATTGATTGATGGATGGATGGATGGATGGATGGATGGATGGATGGATGGATGGATGATTGATGGATGGATGGATGGATGGATGGATGGATGGATGGATGATTGATTGATTGATTGATGGATGATTGATGGATGGATGGATGATTGATTGATGGATGGATGGATGGATGGATGGATGGATGGATGGATGGATGGATGGATGGATGGATGGATGATTGATTGATTGATTGATTGATTGATTGATTGATGGATGGATGGATGGATGATTGATTGATGGATGATTGATTAATGATTGATTGATGATTGATTGATGATTGATTGATTGATGGAGGATGGATGATTGATTGATTGATGATTGATGGATTGATTGATGGAGGATGGATGATTAATTGATGATTGATTGATGGAGGATGGATGATTGATTGATTAATGATTGATTGATTGATTGATGGATGATTGATGGATGGATGTTTTTGACAGAACTCTATGTCAAAACTCTTCTGCTCACCAAAGCTGCATTTATTTGATCAAAAATACAGTGAAAAGTGAAATATTATTCCAATTTAAAATATGTGAATATTCAGTAAAGTGTAATTTATTCCTGTGATCAAAGCTGAATGTTCAGCATCATTACTCCAGTCTTCAGTGTCACATGATCCTTCACAAATCACTCTAATATGAGGATTTGATGTTGTGTTTTTTCTTCTTCTTCTTTTTTGTTGCTGTGTTTCCAGCTTTTTCTTACACAAGTTTGGTGACACATCAAAAAAGTTCCTAAAAACCGTTAAACGGCCAGCGCCCACATGCCAACAGCTTCAGATCTTATCTGAATCACATGATCTGTTGTTGAAAAGTAGCTCAGCTCCAACACACTGATGTTTTCATAAGTCAATAAGAGCCAGATCTGAAAACTTGAATTTCCTCTTTCAGGGAGTATCGGCCGAAAGAGGAAGTGAAATTCATGGATAACGGAACCAGAGTTGAAGCTGTCAATCCAAAAACGTACGTGTTCGAGCCTGACATGTCACGCGGCTCCGAGGACGACCTCGTCCGGACGGTCAACATCCCCGCTGTGGTGAGATTGTGAACTCTGACATATTAAAACCACAAAAATTAGAGTTTGACGTGTGAATCTTACATTTCTACGGAAGCGTATTGCATTCATTTGAGAGAAAAAAAATCTACTCTGTTTTTCTGAATTAATGAGTTAATTATCTCAGAATTACGAGATAATTTTTCATGAATAAAACGTTTTTGCTCTGTTTTTTCTGAATTAATGACTTAATTATCTAAAAATTATGAGATAATGTTTTATTGAAATAAAAATATTTGCTCTGTTTTTCTGAATTAATGACTTAATTATCTCAGAATTATGAGATAATTTTTCATAAATAAAAAGTTTTTATTCTGTTTTTCTGAATGAACGAGTTAATTATCTCAGAATTATGAGATAATGTTTTATTTAAAAAAAATTGCACTGTTTTTCTGAATTAATGACTTAATTATCTCATAATTCTGAGATAATTAACTCATTAATTCAGAAAAACAGAATAAAAACGTTTTATTTATGAAAAATTATCTCATAATTCTAAAAAGTTTTTATTCTGTTTTTCTGAATTAACGAGTTAATTATCTCAGAATTATGAGATAATGTTTTATTAAAAAAAATTGCACTGTTTTTCCTGAATTAATGACTTAATTATCTCATAATTCTGAGATAATTAACTCATTAATTCAGAAAAACAGAATAAAAACGTTTTATTTATGAAAAATTATCTCATAATTCTGAGATAATTAACTCGTTAATTCAGAAAAAAAGAGTAGATTTTTTTTCCTCAAGTGAATGCAATACGCTTCCGTACATTTCAGCCCAAAGTCAAAATAACATTAATAAATTATATTTTGCATAAAGAAATGACGTCGGAGATGAGCTAATTCTCTCTGTCTGTGTGTGTGTGTGTGTGTGTGTGTGTGTGTTTGACCTCAGACCGTGATGGAGACATTCAAAGACAGCTTAGTCAGACGATTGATCGTTGACCTGATGATCTCCAAAGGCGTGGGTGTGTTCGAGACGTTCAGGGTCGGCGCCCTGCTGTGGGGTTACGAAGACCCGTTTCTCAAAGAACTCAAAATCTTTAAGCCTGAGCTGGAAGACCACTTCGGACTTTTCTACAAGGTTAGTGGTGTTTGCAGTGTTGTGACCACAGGCTGTAAACATAATATGGACGTAGTGTGCGTAACTAGTGTTTTTATTGAAGAGCGTTTTTGATGCACAAAGTGGGCGGAGCCGGCCGTCGCCATCTTGGCCGCGCGTCACTCGCGGAAATGTGCAGAGGCGGATTAGCTGAGGTGACATGACGCTAACAGACAGCAGACAAACGGCTAGTAGTGACATCAGCGGCAATCCACCTGTCAATCAAGTGACCACGCCCTTAATTATGCAGAACTTCAAGGCTTAATAAAATTTCAATGGATTTTACCCCCTCACAGTTTTCATGAAGGGCAAAATTAGCCATTTAGACTAAAACCAAAATACCTTTTTGCACCAGGCTGTAAACATGTTTTTCTCTGCTGTAAGGTTGGTCATTTTAACATGGGGGTTTATGGGATTGACTCTCTTCTGCAGCCGGTCTCTAGTGGCCAGTGGATGAACTGCAGTTTAAGACATTTCAGTGTTGATTCAAGAGAGAGAAAGGAAGGTTGTCGCTTGGTTGTTGTCATGTGATTAGTGCTTGTTGAAACACTAATGCTAAAGTTCAGTCAGTGTCTGAAAGACGGGAATGGTTCCTCAAATCACGTGTTTTGATGATTTGCCAATTGAGGATTGTAGCATTTTATTAACTGTCCGTCCTTGGTTGATTATACGCTTTTTTATGCTTGTCTTTCATTTAAATATGTTTGATTTTAGGTTTAACACTGCTGTTCTAAAGGTCTTTTATTCAGCAAGGACACATTAAACTGATCAAAAGTGACATTTATTGTGTTACAAAAGATTCTATTTCAATCAAATATATGCTGTTCTTTTGAACTTCTGAACTGAAAAGGATATATCACAGTTACAACATCCATCCATGTTTCTACCCAAAAATTTTGGAATAAAATGTAAAATTTAAATATAATTTTAATAATATTAAAATTGGAATATCACATAAAATATTTGTGAATAAAGCAGCGTTTCCATCCCTTGTGTTCAAGAGAACAAAATCGTCACTTCCTGAGAAATCGGTGTAAAATATCAGTAATAAACAGTAAGTTTTTTCAATCGGCTGTTCTTCCCTCCATCATAAACGAGTATGTCTCAGAGCGTCAGACGAAACACAGTAAACGCTGTCATGTTCTCTTGTGTTCGGATGCTGGTGTGTGTGAACACACTCGTGTGAGACGCTGCTGGAGGGAATTAAACCAAATCTTTCTGATCACACACTTTGACTTTCAGAAACACCAAACCAACATTTGAGATGCTGCGATACCATTGGTCCACTGGTTAAAATATATTAAATCCTAAAAATGTATAATTAAAACAAATAAATAATTTAAAAATAAAAACCATCAAAATAAAACACTTACAAAATTAATAAAATCATAAAAGTGTAAAATTAAAATAGATAAATAATTTTAAAATAAAAACCATCAAAATAGAACACTTAGTAAAAATGAATTAAATCATAAAATGCATAATTATACTATAAATCATTTTAAAATAAAAACTATACAAATAAAACAGTAAAAATGTATTAAATCATAAAAATGCATTAAAACAAATAAATCATTTGAAAATAAAAACCATAAAAATAAAACACTCACTAAATTAATAAAAGTTAAATGATGTTAAAATAAAATGCACCAAAAATAAAACACAAAAAATGTATGAAATCATAAAAATACTTGAAACAAAAATTGTAATAAAATGACAAAAGCACATAATGAATTAACCAAATTATGAAACCAAAAATATAAATATAAAAGCTTCAAAATATGAAAATAACTATGCATTATGACTACAATAAACTATAAACTATAATAAAAACTAAAATAACCAGCTATTTTTCCATTCAAAGTTCAAAATTCATGTTAGTTTCCCAAAGTGCACATAAAAATAGATGGATGGAAACATAGCTATTGATAATAATCATAAATGTTTATGAGCATCAAATCCTCATATGAGAATGATTTGTGAAGGATCATGTGACACTGAAGACTGGAGTAATGATGCTGAAAATTCAGCTTTATAAATTACACTTTAACATATATAACTATTAAAAAACACTGTATTTTGATCAAGTAAATGCAACCTTGGTGAGCAGAAGAGACTTTTGAAAATCTTACTGACCCCAAACTTTTTTGTGCATATTGTTGCTCTTATATATTGGCATCTGGATCAGTTATTAAAGTTCCCATATAGGTAGATATAGCTAATATTATTAATGCAACTGTACATGTTCCTCTTCATGTCTTTCATTCTCATGTCATTGATTGTGTTTCAGAAAAATGGCACAAATGACGGAGAATATGTGTTCTTCACGGGGATGCAGAATTATCAGGACTTTGCTCGTATAAGCGAGTGGAAAGGACAGAGGTAAAGTCAGCAGAAAACTGAAGATTCATGAATGGATTTCAAACGAGCTGCACGATCAGCATGTGCTCAGAGAAGATTGAGTTATGGATTATTTGCTCTGTTTGTCAGTGCGTTAAAGTGGTGGAGTTCAGACGAGTGCAACATGATCAACGGCACCGACGGAGCCTCTTTC
>NC_138237.1:3640984-3733484 GCF_964197995.2 Scardinius erythrophthalmus | reverse complement strand
TGTTTTATTTTGATTGTTTTTATTTTAACATTTTTATGATTTAATTAATTTTAGAATGCGTTTTATATTTATTTTTATTTGAAAATTATTTATTTGTTTTATACATTTTTTATGATTGAATTATTAGTGTATTTAATGTATTTTATTTTAATTTTACACATTTATGGTTTGATTTATTTTGTGTTTTATTTTGATAGTTTTTTATTAAAAAAATATTTGTTTTAATTATACAGTTTATGATTTAATTTATATTTAGTGTTTTATTTTGATAATTTTTATTTTAAAATTATTTATTTATTTTAATTTTACATTTTTATGATTTAATTAATATTTAGTAAGTGTTTTATTTTGATGTTTTTTATTTTAAAATAATTTATTTTAATTTTTATTTACAGTCTATTACAAACTAATTAGCTTTTCATAAACTCACAAACGTAGTGTTGAATAATGCTAAGGAGTTGTAGGCGGTATTTGAGGGAACCTGATGTTGATTCGTGTGTGTGTGTGTGTGTGTTCTCAGCTCACAGGACTCTTGCTTCGAGGTGCGAAGCGTGTTCAGGTGAACGTCTACCTGCATCAGATCCCAGGCTTCAGGTGAGGACGAGTCTGATCACAAAACATCATGATAGTGAGTTTAGCTCAGACTGCTCACATTTCCCTTCAGAAAATCTAGAAACACAGTGGCTTTACACACGTTTGGTTTCCGACCAATCAGGGCAGAGCAGGCTCTGAGAGAGGCGGGGTTTAGAGAGACTGAATCTTCCAACGAACTGTTTTAGACACTTTGAGAAATAAGGTGAAGTGCAATGGACATTATTAGAAAGTTAAAGTGTGTTTGACCTCTGATGCATGTAAAACTATTGTATGAGACTTCAACACAATATTAGGAACCTAAGTTTGATGTCATAAATGTAAAACTTTGTTATTGTTTTAAGCTCCAGATCTACTTCTGATTGAGTAAGGCATGTTTGTAGGGTTACATGAGCTCCAGTAAAACGAGTGCATTACATAAGCCTCTTATGAACCCTGACCTGAAGTAGGTCACTCCGGCTGTAATGATTGACAGCTGCGTGATAAAGCGGATCGGAGTTATTTTAGGACACACATGGTGTTACGGGTCGCTTTCAGAGTCTGTTCGGGGGTCCGATGACGTGACCGAAGACACAGCGCTGCCAAATGAGCCGACAGCTTGCTGGCTTGGTTTTGAAATGCGATACACTATCTGAGAGCCAAGCCTCGCAGCGCAGATAAATCATCCTCATGAGTGTGTGAACGGAAAACATCTCTGCACATCTATTATCATCAGCATGACACATGGACGTCGTGAACTGACTTCCCTCTGTCCCGCCGATCTGATCATGCTCATCTGAGAGGAGCCGTGTTTCCAGACACCTGTTCTTATGCACATTTTGGGAAACTGCATTAAAAAATGCTGGATGAAAACGCCAAGATGCACATAACGTTCAATTCAAAACTTGTGCGCTCAATTGAAGCGGATATATTTTTTATCTGATAAGAAGACATGCACATAAACTATGATCGAAACACTTTTAATGAATAGATCCCTTGATGAGCAATAAAGTAACCCAGTAACCAGCGGACCAATGGCGTCGCAGCATGATGGAAAAATAGCTAGTGTTATTTTAGATTTTATTATAGTTTTATTAATATTTTTGAATTAGGTTTTATTGTTATATTTTTAGTTTTCATTTACATTTTTGGTCATTTTATTATGTGCTTTTATCTTTTTATAACTTTTTTGTTTTTTAGGTTTGAGGGTTAATTTATTTTGATGGATTTTTATTTAAAAATATGCATTTTTTTTATTTTATGCATTTTTATGATTTAATCATTTTTTTGTGTTTTATTTTGATGTTTTTATTTTAAGATTATTTGTTGTAATAATACATTTTTATGATTTAATTTATATTTAGTAAGTGTTTTATTTTTATGGTTTTTATTTTAAAATTATTCATTTATTTTAATTTTACATATTTAAGATTTTATTGATTTTAATGTTTTATTTTGATGGTTTTTATTTTAAAATTATTTATTTATTTTAATTTTACATTTACAATCTAATTTAGCTTTTCATAAAATCAAAAACCTATTAACTAATATTAGCGAGTTGTCAAATAGCAATTTTATTTTTATTTCACTTTTAGTTTTTATTTATTTCCAGTTGATAATTTTACTGATTATTTCAGTTTATTCCCAATGCAACATTTCTAACATTCGTTTAGTTTAAGTATATTTTCGTATATTGTATTTGATTTCATCTTTATTTCAGGTAACAGAAACGGTTTTAGTTTTAGTGAACGATAATAACCCTGATATGTGTCTGTTATGCATCGAATATTGCATTAATCTCTACATTAGTGGGTCTAAACATCTTCACATATTCTTGACATATTTTCTTCTTTTGGTTTGCAGTCAACCTGGGAAAATCCGGACGGTGGTGTTTCCAGTGATGTACCTTAATGAGGTAAAGTTTGACTAAATCAATATCTCCACCAGGCTTTTATAGGATGTTGAGCTTGTTTACATGTTAAAACCTGTTTTAGACATGAGAATCTGAGTCGTCCCGCTGGATGACTTTAACAGACGGGTTATCAAGCTTCAGAAGAAACTCTTCCTGGAAGCTTATCTCAGTTTAAACTGTGCTTTGAGCTCGTGTTCGTGTGTGTGTGTGTGTGTGTGTGTGTGTCAGAACTGAAGCTGGAGGAATCGGCTTCTCTTCCCAGGAGAACGGGAGACTCTTGAGAGGTTTTCATCACTGTTGCTTTGTTGAGATGCACAATTATGAAAGGTGTGATGGACAAACCGTCCAAACATGATGCAAAATAAATATTTACACAAGCCATGGAAGAGTAAAGAGACAGAGAGGGTTGTGGTTGCATCAGTTTCTCATACTTTAACTCATGTGTAGAAATAAAGATATAACCCAGTTACTCTGAATAAAAGTGCTGATAATGAGAGAAATCTCGATCATGATCATTGTCATACAAATAATTATGATTAATGATTTAATTCTGTTTTATTTGTCTGTTTTCTGTCATATTATAATATAGGGTTATTATCGTTAACTAAAACTATTAAACACATTTCTGTTAATGGAAATAAAGCTTGAATAAAATAAAATAAAATAAAACATAATGGAAAACTTAAACTTTCCATTGCATGGAAAAATTTATTTTTTGTTTAATTAGAAATGTTGTCTTTGGCAATAAACTGAAATAAGTTTAACTTGTAGCATAAAAAGTATTAACTGGAAATAAATAACTAAATCTGAAAAGATTTTCTTTTTTTAAAATCTAAATAGCATTATTAAATGAAAAAACAATACAATGACAAAAGTACATAACAAAATTATTAAAAATTAAATTAACATTCAAACTAAAAAACATAAAAATAAAAGGTAATTCAAAATATTAATAAAACTATCATAAAACTAAAATAACACTGAATAATATAATATAATATAATCAGGCTAAAACTATTTAAAACATACTCTATTAATGGAAATAAAGCTGACATAAAATAAAATATAAATATTTAAAAAATCTTAAACTAAACAAAAATTAGAAATGTTGCCTTGGCAATAAACTGAAATAATCAGTAAAATGATTAACTGGAAATAAATAAAAACTAAATTAATAATAAATCTAATTAGCAATATTAAATAAAAACACACACAATGAAATGACAAAAAATAAAATTAAGTAAATAAATTAAAATTACCATGATAATAAATATAAGCTAATATAAAATATTAATGAAACTATAATAAAACTAAAATAAAAACAAACATTTCACTGAGTAATATAATATAATATAATATAATATAATATAATATAATATAATATAATATAATATAATATAATATAATATAATATAATATAATATAATATTGATTAAACCCAAAAAGCCTGCATTTCAAATAAAGGAAGACCTTTGATGACAATCTTTGTGTATTTATTTTATGATCTTTAACATTAAACATGATATTGTGCATATTATGCCATGTCTTTAAGGCAAAATGTGATGGAAATTTAAACAACATAATTATTGCGGTTATCTCAGATGATCAGACATCAGGAATCAGGACAGCCTAAACTCAGTTCTGCAGATGGAGATCTGAACTCATTGAAGTTATTTTTGAGTTTCAGTGCGTTCACATGATCACAGGATGAAAGTGTGTGTCTCCTCTGATCCAGTAAACGCTTCCTCCTGTTTTCCAGAGCGTGGTTATTGACGAGGAATCCGCCCAGAAGCTGAGAGTGGTGGTTACCGAGGCTAACGTGATCGTCAACATCCCCTTCATAGTGATCAGTGTTGGCATCTTACTGGGCGTGATCTTCATCGTGCTCATGTGCCGGCAGCAGCTGCCACAGGTGATGTCACTTCCTGTGGGGCACTATCACTGAAATAAAGCTGCGATAGAATAAGAAATAAATATTGGAGTAGGTTTTACAAGAAAATACAAAATCTGAATTTCACGTTTATTTCAACGTGTTACTTGTACGTGTTTTTTAAATTTAATAGCAATCTTTGAGTGAAAATTCTAAGTTTCTACGCCAAATTATTTTGAGTGTAACTGAAATAAAATTGAGATAAGTACCTAAAAAATAACAAAAAAAATTAACAAAAATTTAAATCTAAAATGTAAAACATTAAAATTTATATTATATTATATTATATTATATTATATTATATTATATTATATTATATTATATTATATACACTTAGTTAGTATAATATAATACAGTAATATATGGGCTGTCAAATTGATTAATTGCATCTAACATAAAAGTTTGTGTTTATATAATATATGTGTGTATATTTATTTTTATATATATATATATATATATATATATATATATATATATATATATACAAACAAACACACAGACAGACACAGTGTATATATATATATATATATATATATATATATAATGTAGTAATAATGTAGTGCATATACATTATTATAATATATAATATATATATACACACACATATATTATATAAACAAACTTTTATGTTAGGTGTGATTAATCGCGAATAATCGATTTTACAGCGCTAAAATATAATGATATACTATAATAAAATATAATAAAATAAAACATAATATAATATAATATATGTGCTGTCAAATTGATTAATCACATCTAACATAAAAGTTTGTGTTTATATAATATATGTGTGTATATTCATGTATATCACAGACATGCACATGTATATATATGATGTAGTAACAATATAGTGTATATATTATTATGATATATAATTATAATAATATATATACACACACATTATATAAACAAACTTTTATGTTAGATGCGATTAATAGCAATATAATATAATATAATACAATATAATATAATATAATGGGTCAAATTTCATAAACGGATGCAGTAAAAATGGGGTAAAAGAAAAGTGGACAAGTGAGTAATTTGGAGTGCTTACATAAACAGCATTAATGCTTCATAGATATTTCACATTTCATTTGAAACTTAGGGAAACTCCAGTCACATTTCATTATAATAGAGTTTGATGTTAGAATTGGCGTAAGTCAATGCCAGGTTGAGGCTACACAATGTTTGTGTCTGTTATGACCGTCGCTGACTGATAGTGACTGGAGTGTAGTCTGACCCCGTCACCACAGTGATATTCTAATACAGACAGATATTGGGTCATTTGAATTAGACCCATTCGTTGCTGTTTATTAAAGTGTTTGTGTTTGATGTGATCTTCTAGAGCACTGCGGCCGAGCGCCAGCCCCTGCTTTCATCATAACTCCCAGACGTGGCCATAAACCGGACGATATCAGGATCAACTAACATTCGCTTAGACTTCGAGGAGGATTTGGTTTTCACACGGCGAGGGTCAAAGGTTGAAGGAGCAGAGACTGACGGCTCAAAGTGCGAAGTGCGTGTCGGGTCAGCCTGGCTGTCGGGTCCATCGTCCGGGTCGTGTTTTTAATGCCACTTCATTTTAGATGATTGAGGATCATAGAGCTAAAAAGTGCAGGTGCCTCCAAATTAGCCAGTTTATGAGTTTTATGTTATGAAAATAAATCAGAAAACACTAATGTAGTGGCAGTGATGCAACACGTTACACATCACAGGTATTGATATGAGATATCGTACACATCACCACAGACAACAACTATATTATTAATACGCTTATGCAATTCTTAACCATGAGCTCATCTGCCAAATAAACTGACAGTGGTGCCGATATCAGTACTAATGCAAGTTATAGTCTGTGTATTTACAGCCAATAACGTTCAGGATCATTGTGTGTTTTAAAATTCTGTTGCTGACCAAATTGTCACTATCTTCGATTTGGTGCAGTGATGTATTTGCACTAAGGTTGTTTTCACGTCTGCCATATTAAGTGATTTTCTTTGATGCAAACCAAGATTTTGATGGTGCAGAATGTTTTTAGTCGATTAATAACATGAATATACAGTAAACCAGGACAGTTAACAGGCTGAATGTTTCTGACTTGCCACTAAAAGAATTGATGACCTTGATCACTGATTTGAACTCTATACGCAACTTGTTTTCAGTGTTTCATAGTTTCAACAGCACAGTATTACTACAGCTTCGAGACGGTTCAGCTTGAACTCAGGAAGCGTCTCAATATTCATTTAGTTCATTTACATGCACTGATCAGTTTTAATCTGATGTTTACTAAGCCTCATGTCCGCTAGGTTCACTTTCTCTGTTATTCTTGTAATGCATAATGTTCAGGTGTTTGGTGGCTGGAGGTTGTGGTGTTTTTCAGGTTTGAAAAGGGACGAGGGTTTACTAGTTGTTTAGTTTTGCTGAATTTAACAATATTACAACATGATCTGAAACTGTGGTCTGATTTCAGTTTTACTTTACCTGAAACGACCTTCAGTCTATCCCGGACGAGCCCCCAGATCCGTCAGATTAATTTTCAGGTGACATAAACATGCAACAGCGACCGTCGTTTACTTTATGGAAATATTCATTAAAGCTCGTAATTATAATTGTGGAATAATCATGTCAAATGTGCTTATGAATTAAGACCCAGTGATGATGACAACAACAGCTGTTTTAGGTTTATAAAAGGAATGTTAATGATTCAAGTTTTTAAAATAATTGTTTTATCAATTTATTTCATCATGTGAGCATTTTAGTTTGTTTTTCTTTAAAAAATGTATTGCACTATCAATGTAACAAGATAATGAGACAAACAATAAAACATTTTAACAAAATAAAAAGCATGTCACACTATCTCACTTTATGTGTCTGATATTTACAAAATAAATAAAATCCTAATTCTTCTGGAAGATGCAGCTGAAAATAAAATACATTTGCTACAGATTATTTTGCTATATATGATTGTATTTCATCAGATCAAACATGGGCTTCATTGAATCTGAATCAGAAACTGAGCATGCAAAGTTAATATTTTACACGTTATCAAGATATGCACAACGCTGTTAATGGTGGCTGATGATGAAACTGGAGTTCTTGGCATGTTCCTGAGTTTCTGAAGGATTGAATCTGTCAAGAATATTGTCATATTTCACTCCAAAATCAAAATAAAGAAATGAGAAGTAATATTTTTTTTTTATCATTTTTTGATTCTGGAGTTTAATATGACATGTACATTTCTTGGAGAGATTCACCTGAATACAGTTCAGTAGGTCTGACAGTTTTTAGATGTTAGATGTAGGTCCTGATGTCTGAGAAATGAGGGATGCGCAATTTTCGCCATTTTGTTTTCCATAATTTGAATTTGGCGCCAGAATCATCACGTCACTCACGCCAGTTGAGCTTTATTAAAGGAGCATGTGTGTTTCCTGAAAGAGAGGAAAGGATTGGTAAGTTAAACTTTAACACTCACACAAAAATATAATGATAATCATAAAAAGCAAATATGAAATGCGTGTAAAAAATTCCCACTAATGCTGAAGTGTAGCATAATGTTAATTGCTCCGGAGTTGCTGATTCACGTAGCGGTTAAAGTTTTCTCTGATAAACTCTTAGTCTTATCTGTCTTTTAAAAGGCTGAGGTTGAGGTTTCTGTGTGAAAGTGTGTTTTTGTGATTAGGGCTGTGTATCGACACACAGTGTGTCGATACAACTACAAAGCATTATTTCGCGATTAATTCGCGTTTCTCAAAGCGCCGACAATTCCTCGTGAGGCGCCGTACACGCATGACGAGGCGAAAATGAAAGCGCTGAATTATCTAGTCATAATCTACATTATTTTATGTTCCTTTAGTAAATATGAACACCTCTTTTTAAAAAGAAAATCTATCACAATGAAGTGAAAATATAGGTGAATTGCAAATCATTTATTTTCTTTGGTTTGAATGGATTTTTTATAGATTTTTTTTATGTCTAAGGAAGTGACATCATTTATTGGAGGATTTGTGAACTTTATGTTGACGTCCTCATGTCAACAAACTGTCAATTTTTCATTGAGCAATTACTTTAACTGTTTACAAAAATCATGTCTGCCTAACCTAGAAATTGCATATTAGTATTCATTTTTCGGTAACACTTTACAGTAATTTTCTGTTTGTTAATAGTTAACTGTATGAAAAAGCATTTATTAATCTTAGTTAATATAAATTTTCTAATTAAAAATGATTAAAATCAAGTTGCTCATATTATTTAATGTATCTGATCTAAAATGAACTTACAATAAACAGTTGTTTTTATTGACTAACATTAACAAAGACGAATAAATAAAGAGAGTTAATGCATTAACTAATGGGACCTTATTGTAGTGTTATCATTTCTATGACTAATTTCAAGCATTTAATAAGCCTTTTAAAGGGATTAAATGATCAATAAACAAGAACAATAGCCTATAGTCAAACTTTTAATGCATTTTGGGCCCTTTTAATGCTTCACCTGCAGTAGTTTGTGCCACACTCATAATGATCTCTGCATCCAGAACCCACAGGTTTCAGAGTGTTCCATCGCCATAGTAACGAGCGTTTGGCCCGATGGATCAGTCCAGTTGCCCAGTCAGAATCTACGGGTGCCGACTGGACCTGCGGACAGAGAGAGGCAACCTGTCAATCACATGAGGTCAGCCAATCGCAAACCACAACCATCCAATCAAGTCCACACATAGCCCCGCCCCCCTACATTTGTTCTTGTTTGAGAAGCATTTCACTCAGATATAGTGCCTAATGGCACTTCAGTTCACTGACATCCAGAGATGAAAGTTATTTATTAAACATCACAACATCACGCCGCTTTGAAGGATGATAAATGTCCCGAATTGACAAATTTAGACTTTTGAGCAACTAAATTTAGAACGTCGACAAGGTCGTTCCAAACATTGTGCAACTGCTGACAATGATTGACCGAAGCCTTCCTCATCGGCGTGTGTTTTACTGTACAGAACAAACCAAGCCTTTTAGTTCTCATGCACAATCACAGGAAACCGACGAGAACAGATCCGTGTTTTTCCAGCTGGAGGAAACATTCACGTGCAGATAACGAGATGATCCGGTTACATTTGCAACTTAACATCTCGACTGACGGATGTGAAGAACATTTGAATAACTGTTCCTCTATAAAGATCCTTTTATGGATTGAAAAGGTTGTTAATGGAACCATCGATGCCCATAAATAACCTTTATAATCAGCAGTAAAACATTTTAATTTATGCATTTATCAGTAGGTCAAATGTTACAAACTTAAAACCAACTACAGAGAAACAAATGAATGACAGTAACGGTTGAAATGATGATCAGTCTATCCATAGTACTAGCTACAGCTAACTATTGACTAGTTGAGTAGTAGGTATTTAATTCATATTTTAGTTATTTGTTTGATTTAATTAGATTAAAAAAAAGAATTTAAATTACACTAATACAATTTTAGAATATAATCATTCCAAACGATGAAAAGGAACTTCAAGTTGACGTCAACAAACTGTAAAAAAAAATTTGTTGAGCAATAACTTTAACTCTTGTTACAGTCATTGTCTAAATTGATCACGTTTGGTAAAGTTTGTCTTCAGCACTTAATTGAAGCTTGTCACAAATTATGGCTATAAAATAACATGATAAAAGTACATTACCGTAAGTACCGTAAGGGACACGGTGGTAAAAAAAAAAATGAGATGGGAGGAAAAATTATATGTTTTTGCGTTCTCTCGCTAATGCATTGAAATAAGTTTTTTCCTCCCATTCCATTTTTTTCCCACCAATTATAAACCATTATACCATCATACTCCGTAGCTTTACATTCCGTGCCCAAAAAATGTGCAAATTTTAGATGATGCCTTAATACTTTCTGATTTAAACATTCCCACAGTTGATAGTGAAGCGCTGTACCTGCAAGGCCAAGAGAGAGAGCAGCAGGAGGACGAGCAGACGCTGGTTTGCTGTGATCATGTTCAAGGTCTTCCAGTGAGACTGTGATTGAGCCGGACGCTGTTTATATCAACGGCTGATAACAGTATCAGAGATCAATGATCAGCAGACGCTTTAATCGCAGGAATTAGGGCGACTCCACGTCTACAAGGGTAACGGGACCTTTTATCCAACCAAAACTACAGTAAGTGAGGAGGAAGAGCAGATTAAAACATGAGCCCTGCTGAGATCAGACTAATGAAATATGCGACTGAGTTTCCTGATATTCTTGTGTTCATTCGTGTGTTTACCTGGTCAATGTCCAAGCTGAGCTCTTCCCAGAGGATTCCCAATCCCTATAAAGAATCCGCATTTACAGGAACACACAAATATAATGTAAGTCTGGAATGAGGCCGTGATGAAAATGCGACACAAATTAAACCTTTGTTCTGGGATGCTAATTATAAGTTTTGTAAAGTTTATTTGGTAACACTTTACGATAAGGTTCAGCTTGTTAACATTATGAACTAACAATGAAAAATATTTCTAAAGCATTTATTTATCTTGATAAATGTTAATTTCAACATTTACTAATACATTATTAAAATCAAAAGTTGTATCTTATTTAATATTATTTAATTGACTTGAGCTGATACTGATATTAATAGATACTGTAACAAATGTGTTTCTCATTGTTAGTTTATTACAGGTATTAACGAATGGGACCTTATTGTAAAGTTTATATTTGATTCATTTTCAATATTTAAGAAGCCTTTCAAAATGATTAAATGTTTTTAAGATCACATTTAGCCCAAACTTTTATCATATGTCTTATCATAATAGAGTCATATATTATACATAGAAGAATTTAAAGTACGGAAAAAGTCATTTTCACTTTCTTTTACTCCATTACTGAGTCATATTGAAAGACATAAACAAGTCGAGCCATAATAAGTCACAACTAGCATTAAAATGAGTTTTTTTTGCTGAAGTTTGAGCGTTTGCTTCACCTGTCCAGCAGAGGGCAGTGTTCTCCAGCTCATTCCCTGCCCTCTTCATTCCTGATTCCTTATTCATGATGATATTTACACACATTCTCTGGAATGAAAGAACTGAAAATTTCTCCGATATATTAAAGCCGATAAATAATGGATTACTTCCTTCAGCTGAGACACTTCAGATGTTCACTGTTGAAATATGATTGGAATTGGAAAAATACAGTTCAGTACAACATGTGTAGCGCAATCTGTCATATCGGCTACATACAATCATAATGAGAACGTTATAATTGTGTGCTTGGGACATGGATTTTAATCTTTTTTGTAATAAAAATTTGGATTTATATTTATCGCCCGATATATGGTCTCACCATTAAAATCCATCTCCAAAGCACACAATTAACGTTCTCATTATGATTGTATGTTGCCGATATGACAGATTGCGCTACACATGTTGCACTGAACTGTATTTTCCCTTTTTGAAGTGATTTCAATCATATTTTAAGGAATTCAAAACCATCATGTTAAACAGTGAACATCTGAAGGAAATAATGTCAGCTTTAATATATCGGGCAAATATTCTTACTGGGCCGATAATGATAACATTATTAATGAATCCCTATATCTTGCATCCCTAGTTAAAGTGGGGCATTTAATGTCTGCATCAAAGACACTGGTAAATAAAGTGAGATTAAATGCATAAAGTATATTTGTGTTATTTTACATGTTTAATTATTGCAGGTTAATCTGAGTTTGCCAGATTTCTCTCATCATGGGGAAAGGTGAACCGTCAGTCAATACATGGGTAACTTGCGTTACTTATTTGAAAACGTAACTCACATATTTAATTGTAAATGTAACTTTGTGCTGTTATTAATGAAGTACTGTCTGTAATTTAGCTGCTGCTGGTCCAGACACGCCCTTCACTGAGAGCTCAGTGCTATTATGGGCTGCATGGAGGAACTGGGTAACCATGGTAACGGGTTTCCTGGTGCTCGGGACTGATAACCCGTGAAGAGGAAGTTCTCAGTTCTGCTGCATCACATGATCTCAGAGAGTTCAGGTAAAGGGGAACCGTGTCGTGTGTGTGTGTGTGTGTGTGTGGAGATGGTAAACCTCATTCTGTGAAACACTGTGATTCATTCATCCTGTCAGATTTATTTATAGTGCACTTTTCACAATATACATTGTTTCAAAGCAGCTTTACATAAAATCATGATGTTGATATTTGTAATATCTTAATGTCTTTATAACATCTTAAAGTATCAGTGTACTACGCTGGAAAAGTAGGTTATATATGTGTGTGTGTGTGTGTGTATATATATATATATAAATAAATGCTTTACATGAGTGTACTATATGTATGTACACATGAAAAAATGCTACTATACTGTATATCCCACTTTTAATAGCTTATTATATAGTTTTTGTCAATTTAACAGTCAAGCAGTTAAGATTTGCTATATAGTATAAGCTTAACATGAGTATATCCAGGTAAGGTTGGATATACTTACAGTGTTCAATATCAATTAATTTGTTAATTAATTTGAGTTATTAATTCATTATTTGATAATATTGAGAATTGTGAAACCTGTGAGGTTTTGTTCAATTATAGGAATATAATGAATGTTCGTTTTTGCTCTTCCAGTAACATTAATATAATGTTTTCTGGTCTTTATTAATGTTCTCAAAACGTTCAAACAAAAACATTATCTATACATCATTCATGGGGCGTTTTTTTTTTTTTCTGATTTGCTGAAACGTTTAGTTGGATGTTCATCTAATGTTTTTTTTAATGTTACTTGTTTCAGAACTTTTAGATATACATTAAAAAATTATGTTTTCAGAACTTAATAATAACGTTAGCAAAACAGCAGATCAGAATAACCGTGAGCTCATGTTTAGTGTTTTTGTGTTCACTACAGCACTATATATATATATATATGTATATATACATCTTTGTCTTTTCATACTAACTTGGCGTTCCCATCATTGTTTTTCTGAATACCGGGAAGCGCTTCCCAAAATCAACCCCCAGAAACGCTGGACCCCTCAGAAGCCCTAGTGTGTGTGTTTGTGTGTTTAGTGTCTGGGATTGTAGGGAATAGAGACATTCCTGTCCTGGAAAACTCCTCACTGCTGTAGAAAGACGGGTGAGTCCTATAAATGACGTGAACACACGGGCCCCTGTTTGTTTCATGTATCTCATCTGGGCCCCTAAACGTCTATTGTTGTTTCACGGTCATGTGCGAATCAAACAGAAAGCAAACACAATGGAGGATCTGATGTAGAGGCCCGATCCTCTTTAACTTCCATTGCTATTAACGGTGATATTTCTGATGCTTTGATCAAACTCCGAGTGTCAGAGAAACTGTGGTGAGTAAATGGAAGTGCAGAATCTGCTAAATACAGGGAATGATTGACAGGAGTGGGCGGAGCTTCACTGGACGCATCAGCATATTACTGTTTATACTACAAATATGGTCACATGTTTGGACTTCTGATCAAAACACACTTTGGATCCTATGTAAAAATTTAAAACTATATTATTTAAAAAATATTAGAAATTAGAGTGATTTGTGAAGGATCATGTGACACTGAAGACTGGAGTAATGATGCTGAAAATTAAGCTTTGATCACAGGAATAAATTACACTTTACTATATATTCACATATTTTACATTGGAATAATATTTCAAATATTTACTGTATTTTTGATCAAATCAAAAAAGCAGCCTTGGTGAGCAGAAGAGACTCTTCAATACATTATCTTTATTATTACAAACCTTTCTTATAGAATCTATACATATTCCACATTACAGTAATCAGAATGAGATATTTTGCATTACTTTTTTTATTATTTGAATTTTTTATATTTTTACGTATTTTATTTACATTTAAAATAAATATTTTTATACAATTTGTAAATGTATTTAATATTTTTTATAAATTATTATAAATTATTTTTCTAAATAATATTAAAGGTCCCGTTCTTCGTGATCCCATGTTTCAAACTTTAGTTAGTGTGTAATGTTGCTGTTAGAGCATAAATAATATCTGTAAAATTATAAAGCTCAAAGTTCAATGCCAAGCAAGATATTTTATTTAACAGAAGTCGACTACAAAAAACGGCTTGATTGGACTACATCCCTCTACTTCCTTCTTTAATGACGTCATTAAAACCGTTTTTTGACTAACCTCCGCCCACAGGAATGCTCCCTCAACTCTACTGGCTACTTGCACACTTCTAATAACTTACTGTGTTTACTCAGCTCTTACGGTGATTTTCTGAAGTAAAACTGACGCTTCATCTTTTGTGTGATGTACAATAAACTTCATTAAACTCATCAGTATATGTTTGATCATCATTCAGACAGCAGACTTGTAGGCTATTAATAAATAATGGATACATACAAGCAGATGACAAATAATAACCGTAATTAAACTACTAAACTATACCTGTTTCATCTCTATACAGCACTCTGACTCTAGGCATTATTGTCCGACTCGAAATGAACGCCGTTACTGAGAGTTTCTGATATTATCATCATTCCGTGAGATGAATTTTTCCTGACAGACTGAGCACGAGCTCATGAAGCTCCGCCCCCTGTGCCGTCCAGCAGCACCTCATTTGCATTTAAAGGGCACACACTAAAACAGCTCGTTTTTCTGAGCCCCAAAAAATGTCAATTTAAACATGCTGTAAAAAATGATCTGTTGGGTATTTTGAGCTGAAACTTCACATACACACTCTGGGGACATCAGAGACTTATCTTACATCTTGTGAAAAGGGACATAATACGGGACCTTTAATAATGATATTAATTAATATTTGTATTAATTAGAATTAATTTATAACTTAATAATTTTTATTTATATATATTGGTTATATCTGTTGCCTCTAATTTTTGCTGAAGTAATAAAAATCAGAGAATCATTGAGAATTTCATACTAAAGAAAAAACACCTTTATTTACATGTTTGTTCTGTAATAACCCATGATTATTGATATGTGTATGTACATATATATATACACTCACCTAAAGGATTATTAGGAACACCTGTTCAATTTCTCATTAATGCAATTATCTAATCAACCAATCACATGGCAGTTGCTTCAATGCATTTAGGGGTGTGGTCCTGGTCAAGACAATCTCCTGAACTCCAAACTGAATGTCAGAATGGGAAAGAAAGGTGATTTAAGCAATTTTGAGTGTGGCATGGTTGTTGGTGCCAGACGGGCCGGTCTGAGTATTTCACAATCTGCTCAGTTACTGGGATTTTCACGCACAACCATTTCTAGGGTTTACAAAGAATGGTGTGAAAAGGGAAAAACATCCAGTATGCGGCAGACCTGTGGGCGAAAATGCCTTGTTGATGCTAGAGGTCAGAGGAGAATGGGCCGACTGATTCAAGCTGATAGAAGAGCAACTTTGACTGAAATAAACACTCATTACAACCGAGGTATGCAACAAAGCATTTGTGAAGCCACAACACGCACAACCTTGAGGCGGATGGGCTACAACAGCAGAAGACCCCACCGGGTACCACTCATCTCCACTACAAATAGGAAAAAGAGGCTACAATTTGCACGAGCTCACCAAAATTGGACATTTGAAGACTGGAAAAATGTTGCCTGGTCTGATGAGTCTCAATTTCTGTTGAGACATTCAGATGGTAGAGTCAGAATTTGGCGTAAACAGAATGAGAACATGGATCCATCATGCCTTGTTACCACTGTGCAGGCTGGTGGTGGTGGTGTAATGGTGTGGGGGATGTTTTCTTGGCACACTTTAGGCCCCTTAGTGCCAGTTGGGCATCGTTTAAATGCCACAGCCTACCTGAGCATTGTTTCTGACCATGTCCATCCCTTTATGACCACCATGTACCCATCCTCTGATGGCTACTTCCAGCAGGATAATGCACCATGTCACAAAGCTCGAATCATTTCAAATTGGTTTCTTGAACATGACAATGAGTTCACTGTACTAAAATGGCCCCCACAGTCACCAGATCTCAACCCAATAGAGCATCTTTGGGATGTGGTGGAACGGGAGCTTCGTGCCCTGGATGTGCATCCCACAAATCTCCATCAACTGCAAGATGCTATCCTATCAATATGGGCCAACATTTCTAAAGAATGCTTTCAGCACCTTGAATCAATGCTACGTAGAATTAAGGCAGTTCTGAAGGCGAAAGGGGGTCAAACACAGTATCAGTATGCAGAGGTGGAAAGAGTAATAAAATATTCTACTCAAGTAAAAGTACTATTACTACAATTTTTTTTTTACTTAAGTACAAGTAAAAGTACCAGTCGAAAAATCTACTCAAGTAAAAGTAAAAAGTAGCTCATTTAAAATTTACTCAGAGTAAAAGTTACTGAGTTACTTTTTTAACAGCGGGGTGGGTTGGGGAGTCCCCCGAGTAGGGTTGTAATGGTATGAGATTTTCACAGTATGATAACCGACTCAGAAATATAATGGTTTACGGTATTAAACAATTATTAAATATAAAAACTGTATTATTAAATTATGGTTATTATTATCATCAGTTAAAATGACAGTTAAATGGATGAAAACAGTTTTTTTGGAAACATTTGTTTGTTTTGTTTATTCAAATTTCAATAAAACATGTCTAATCAACTAATTTCAATAAGTGATTATGAATTAGATTAAAGGAGTAACTACTACTCCTTTCAAATTCTTTAATTTTTGATTGATTCACTTCCGTTGCAAAGATCATTAGTTATTAACTTAGGCGCCGCTAACACGACACCGCTTTAACAGAAAACAGAAAACTTTAATGTGTTCTGGCCGTTCATTTGCACGACAACAGTGTTTGGAGCTCAAGAATGTAAACCTTGAAATAGGTTCCAAGGTGCAAGCTTTGAAAATTTTTGAAAAACGCTATCATCTCTGTGTGAACTTCAAAAACGTGAATCTGTGAAAACGCTGACGCCGTGCACATGCGTATTACATGTTTAATCTATAGGTAGGCTATGTGCATTTGAATGTGTGCATGCGAGTAGTCTTTCTTTGCAAATTACTTGTCTGGCCTGCATAATACAAAACAAAAATGTCGCTTCCGTGTATCCATGCAAACTGGAATCATTTTTTTATCTGTACAGAGGTGAAGGAAGCCTGTGATATTAATAAACACCTTGACGCTTCCTAGCTTGATAATGGCTGTGGATTGCAACCATCAGTTTGAAGCTCGTAAAAGTGCATGTATCCATCATAAAAGTGCATCTATCCATCCATCCATCATAAAAGTGATCCACACGGCCAACGGGGGGTTAATAAAGGCCTTCTGAAACAAAACGTTGAGTTTGTGAAGAAAGATATTCATATTTAAAACTTTCTAAAGTAAAATAACTAGCTTCCGGCCAAACGAACATATGGATTCGACTTAAATCTAAAGCGCAACTTATGCGAGTAATGCGACATACTGCTGATATTTATGCTACCCCAGGACGCACTACACTACTTCTGATGTCATGAGTTGCATAAGTTGCGTTTTAGGTGTAAGTAGACTGTGTATGGCGTACTTTTTTGAGCTTTAAACTGATGGTTGCAATCCACTGCCATTATAAAGCTCAGAATCATCAGAGTGTTTATTAATATAACTCCGATTGTATTCGTCTGAAAGAATAAAGTCATATAGCCTACTAGGATGGTTTCAGGGCTGATAAATCATGGGGTAATTTTCATTTTAATGTGAACTACTCATTTAACAACTTATTTTTTATCATTAATAATTTATTAAAATGTTCAAGAACAATAGACTTCTATGAAATGTATTTCATTCATAAAAATCCTTTTTTCTTTTTATGATTTAAAACAAATATATTATCCAAATCGGTGGTAATCAAATAAAAGTTTAACATATTTTTTTTTCCTTTTATTTTTTGGCAAAGTGCTGCAAAACAGATTTTCTCAATTAAACCATAGACAAAAAAAAAAAAAAATCCTTAAGTAATGTTTAAATAAATTGTATTATTATTGTTGTTGTTAATAATATTATGAGAAGTACATTCTATTGTAGGCCCACAATAGTTATATAGCCTATTTATGTCATCATTTCTTCCAACGTTAGTTAAACCAAACTTTTATTTTGATGGGTTGTAGTGAAGTCCTGTTTCAGAGTGTATTTGACAAGGTTTTTCTCAAATAAAATGATGAAAATGCTCACTGGGCGTTCTCTCAGAGCAGCTCTGGAGATGTTCATGTTTTCATGTCCTCGTATTGTTTGTGAGATGCTGAAAACACCATTAGCGCGTCGCGTACTTGAGTATGTAGTAGACGAAACGGCTCGTCTCATTCGCACTGATTCACACAGACACGCAGATTATACATTTATATAGCAGTCTCTTTTGCCTTAATATATAGCCAACAGACCATGTTGCAATTTGATTTATTGTACAGGTTTACTTTCATGTGTTTTACGTGACATCTGCCTAAATTCCATTTTCATGATAATGAAACTCCGGGATTCCCTCTGCATCACCTTAAATTATAAACGGGACATATCTTAATCTGCACGGAGGGATGGTGTTCCCGAACATGTTCTATGTGTTTCCTCCTTTTGCAGCCAATTTGCGTCCACAATTTTTGCAAAATGAATATGCTCGAGCCTCGAGGACAACTACGCGTTCGTTTTTCTATATCCAAAGTATCCACATACTTACCAGGGGTTCGCCTCACGTGTGTGTGTGTGTTGTGGTTTTTGCGTGTCTGTTCTCCCGCCCTTCAATCAATCAATGCGCAGTTTCCGGAGCGCGATGTTTTTCCCATAGGCTATTTCATTATTGTAATAGTTTTTTTTTTTTTTTTTACTCAGTAACGGATATGATTTAAAATGTAGCGAATTACAATACTTTAAACAAAACATACTTAAGTAAAAGTAAAATTACAGATTTTAAAAACTACTTAAAAAAGTAGCAATACACAAAAAAACTACTCAATTACAGTAACGCGAGTAAATGTAATTCGTTACTTTCCACCTCTGCCAGTATGGTGTTCCTAATAATCCTTTAGGTGAGTGTGTATATACCTAGACTGAAGAGTGGGTTGTTTTGTTGGCATCACTTCAGTTCCCGGGAGCGAGAGCTCATTATTATGGGACCCCCTCCTGCGCCAGTAATCAGACTCTACTGTAAAGGACCTTAGTGAGGCCCCTCGCCACTCACAGGACCTGCGACATTCCTGTTCGTCCCCTTGACGACGGCGCTGGATTGCTTGAATAAAAGATGTCTGCATCTTCCACACACAGTGAACAGAATACAAACACCATTGAAGCTCCGTGAAGAAGACAATGAGCATTTAGATCCTCCTCCTCCTCCTCCTCATGTAAATCTGGTGTGTAAGGATTCTTAACTTGCTGTTATTAATGGAAACACTCAGCATACACTGTAAAAAGAAGATTATTGGAGTGTGTTTTAGAAGAAAACAGAGTTTCAGTTTACATTTTATATTAAATTCCATAGTAATCCTAAAATCTCTCTATGTTTCACCAGTAGGAGGCATCAGACGTCTGAAGCCTGATGATCAGATGTTTCTTCAGAGTCATGTGTGATTATGGGCTGTATGGAGGTCAGAGGTAACCACGGTAACAGTTTCCTGCTGTTCTGGAATGTTTGACTCTAATCACCTGTAAAAGAGGAAGTGCTGCGTTCTTCTGGAAGCTGGGTCACATGATCCCGGAGAATTCAGGTGAAAGTGCAAACACAGGGCTTGACCTCTGAACTGACCTTTCACTTCTTCACACACATGACTTCTGACTCACACACTCTCTCTCTCGAAATTTGACCTTAACTGACTAAATTGTACATCATGTCACAATGAAAAACAAAATCCTAATAATCCTAAAACAGGTTTTCACTTACTTTATGCAAAATTAAAATTAAAAATTCAGAAAGCTCATAATATTCAGTTCCTCCAGGGTTTTGCAGTGCAATAATTAATGCACATATTCACAACAGTATATATTTTTAACATATTTTCTGCCAAAAACAGGGTGAAAACAATCTTAGCTTATTAAAATCCATAATTCTGAACGCAAACACATTGATTGTGCTGCATTATGTAACAAACGTAGGCCTAAATAATGATGTATAGATAACAAATGGATTGCGCACCGGTTGATTTCAGTAATTATTGCACAAATATATTTACTGCTAATTGCTCGTACAGTCGCTAATTCTAATTACATAAATGCATGATGATTATTGGTGGGTTTTTCATTGCAAATAACAAAAAAAATGTCACATCAGAAAAATCACAGCAGATTCAGTCATTTTGCTGCAAAAATCTGAAAAATTATAATAATGTCTTACAAAAAAGTACTGTGTTGGTACCGTGGTATATCATAAGGTATCGTACTGGACTTATGATATTTACAGTGCAGGATACTCAAAAAAAAGACGATTAATATTCAGTAATATTGAATTCTGACAATATCAGATGAGAACAAACTTGAGCTGAATTGATCTGAATAATGACTAGAGATTAAACTTGTTTCATAATTGATGAATTTTACATACATTTTTACTGTTTATTTCTGTGAAGTTGCTTTGAAACATTCTGTATTATTTAAAGTCTTGAGTTTCTTCCGGGAACGAACACGTCACAATATTCCTCATTATAATAATTCATTCGCAGAATAAAGGGGCGGGGCCTGGTTGAGTTAGTTAGTAGTGTGTTAAACTGGCGGTTATGGTAAGGGGCGGGGCATTTCCCAAACACACTCGAAGCGCTCGACCAATCACAACACACTGATCCAGCCGACCAATCAGAGCACAGTGTGCTTTTCAGAAGGAGGGGCTTCATAGAGACAGGAAGTGAACAGAGCGTTACTGACAGACTGGGAAGAGAGGAGCCGCAACAATGGAGAATATGAGGAAAATAATCAACATTCAAGCTGGAAAACATGTTCTAGTAGAGACTGAAACAACATCAAGACTTGTGAAAGGGCATAATAGTTCCTCTTTGAATTCTGCAGGCGTTTGACCCTTTAACTCTTGCAACTTTGTGCTCAGTGACCTCTACATGCGGTTCCTTCTCAAACATGCTCCACTCCTCTCTCTCTCGTTCTCTCTCTCTGTGCGGTCCGTCCACGCCTGGATCCGTGTGGAGAAGTCAGGGTGGATCTTTGTTCTTCAGTCTATATGACACTTGTAGGTCACATACTTCCCCTGGCATTTGCTGTGACTTGGTACAAAGTTCTCAGAATCTTTCAATAAAGACCATGAAATGCCACAGAGGTCATGACAAATGAGAACTGGTGAAGTTCTGATCATTGAGAAACAGAGAGAGAGACATAGAGAGAGAGAGACATAGAGAAAGAGAGAGAGAGAGAGAGAGAGAGACATAGAGAGAGAGAGAGTCCTTGACCTGCACATGAGTTTGTTTATGACGTTTGCAGCTGTTTTGTCTCGCTGGACGTTTCATTAAACAGCTTTGTGTGGAAAATAGTTTCTTTACAAGCGTGTTCTGCTAAATATTTGAGTATTTCTTCAAACATTTAAAGATTTGTGCATTGCACGCCCTGTTATTAAAAGAAACAGGAAAGTGCATTACACAATACTACACATTTTTCCCCAAATGCATGAATATAAACACACACATTCTTAATGGAAACTTTTTCACATAAGTTCACATAAGCACATGTCATGAAATGTATCAAAATCACCATTTCACCTCAAAATCACACAAAAAATGATTATTACCATTTTATATTGTGACATTTTTTAAACACATTTTACCTCCCACTCTATTATATGTCATTTTAATTGTAAAGAACGTACACATTGTGCTAGTATTCGATGTGCTGCAGCTAATTCATGCTAATTTTGATAAATAAAATTCAGTCAAATATGACAGCATTATTGACAATAATGAGAATTACAAATCTATATGCATTATAATCATGAGTTTTTATAAATTTCACAATGAAGTCATAATGTTCCATTATGCTGTTTTATGCAAAACTTAATTTATGTACATCACATTTGTTATATCCTTTGTTTTCAGTTCAAAAGTACATTCTTTTAAATGTACTTTTATGCATTAAGCAAGTTGTCAAAGAGCCAAACAATAATCATTATTTATTAGATTAGGAAGCTAGAGAAATGCATAGAAGAAAAAGTTTTTGTGTGTGTGTTTGTGTGTGTTTATAAGAAAAATTAACACAAATATTATTTGCAAAACATATATTTTTTAAAGATTGCTTTGATTTTGGTGGTGAAACATGATCTGTTTTCATGAGAGTTGTGAATTTACACACAACAGAAGGTCCAGTTAAATCTGTCCGGTCACCTTGATCCATGTACAGGAATCCAAACACGCGAAACTCCTCTCTCTCTCTCTCTCTCTCTCTCTCTCTCTCTCTCTCTCTCTCTCTCTCTCTCTCTCTCTCAGTTCCCTCCCACTCTCGGTGACGCTCGCCCCTCACACTGCACTCATTCATTCAAATACTGAGCCGCCCGCTGGATCGCGTTTACTTTTCTGAAGAGCTTCTGGAGGCAAACACTATTACAGTCAACGCACCACAGCTGATTTATTATCTCATGCAAATCTGCTGCAAGTGCTGAACTTTCAACCCTGTGTGTGTGTGTGTGTTTAGGAGGAGAACCTCACACACACGTCCAGAGGAATCGCTTCATCAGCCTCAGCTTTATTACACCTGCACCATGAGGAAAGGCTCCTGTTGCATGTTCTCGTCCGGAGTCATCGGCGCTCTTCTCCTGGTCTCGGGAATCGCACTGTTTGTGTCCGGTTTTTTCCAGACCTTGATCCACAACAAGCTGAAGAGGGTGAGAGACTGTTTTCATCTCCATTCATCATTGTGGAGTTTATTAGTGCTGGTGTCTTACTCTGTGTGAGGTTTGGGTTTGATTGCGGCTTGATGACAGTGAACTTTTTTTGTCAGCCAAAATATTGTAATCTTATTCATTTTAAATGTGTATAATATTTTATGTCTTTTACATTATTCACAAGTTTTTTCTTTTAATTTAACATTTGTATGATTTATTTAGTTTTTAGTAACTATTTTATGGTGATTGTATTTAAGTATTTTTTTTATGTATATATTAGTGTTAAGTGTTTATATTAATCATGTTTATTTTTTACATTTTTATTTTAATTTGTATGATTTATAAAAAATTTAGTAAGTGTTTTATTCAGATTTTTTTAATGATTAAGTTTACTTTTTATGATTTATTCAATTTTTAGTAAGTGTTTCGTATTTATTATTTTTATTTTTAAATAATTCATTTAAATTCTTATGATTTATCTTATTTTTTGTAAGTGTTAAATTAAAGTATTATTTTCTTTTATTTATTTAAATTTTAGTAGGTGTTTTATATAGATTATTTTTAATAATTAAAATTTAAATTAAAATTAAAGATTATTCTTAAATTATGTATTTTAATTTTTAGGAACTGTTTTGTTTTGATTTTTAATTATTTATTTTAATTTCAATTATCTATTTAATTTTTAGTAATTGTTTTATATTAAATTATTTACATTTGTAGTGTTTTTTATTATTTATTTACATTTTATGATTTATTTACTTTTTAGTAAGTGTTTTATATTGATTGTTTTTAAATAAATAAATAAATAATTTATTTATTTAAATTTTACTTAATTATTACCATTTCATGAGCTCAGAAACCCCAGTGAAACATGGAGTGGCGGGAAACGAGCACGATGTGTTCAGTCATCAGAGACAAGCATGTGCTCATTCAGTGTAATCAGAGAGTGACGTGTAACATGTGCTCAGTGTTTCTGTCTTCACCACATTCTGCATTCATCCACGTGCTACCATCACTCTTCCACTTAGAGCTTCTCATAAATGCCATGTCTGCAGAAATCACATGATAGTTCATCAGACAGTGTAGAGAACGATCTACTGAAGTCATCAGGAACATAAACCACTCAATCTAATTCTGTTTGCACAAATAATTTTCTTGAGCTTTAACAGCAGAATTGAGTGCTCTGTTTGTATTGAAATGTCATCGGCTAGAGGAACAGGAAACACACTGTGTGTGTGTGTGTGCGCGTGTGTGTGTGTGTTGTTTCTCTCCATGAACACTGCTGCTCTTCTGCTGAAAGATCCTTTTACAGTATTTTCAGCTGGTTTGTTTTAGAGTCCTACTAGTTCATGCAACTTTAGCCTAAAAGTTAGTGTGAGTCGGTTCATTGCATTTCTGCACAAAAAAATCTTCCAAGTAAAAAGAAAATTCAATCTTTGTAATTCAAAGTTTCACGTGTTACTTGTAATAATTGTTGGTAATAACACGTTTCTTTGTAATAATTTAGTGAAATTTACCAGCAATTTCTTAGTGAAAATCATTTCTACTCCAAGTTTTCTTTTAGTGCAGCAATAATGCAGATTTTATTGCAAGAGGAAGTTCTTTTTCCAGAGTAGCAATTAACCCTCTCAAGTTCAGCCCACAGCCGAGAATAACAGTGCCGATTGAAGCGGCCAGACGATCTGTTTGAGCCGCCCATGTTTACAGGCGTCCGTCGATTATATCCGAGACATCAGACAAACTCCTCAGATTAACCTCTGCTTTAATCATGTTCTGCAGATGTTTGGAAGAGTAAAACACACATTTGCCGCCCATCTAGACTGTCTGCATGGTTCGTACTGGAGACTTTTGTCTATCTGCATAAATTCTGGCTTTTTGTTTTGTTTTTACGTGCCGTTTAGAGGCAGATGAATGTGAAATGGATGATTCCATAATAATAGATCAGATAGATCTTTTTAGTATGTCTAAAAGGTTCAATGCGGTTCTATACAGAACTCTAGGGTTCTTGACTCAATTTTAAAGAACCTTTATAACAGAAAGGTCCAATGGGGTTCTATATAGAACTCTAGTGTTCTTGACTCAATTTTAAAGAACCTTTATAACAGAAAGGTCCAATGGGGTTCTATATAGAACTCTAGTGTTCTTGACTCAATTTTAAAGAACCTTTATAACAGAAAGGTCCAATGGGGTTCTATATAGAACTCTAGTGTTCTTGACTCAATTTAAAGAATCTTTTTTCCAAAAAGGTCCAATGGGGTTCTATATAGAACTCTAGGAATCTTAACTCAATTTAAAGAACCTTTATAACAGAAAGGTCCAATGGAACTCTTGGGTTCTTGACTTAATTTAAAGAAACTTTTTTTTCCAAAACGGTCCAATGGGGTTCTATATAGAACTCTAGGGTTCTTGACTCAATTTTAAAGAACCTTTTTGCCAAAAAGGTTCAATGCGGTTCTATATAGAACTCTTGGGTTCTTGACTCAATTTTAAAGAACCTTTATGCCAAAAAGGTTCAATGCGGTTCTATATAGAACCCTTGGGTTCTTGACTCAATTTTAAAGAACCTTTAATCCAAAAAGGTTCAATGCGGTTCTAAATAGAACAATTGGGTTCTTGGCTCAATTTCAAAGAGCCTTTATCTTCATCCCATAATGGGAACCCCTAAAAGGTTCTACATACGAAGCGCCTGGTTAAACCCTTTGCAACACCCCCTGTGCTGTTATTTTTCTTAGTTAGAAAAGCAATGAATTTATTGACACAGATATTATTGAGAATCTTTAGGCTACTGTTAGAATTAGAATTCTATGTGCCTCATTCCAGTCCTTCTAGCAATTAGCATTTGAATGAACAATGACCCTGCGCTGAGGGAGAAAAGTATCTCTCAAGTTTATTAGCATCTTTATCTCAGAAGATATAGGGCCCTATCTTACACTCGGCGCAATGCAGCCAACCGCCAAGTGCTAGTTTCAGTCCGACGCAGTTATCATTTTCAGGTCCACACAAACATGCCAAATATTTAAAATAAAAGGATTACAATGTAAAAGATTATTATTGTGTACATAAAGATATGGTGGAATCTGGCTTGTCCCGTAGATGTTCTGCTTGCACACTTTTACCTCGCGCACGAGCAGTTCCATTTGCACTCTGGTGACGCGTTCGGTCTTTCCACTGTCAAATTCCGTCATGTAAATAGCAAATCCGCCATGGCGCGAGCGCAACTGGCATTTAAAGAGAATGGGAGATGAGACTCTGATTGATTTAACGCACGTAAATTACTCACTAAGAGAATAGAGACGACCCTTTTAGACCATGCGCCAGGAGCGCCGACCATTTTACCTGTCGTTAAACTAGCAAAAGTGGATTCGGACACGCACTAAGTGAACTTGCGCCTTGCGCTTTAGACCATGAGCTTAGATCGTTCAAATAGTAGTAAGAATATGAGGGGAGTGTCTCAGAGTTCACCAGTAAGAATGTATAGAAAGATACATTGTATAACAAGTCAAGTCAAGTCACCTTCATTTATAAAGCGCGTTTAACAATATAGATTGTTTCAAAGCAGATTTACAGTGATAATAGGAAATTACAGTAACAGAGATTGTTTAGGCTTTACAGCAGTTCTAGAATAAAGTTATTGTTCTGCTAAAGTTAGTTTTGATTGATTCACTTCCGTCGCAACAATCATTAGTTATTAACTTAGGGGCCGCTGACACGACACCGTTCTAACAGAAAACCCTTAAGTTCTCTCTGCAAAACTTAAAAAACACGAACCTGTGAGAACGCTGATGGCGTGCACATACGTATTACATGTTTAGTCTATAGGTATGCACATTTGAATCCATATGAATCCAACATAAGTCCATATATGGTCAGTGTCCGGCTTAGATCACCACATGTACGTTGGGATCCAGAAAGACCGTTGTACTGTGTGTAGCATAGAGAATTCACCATCCGAACACGGAGGTCCTTCCTAATGAGCAACAGATGTTGACAGTACCTTCCTACAGAACAAAGACATCCTTCTCTGTGATATCCTCCTGAGACCCAGAATTTATTTATATATTTTTTTAATTTAGTTTTTTTTTTCCATGTCATCACATTGTTTAGAGCATAAGAAACAAATGGTAAAAAAAAAACATTTTTGAAAAATTATATTTTATTCTTATCTTATGCTATGTCCTCTGTAGTGGACACCAGGACTCAGTTGTTTAAAAAATAAAATGACATTATATGTATAGGGAAAAACAATGGGATTTTTTTTTTCAATCACCATATAGGGTTTTTTTAACCAAAATTTGTATAAAGATGATTCTCAACTATGTTATGAAAGATATAACGGAATTATTTGATACACTATTTTACTTTATGCAATATGTTGGTAAAATGGCCATAAATTAATATTCCCATTCAATGCAATGTATCTATACACTGTATCTAATTTGCACATTAATGTGTTCTTGGAGCAACATTTAATGAAAAAAGAAGTGTAATAATTGGAGTAATAATCAGCAACATTTTAATAATAATATCTAATATTCCATAGGAATATTGATGTATAATTTATTTCCATATTCACTTGTTGTGTCTCCCAAAATGCCTGATAAACATGATTTAAGTCCTGATGCCCTCTACAGTGGACATGTATGAAATCAACGCCCTGTTCTGGTACAGAAAGTCATTTTTTGATTTGAAACCCCATAATGTTTTCCTGAGATGTTGGTTTATGAAATACAATTTGAAAAGTAGTCCGATTTAAATTATAATTACAATATATTATCATATTTCCTACATTTGATCACTAAATTAATGTCAGACATTTTTAAAGACCAAGGAGAAGTTGTTGTCATGCAGAAACCTCCACACATTTGGTGTTTCTGAAAAGCCCTGAATGTGCTCTTTACAGGACACCCAGGTGTGACATGTGACATGTATGATGTCAGAGAAATTCACTAAAATATGGGGCCCTATTTTAACGATCTAAAACGCAAGTATCAAGCGCAAGTAACTTTGTGGGCGGGTCTCGGTTATACCGGCGGGATAAATGACTCTTGGGCCTGACGCAAATCTAAAATGGGTTGGTCTGAAGTAGCTTCATTACTCATAGGTGTGGTTTGGGCGTAACGTGAAATAAACCAATCAGAGCGACATCTCACATTCCCTTTAAGAGCAGGCGTGCTTGTTCCATGGCGGGTTGCTATTATAACGGCGGATTTGCAGGAGCGGTTCACAGCCGAGGAGACCGACGTTCTCGTCAGGGCCGTAAAACACAGAGAAGCGACATTGGGAATGGAGAAACGCACCCAAATTAGCTTCGCTTAAACAGGCGTATAATAATTTGGGTATGTAAGCTAGATTTATGCATATTTTTCCACATCTTCATGGACACAAAAATGATTTCCCTCGTGTGTTAATGTTTTTCCTTGTAATAATGTAGACTATGATTTGCAAAAATGAAAACTGCTGCTTCTGTGTAGATCAAAGTGTATGCGCGTTGTGCACACGCTACATTATGGCCAACCATGCACCCTTAAAATAGCATATGAATAACATGCGCAACTTTTCTCACGAGGTTTCTCCTGGTCAGTGGCGGAATTGTGTTCTGAAACTGCAAAATAGCACCAGGGAACGTTTGCGCCGGAACACGCCTCCTCTTTGCGCTGAACCGCCCCCCGGGAGCGCAAGTTCATTCCCTAATTTACCGACGTGCGTCTGTGGAGGGAAAAGTCAATTGCGCTGGGTGCAAGATAGGGCCCACTACAGTGGACAAAAGTCTATTCCTGGGTCCCAAGAGGATATACTTCATGCTTGTTGCCCTTGCCAAGTCGTATCAGCACTGAAACATCTGAACTGAAATATTTTTCCTTTAACCATATAAATGTGCATAGTTAGTAAAATAGTTGCATTTTCTTACCTGCATTCAGCATATTTTTCCTGCTGGCACCGTACAATCACTTGTTTAATAATCTATTTCATGAAATACTTTCGATAGCAGAGTAAAGTGTGCACTCAAATGTTTGGGGTCAGTAAGATAAAAAAAATAAGAAGAAATTTATTAATTAATACTAAATCAACGCATTAAATTGATAAAATTGACAGTAAAGACATTTTTAATGTTATGAAATATTCCTATTTCAAATAAATGCTTTTATATTCATCAAAGAATCCTGAAAAATAAAATACATCACTAAAATCATCATATCAGAATGAATTGTGAAGGATCATGTGACACTGAAGACTGGAGTAATGATGCTGAAAATTCAGCTTTGATCACAGGAATAAATTACACTTTACTATATATTCACATAGAGAACAGATGATTTACATTGTTATAATATTTCACAATTTTTACTGTATTTTTGATCAAATAAATGCAGCCTTGGTGAGCAGAAGAGAGTTGTTATTCCAACCCCAAAACAATAGTGTGTATATATATATATATGTATGATTCTTTGGAAGATTGTGTAGCTGGATTTCGACATTTAATTAAAAATCCTCTTTTGGCCGTTGAAAGTGTCTTAAATAGCAGTGAAGCTTAGATTAGTATAAACACGTCATTGTTCTGGACGAATTCTTCAGCGTTTTTTCTAGAGGTCTTGGCTGGTGGATTTTTACATGAGAAAAGAAGTGAAGAAAAGAAATGTTCAGAAATGAGTATGAGCTGATGGTCATGTGATCTGTGAGGTTTGTGTGTGTGTGTGTGTGTGTGTGTGTGTGTGTGTGTGTGTGTTAATGAGGGGTTATTCAGTCCAGCCTCACGTGTGTGTGTGTGTATGTGTGTGTGTGAGAAAGAGTTTCAGTAGTTTAATAGGGAAGAAACTCGTGCTAAATAAACTCTTAATGCACGTTTGCTGAAGCGTTAGTGAGTTTAATGTGGTTTAGATGTGGAAGGCAAGGCAAGTTTATGTATATAGCACATTTCATACACTATGGCAATTCAAAGTGCATTACCTAGAAAATAAGCACAAAATAAATGCAAGGGAAATTAAAACGGTTATAAAACTAATTAAAAGAGTTAAATTATACAGTTATTAAAGGAAGGAATTAGAGTAAAATGAATTAAAGTAGTAAAAAGTTGATACATAGAATAAACGTCTCATCTGGCAAAACACTGGTGCATCTTATTTTGTTTCTTTCAATTTCCCCAATTAAGTGGTTTATGTTTCTCTCTTCCCAGTTCTCAGTGCCATTTGAGTTCAGTTCAGACTCAGAAGGAAGAGTCAGTCGGACATACAGTGATCCTCTGAGATGTTCCCAGTGACCGTCTGTTCAGATTGTGTAGCGTTGTCGTCGGACACATCATGTAATCCAGGGAGGCCTTTATATCAACCGTTTTGAGATTATCCGCCCATAACTGTGCTCGCTTGCCCAATTAACAGAAGGGTTAGCATTAGCATAAATCAGCAGATTTCCTGATCTCCGTTTCCTCCACGGATAAACCCGATATGATTACAGTCTCCATAAATGATGAATCATAAAATTCAGTAACAGTGATTAATTCACACTGATGCATTATGGGTCGTTCTCCGGGGTTTATAACAGGTCGTTATACAAACTAATCAGCAAAAACTGTTTCCAACATTGATAATAATCATAAATGTTTCTTGATCATCAAATCATCATATTAGAGTGATTTGTGAAGGATCATGTGACACTGAAGACTGGAGTAATGATGCTGAAAATCAGCTTTGATCACAGGAATAAATTACACTTTACTGTATATTCACATAGAGAACTGATGATTTACACTGTTATAATATTTCACAGTTTTACGGTATTTCTGATCAAATAAATGCATAATTCCAACCCCAAAACAGTAATTATTATTATTATAAAGTTATTCTAAAGTGTTGAACTGAGTGTCAGTTTGTTTTCCAAGCAAGTGTCTTTATTAATATAGACGTGAGAAATGTGTGTGAATCACATTAATATAGTAAACTGTTAGCGGTTAACCTTCTGTACGAGAGTGTGAAGATCACTATCTTTAACTCTGATTACAGTTCCTCATCAGAGACTTTGTTTGTGTGTGTGTGTGTGTGTGAGAGAGAAAGAGAGTGTGGTTGTGTGTGTGAGTGTGTTTGTGAGAGTGAATGAGTGAGTGAGAGAGAGTATGTGTGTGAGTGTGTGTGTGAGTGAGTGAGTGAGTGAGTGAGTGAGTGAGTGAGTGAGTGAGTGAGTAAGAGAGAGAGTGTGTTTGTGAGTGAGTGAGTAAGAGAGAGAGTGTGTTTGTGAGTGAGTGAGTGAGTGAGTGAGTAAGAGAGAGAGAGAGTGTGTGTGTGTGTGTGTGTGAGTGAGTGAGTAAGAGAGAGAGAGTGTGTTTGTGAGAGAGTGAGTGAGTGAGTGAGTGAGTGAGTGAGTGAGTGAGTGAGTAAGAGAGAGAGAGAGTGTGTGTGTGTGTGTGTGTGTGTGTGTGTGTGTGTGAGTGAGTGAGTGAGTGAGTAAGAGAGAGTGTGTGTGTGTGTGTGTGTGTGTGTGTGTGTATAAAGCTGGTTTCTGGGTCTCTGCTGTTCTTGGTCTCTGGCCTGTTTTCTGGCAGACGGGAAGTGGTCGATGTCTCAGCGCTCCTCGAGAGTCCGATCACCCGTGCACAGGCTGGGTCGAGGTTATCTGAGCGCTGCGTTTGATAACAGTGTATCTAATAATTTCAGTCATGGCTGAATATCTTTCATAGCTCTTGTGATACTTCATGTTTCTGCTGGTGCTTTGGCTGAAGGTCTGATGATCTGATGGTGGAGGCGGAACAAACGGGAGGAACTTCATCAGGATTTGAGGAATTTAGAAATTTTACATTTGAGTAAGCAATAATGTAGCGCATTCGGTCAGGTGACACCCAGCCTGAATACTGTATCCCACAATGCAATGTGCTCAACTTGACCTTCTATTTCCAGTGTGATGAATGCCATAACCATAGCATGTTGTTTTGCTGTTGTTTTTTGTTTATTTTGTATTTTATAACATAAAATATATATCATGTTTTTATGTTGTCGTGTTATGTCTTGTATTTTGTTTCTCATCAACTTTGCATCGTACTAAACATGAACTAACTCCTGTTTATCCTGTAATGTAAACCTATATTGTGTGTTTTGTGTGTTCAGGAGATCACGCTGACGGAAGGCAGTAAAGTTTTTGCCACATGGAAGAATCCACCGCCTCCAGTCTTCATGGAGTTCTTCTTCTTCAACGTCACCAACCCTGACGCCTTCCTGAAAGGAGAAGCCAAAGCTCGCCTCACTGAGATGGGGCCGTACACCTACAGGTACAGCGGACGCTCTGGGCTTCAGTAATCAGATCTCTAGCCAGCCAAACACGAGTGGCAGGGCATCTTTCTTGGTCACACTGTTGCTTGTTTTCAATTGCAGTGAGACCTTATTGGTCCAAAATCCCACTCTAAACAACTGCATAACATTATATGTTGTTTAATGTTGTTACGTTACGTTGCGTCTTAAAACAACATAAAATATAACAAAACATAACAAAAGATACCATAACAAAACATGTAATTTTGTGTTGTTTTTATGTTATGTTATTATGTTGTTTTGTGAAGCTCCGCCCACAGTGAGACCTCATTGGTCCAAAATCCCACTCTGCACAACTGCATAACATGTTATGTTTTATGTTATGTTTTGTTTTGTTACATTACGTTGCGTCTTAAAAAAACATAAAAAAAAAAACATTACATAAAAACAAACATTGTTAACGTTTTGTTATGGTATCTTTTGTTATGTTGTTTTTATTTTTTATTTTTGTTATAAAACAACACAAGATAGAAAAACATTACATATAACAATACTTGCTATGTTATGTTTTTGTTATAAAAACAAAATAAAACTTTTATGTTGTGTTTTTATATTTTGCTGTTTTTTTATTTATTTTTATTTTATAAAACATAAAAAACATAACGTAACAAAAGATACCATAACATGTTATGCTGTGTTGTTTTTATGAGGTTGTTATTTATGTTATAAAACATAACATAGCAAAACATTGCACATAACAACATGTTTTTATTTTATAAATCACCATAAAGCAACATAAAATATAACATAACATAAAATAACACAACATGTTGTTTTGCTATGTTATGTTTTTTGTGTTTTATATTTTGCTGTTATTATATTTTTATCATAACATTACATAAAACATAATATAACAAAACTTAACGTTATGTTTTGCTGTTATGTTTTATATGTTTTTTTGTCAGCAAAACAACAGCAAAAAACATGTTTTAACTTTTAAGTTATGTCAAAATAACATAAAAAACATAATACAACAACAAAACAACAGCATAACATCATAAAACATAATATAACATTACAGAAACACCACATACACTGTAAAAAATGACATTATCAGTGAATCATGACAACTTCTGTTTTAACATAACATTAACTCATCAAAATAATTTAAGCACTTTCAACTTTTTTATGTTTTACGAGATTCAACTAGATATTTTTAAGGCAGTTTAATATAACTTAAGTTGAAATGACTTGTACTGACAGATTGTACTTAAAAATTGCAAATGAATTTAAGTTTTTATGCTATGTTTTATGTTTAAGACATTATAAGAAGTTTAATGCCCATTAAGAAACACTGAGAAAGCAATGCATAGTTGCAATAATGGTGAGACGTGTTCAGAAATGCAGCGACACACAGAATCGATGGAGCACTGTGGCTGGGTTTGCTTTGGCCATGTGACAGAGGCAGAATGAGATCATTCTTCATGATCATTTGGCTTCTGATGAAGCTCAGTAACACCATGCTGACGGTCAGATTCGAGTCCGGTGCGGATCTCAGCACAAATCTGGAGATGCTGCTCAATCTTATAATGCTCACAGGGAAAGTCCAGCGTAAGCTATTCACAGTTTCCTGAGTCATCCTGAGTCATCTGCTGGCGTGGGGAATATTACACCAGCCATCTAATCCGTTTTAACCAGCTGGAATTAATTAACATTCCTGCATTTTATTATTCTGTAATTAAAGAAAGAGAGCAAAACCAACAAAAAGCTCATAAAACTAACAATAGTTTATCATGTTGCCTTTAGTTGCATCGTAAAACGGCTGCTATCTGAAGTTATTGCTGTGCTAATATCATATCACATGCAATCTCCGGAAATTACTCTCTCTGCATTATGCATTATACAATCTCTTTAATCTTGTGTCTTTAGCATCAATCCCATCATGCATTTAAACTAAAAAAATAAATAAATTAAGAATTAAATTTTATATAATTTATAATATTCATTAATGTAATAAAATAATGACAATATATACTTTATGCCTTATTTATATATTATATTAATTTTATTTTATAAAACACATTTTGATATGTAATGACTGCATAAAATGTGTGTATATATATGTATGTATGTGTATATATATATATATATATATATATAAACATTGATTTATATTTGATAAATATTTATAGACAATTTATTTTTATGTATACTTTATAAAATGTATTATATTATTGGATCTATATTGTATTATAATATAATATAGCAACATATCATATAATATTGTGTATATAAATATATTATAACCAATATATTTGTACATTATATTAAAATATTTTAGTATATATTTAATTAATTGTTAACATTAATTTACTTTCGATATACATAATAAATAAATTGTCTAAACATTTTTTTTGTATTTATTTTATAAAATAAATTATAATTATTTATAAAAAAAATTCTGTTACTATATTGTATTATAATATAATATAGTAACACGTAAACTAATAATAGTAACATGTAATTTAGTAAAATATGGTAAAATATAATATATTTAATATTAATTTATACAACTGATATATCAATATCAATATATATATATATATATATATATATATATATATATATATATATATATATATATATATATATACTGTATATAAATGTATATTTATATAATAAATTAAACAAATTAAATGAATATATATATATATAATATGGGTAAATAACTCTCAAGTTCACTTCTGTCTTTTCTGAAGAATTATGAATATGCATCTTAAACTCTCAGTTCCAGTGAATGTTGTATGAGCAGTCACAGTTTGCAGTCACGCTCTCGTACGCCTGCAGGACTTCATGGCACACCTTAAACAAATATCAAAGTCTGTAGCCGTTAACAAGCGGACGACACCCTCTCCACCGTTTAACCAAGGACAGTCCAGGACGCTCTGTTTGCCTTGATCTTGGGTAACTCAGAGCAAACAGACAACACTTCAGCAGGATCGATCTGACCTGAAGTTCAGCCATAGAGAATGAATCATGATTAATTTAGATGTACTCCACATCCTGTACTTATAGATCATGTTTTCTGTCCTACAATCTTCATTTGCATTATACAGCGTTCTAATGGCTTCATGCTCTTTGTGTTTCATCAGCTCTTCACTCTCATAATGCCCATAAAAGTCAGTCTAAAACGAGAATGAATCATGAATTATTTAGTTTTACGTCATATCCTGCACTTATAGATAGTGTTTTTCTATCCTACAATCTTCATTTGCATTATACAGCCGTTTTATTGGCTTCATTCTCAAGGTCCTTGCATACTGAGTCCAAAATTTCATATTCGTCATTCGGTGGCTCTGAATTGTCAAAATACCCCACATTTTCTGCCATTGTAGTCATGTGAAAAGTCATATCTGCCATTGGATATTTAAAGTATGATAACAGTGTGAATAAGGAGGCTTTTGTAATTAATTTGTTAATTTTATTAGTCAAATTTCACATTCCTAAGTGCAAGTTTTCTAACAAAAAGCCCCTTTTCTCTGTAGTCCTTAAAGAATTGGAAAATTACTTTTCTACTATTCAATCTAGTACTAACGGAAAAGCTATTAAGACTATTAATTATTTAAAATCTTTGAATGACACAAATGTGTTTTTTTATGTTTTTTTGTTGTTGTTTTTTTAAATGTTTTTTTTTCTTTGCTCCCTTGACTCCAGTGTACGTTGTATTGTTTTGTTTACTTTATATATATATGAAATATACATTTTATATATATTTTCTGCGAAAAACAGAAAATCTAACCCAATTCAAATTTGGGTTACACATTCACATGATCACATTTTTTTATGACAGACGAAAGTTTCGGAGGCAGTGATTGACACAACGTGAGGTCGTAATTGTTTTATAACGTGTGAACATTTCGGACTGTCCTTAGTGTATACCTTCTTTGATCCATCAGCTCTTCACTCTCATAATGCCTCTAAAAGTGAGTCTAATAGGATATAATGCTGTTTGCAGAGAGTACAGGCCCAAACACAACGTGTCGTTTGTGGAGAACGGGACGATGGTCGCCGCTTATACGCCAAAGTATTTCGTCTTCGTGCGTGAGAAGTCAGTCGGAGACCCGAGCGTGGATCTGGTGACGACCGTGAACATCCCAGCGGTGGTGAGAACTCAAAGTTCATGAGAACGTGGTTAACCTTCATCCTTCCCTCGGGTCATTTTGACCTGGAAAATATTTTGCTTTTTTTTAAACATTGAGTGTTCATCAGAGGGGTCCAAGACCCAGGACTTTTGTTGCAGTTGAACCACGAATACACACACAAAAAATTCTTTTGTGGTTGAAATTTAAAAAAGAACAAATCCTTCTCTCACGGGTCAATTTGACCCCCTTAGGAATGAATGGAATGCGAGGAATGCTTCAGTACACATAGAAAAACCTAAAAATGCTCAAAATTCTAACTAAAAATGCTTAAACTTAACCAAAAAAAAAAAAAAAGTATAATGTCTACATGTGTATCTGAACGCATACTGAAGATAACTTGACTTTAGGACCCAGCGGAACAGCTCATTTGCTCCATATAGAGCTATAAGGCCATCTAGAGTCATGAAATATCATCTTTCCACGAGAGGTTGGCAAAAGATATTTTGAGCTGAATTAAAAGCGATATGCATGAAATTGAGTTATTTTGAATTTAAGTTGAAAGAATGTGAGGAATGTGCTTAAATTACTATTTATTTATTATTTATTGATCAAATCTAGTAATTTAAAGTAAAAAATAAATAAAAATCTCCAAAAAAATGCATTAAAAAAAATAGAAAAAATATTATCAAAATGAAATAAAATAAGCTTTCTGAAAAAAAAAAAAAAAATTAGGTATAATTTCAGGACTTTGGGTCATTTTGACCCGCGAGGGAAGGATGACACTAGTTAAAGTTTGTTTTTCTCGCCGGTCTGAATCTCACGTTCTGGTTTCCTCACACAGGCCGTGATCAATCGGATCAAAGGCGCAGGATTCTGGGTGTCCTCGGGCATCTCCATGTACATGGGCTCCATCGGCACCACAATGTTCATGACACACACGGTGGACGAGCTGCTGTGGGGCTTCAAGGACCCGTTGCTCACTCGCCTGCGCACCATAAAGCCCGACACCGACGAGAACTTCGGCCTCATGCTCAACGTGAGTCTCAAACATCTGATACATCACAACACACTTCACTTACACTTGCACTGCTCTTTATTAAAATGGGCTTTAACATTTCAAAGTGGCGATGTATAGAAAATCACACAAAATATAGGGGAGACCGGGGATGGTTGTAACAATTTTGACCTTTCTGTCTATAGCAGGGGTGGGCAAACTTTTTGGCTCAAGGGCCACACTGGGTTTTAAAAATTTGACAGAGGGCCGGCCCAGTAGCAGATTATGAAGCACGATCTCATGAAAGTGCGTATCTATACCACACATTTTATTTCTCGTGCCATTTATATGCCAAAAATGTTTTGTTTTTTTTTGTTTTTTTTTTGCGTGCATGCTACACACTGTAAACCCCTTGGTTAGGATTAGGGGTGTGGAGTGCGTGCCTATTACACGCCATAAAGTGCATATCATATGCACGCGAAAACATATTATGCACTACAATACAATTCGTGGTATTCACACTTTCATAAGATCGGGCTGAGCAAACAGACAATGTTGTGGCAATGTCTGTGCAAAATTCAACAACTGAGAGACGACATTCTGACAATACATTTTTTTTATACTAGATATCCCCCATTTAGCATGTTATGTTTTGATGTTAATTTTTAAAAATGTTAGATAATTATAGCCTATACTTTTTAAATATTGTTTATCCTTATTATTATTTAATGGCCTAACAGTAAATTAGAAACAAAACATCTGCAAGTGTACACTTAGAAGAGTAAAAATTACAGGTTACGTTAATTCAACTTTATTAAAACTGAATGGAAATTGCACTTCCAAAAGTCATACATTTGTGGAAATAAACGAATATACAAATTTATTTTAAGAATAATAAAATAAAACATAAAAGGCAAAGGGAGAACAGAACATTTAATGAAAAAAAAAACGGGTTCTGTACATGGCAGACAGGGGAGCGTAGCCGAAAGCCGGGCGATAAAGGTCGGTAAACGGAATCGGGCAGGATACATCCACAAATCCAGAGGAGCAAAGAAACTAAATAGCAGTCAAATCAAAGGAAAAACTAAGGTGTGCAAGCGGTTACCAAACATTTTTTTTCTCATTGAGTTTCCAAAAAAGGAAAAAACATTAACGTGCAACAAGTCTATGCGCTTAAGGCGCTGTCTGTTTGGTTTCCATGGTGACGCGTCATTGCTTGTTACGTGGCACACACACCGCAGCCATAACAGCGCTGAATGAATGATGATCTGCTTTTATGTCATTTTTCCTTTTTTACATTTGTTAGCTATGGCATGAAATATCTGATATTCCGATTGTCAAATATATGCAACGCAATATATATATAGCGCAAAGTATTGCAAGAAAAAAGGCAAAATTAATGCGATCTTAAGACAATTTTTTTAAATACTCGGCGGGCCGGATTAAACAGCCTAACGGGCCGCATGTGGCCCACGGGCCGTAGTTTGCCCACCCCTGGTCTATAGCTTGAAGTACTTTGAAGTCAGTGTGTTCAAAATGTGATCCAAACTAGTTACAAGTGTCTGCTATTAAATGACATAGCTATTGTCTTTGCAACACAAACAGAAAATGCATGGTTTAGTTTCAAACACGAGGAGTGAAATGTTACAATTCACCCCATAGTCTGGGTTAGTTGTAACATACCCTGGTATGGAATGATTTTCCGGACATTTTTCAAAAGGAATTGCAAATTGTATTTGCAATTGCGTTTTCAAATTGTGCACGCATAAAATGTGACATAATCCAAACGCAAATGCAAATCGCGCATTACCGTTTGCCTTTTCGTTTAAGCGAACGCACAGTGACTGCCAAATTTAAAATGGAAATGCAAAGTCCGTTTGCAACTGTGTTTCCCATATCTTACGAGTCTTGACCCTGTCATATTTAAATAGCAATTTCAATTACCACGTCTGCTTTTTCACTTTCTCAGCGTCGCGTATGTAGCCAGCCAAAACTCAAATGAAATCGCAATTCCCTTAGTATTTCCATTTCCGATGCCTTACACGGAAACCTGTCAATCAGCGTCAAGGGTGGGATTATGCTATGGGGCGTGTTCGTGTTGGGACGTGACGTCACTCAAAGTCGACGGTTAAGAGGTGATGCCCTGAACAGACAGACGCCGATTTATTTTAAACAATGGAGGTAGTTGGTGAAATTGTGGAGGACCTTATGATGCTCGCGCAGCAAGTTGATGACAGTACATCCTCTACAGATGTCCTCTTACTCAGAAGCCATTTCATTTTGGATAAGTTAAATGTTTTCGTGGCCTTGACCAACAGCAACATCAGTAATGTTGTCTTCGCCAACCTCAGTGAAGTAGCTAATAATAGGCTTTTTGTGAAGGACAGGACAACTAAAGAACCTGGACGTCCTTTACTGGACATACCACAAGAGATGAGTGTCGGTGCTAGGTCTCACCCCTTCAAATAAGTGTTCTCAATTTGCGAAATTCAATAAAAATGCTGTCTGTTGCAGTTAAACCTGTGTGTGTGTGTGTGTGTGTGTGTCACTAGCGGCGCAGGATTTTGATTGTAGGTGAGCCTCCAGAAAACTGGATGGGCCAGTTAAAATAAGCCAAAAACAAAAACGGGTTCCCCTTCATCTCCGTTTCAGTGCTTTTCTGCGGCACCGAGGACAGCGACTAACTATACCTGAATTTAATGCGTAGTTAGCATAGGTTTAAAAAAAAAAAACGGATTTTTTTTTTTGCTGCTTTTTTAAGACAATTACAGTTTAATTGAATTTATTGTTTAATAAAATTATAGGCCTATTATTTTTTTAGTTTATTAACAGCAACAACAGCTGTAAAGATGAAGTTGACGATCGTCATCTCCATATAGTGAACGCGCCTATAGAGAGAAATGCACATCATGGATTACATAATCAGAGAGTAGCCTTCGTTTTAAATTGTTAAAAATACATTTTGGGCTTTCTTAAGATATATTTCATGTCTGTGAGGCATACATTGAGTTTCGTTAAGAGATGCGCTCCTGTTCACGAGCAATGCAATGACCGCGCGGGCCCCTCAATGATTTTATTGTCTGCTATATTTCCTTTTTAATTTATTAAATCCAGGCAATAAAAAAATTATTGGTTGATAAAAAAAATATTAAAATTAAGATACAATTTATACAAAACGAAATTCACTTAAAAAGGCTTTCTACAAAACAAAAAAAATCATGTCTGACCCACATCTCTCGATATATTGCGCATCCTATCTTACTCGTGCGGTTCACTTTTCATAATCAACATAGATGAAAAAAAAACATTATAATATTTTAACAAATATGAAACTAAATGAGCTTATTTAATGGCTACAACATGTATACAGACTCTCTATTTGTACAAATTGCTGCACATTCATTTTATTCTGAATTTTGCACGCATAAGTTGAAAGGCATTTGTTTGCATGCATAGTAAAACATCTGCAACATTTATCAAGTTCACTGATAATTATGTCACTAATTATTATTATCACTAATTATTATTATCACTTAATGAATAATGTAACAAGGACAAAGCATGTAAACTGCGTTGTTTAGAATTGAATGGATCGCAAATAGATCCGAATGAAGAAACGTACAAAACCATAGTAGAAATGGATGGGCCCGGACCTAAAATGTAGCGCCGCGGCTGGTGTGTGTGTGTGTGTGTGTGTGTGTGTGTGTGTGTGTGTGTGTGTGTGTGTGTGTGTGTGTGTGTGTGTGTGTGAGAGAGAGAGAGAGAGAGAGAATGTTTGTTCCACTTTACATTTATGGTGTAGTCTATTTGTTTAGATTTATGTGGGATTTAATCATTTTAAATTAATCTCAGCTGTGAAATGGACAAAAACAAAATTATACATAGGCTACTTTCAGACCAATTAAATCAAACCCAGGTTTTTTTGTGTGTTTAGACAAATAATGTAACAAAAGTCACAAAATTCCATGACACTGAGATAAGAGAGATATGTTTTTTTGAATGGGGGGAAAATATCAAATGAGATCCAAACAGAACCCAAAGACGTGAGGGTTTAAGAAATATTCATTTTAAACTAAACCAAAACCAAGATTAAAGATAGAGATTAAGACATAAAGATTATCTCAGTGTCATGGAATTTTGTGACTTTTGTTACATTACCTACATCTGTAGAGGATGTACTGTCATCAACTTGCTGCGCGAGCATCATAAGGTCCTCCACAATTTCACCAACTACCTCCATTGTTTAAAATAAATCGGTGTCTGTCTGTTCAGAGTATCACCTCTTAACCGTCGACTGTGAGTGACGTCACGTCCCAACACGAACACGCCCCATAGCATAATCCCACCCTTGACGCTGATTGACAGGTTTCCGTGTAAGGCATCGGAAATGGAAATACTAAGGGAATTGCGATTTCATTTGAGTTTTGGCTGGCTACATACGCGACGCTGAGAAAGTGAAAAAGCAGACGTGGTAATTGAAATTGCTATTTAAATATGACAGGGTCAAGACTCGTTAGATATGGGAAACACAGTTGCAAATGGACTTTGCATTTCCATTTTAAATTTGGCAGTCACTGTGCGTTCGCTTAAACGAAAATGCAAACGGTAATGCGCGATTTGCATTTGCGTTTGGATTATGTCACATTTTATGCGTGCACAATTTGAAAACGCAATTGCAAATACAATTTGCAATTCCTTTTGAATAATGTCCGGAATATCATTCCATACCCTGGGGTGAGATGTAACATTATGATATCCACCGGGGTGATATGTAACATAATGAAATAAGGATTTTGACAAAAAAAATATTATGAAAGGTTTTTATTCAACACTGACTTTTAAATATAACTGATGTGTGTTTCACTCTTAGTCTCAGTGTGTTTGTCACTCTCAATCATAGTAATTGACCATTATAAATTGAACTTGAACAATTTATAATGGTTATAAACAAACATTGTTTGTTTGTAAGCATTTTTGTTACTGCCAGTGTTAGTATTGGCCATAATAAAATGTAACACTTGAACATTGTGTGTGTTTGTGTGTGTGTGTGTGTGTGTGTGTGTGTGTGTGTGTGCGTGCGTGCGTGCGTGTGTGCGTGCGTGACTCTGTTGTTTCTCTGTCATAGTAATTGACCATAATAAAATGAACTTGAACACTTGAACATTCTATTTGTGTAAGCATGGTTGTTACTGTAAGTCTATAGTATTTGCCATAAAAAAATTTGTTTCATTGTTGTTACAACTAACCCAGAGTCTTGTTGTTACAACTAACCCAGAGTCATGTAGCCATGAACTAGCTCACCTTACAGCTAACAGGCAAAACATTAGCACTTACAACTTGCATGGAAAATATCTACACAGACACACAATAAACATAATAAAAGTTTGATGAGTTTAACTACAAAGCAGAAATTCCCATAACAAAAACAAAAAAAGTAAAAAAAGTTACTTTTTTATCTCAATTTTTTTTTTCCACTCTAACATGTGCTGTGTCTGCCACTAGGCTCTACTTTTTCACATGTGGAATAAGAACTAAACTGAGGATGTGCGAAGTGAATCAGGTGATTTGTAACTAGTTCCTGATTGGACAGATTGGAATTGTTACAACTGACCCGTGTTACAACCATCCCCGGTCTCCCCTATAGAAGAAAATGTATAAAAACATTTTGGATCAATAAAACTAAGAAATAACATAAATAACTCCAGAAAGGCCACACTGCAGACAGGATTTGCATTTCACATGCAGATCAAATTAAATCGGCTAAATTACTTGTGCGAGCAGGCTCTAAGTACAGAACAACATCGATGCACCGAAAAAATAAACAATTAAATTACGAAATTAAATTAGAACAGAATATAGCCTACCTTTCTAATAAATAAAAATACAAAACGAAATAAATCAGAATCGAGTCACAAGATGAGGAGCAAATGTGTGCAAAATGCCTAAAGTGCAGGGGAACATATATTCAAAACACAAGCAACAAATAGTTAGATTAGATAACCCTGACAGATCAATAAATAAAATAATAATAAAGAAATTATTAAAATAACGATAGTAGCCAGAAGAATTTTCAACTTTATAAATGCTAAACTCTATAAATGCTAAACTGGAGTGGCAGTCGTTTTAGCTAAACATGTTCACATCATCCAAAAATCAAATTAGAACCGGCTGAAAAGTTTTGATACCTTGATAAAGTTTAGTACCTGATCGAGAGAACAAATCGAGAGTCTTTCTCTCTGTCTGTGTCCGTTGGAGTCTTTTGTGCACGCGGATAAAATACATTCTAAAACGTGAAAAGTGTTTACGGCTTATAATATCCTAAAATAGTTCAATTAAAATATAAAATTATGTAAAGAAAACGCTTTACTATAGGACGAATGCATTGCGTTCATATTCTGGGTTCATCTGCTTAACTGTAGTATGGTTTCTTAATAAAGTGTGTACTGTGTCCTTACATTAAACCACGTTAAAGTGCCTTTTAAAGCTCCAGTATGCGACTTTGGTATTTGACCACAAGAGGGCGCAGTTTCCAACAATAACAAAGGCGAAGCTTGATGACGCTATGAAGGAGGTGACGATGGGAGATGTCGTTTTTAATGCGTTTTCACCATCTAGCGATATATCTACATGGAATTAATGAATCATGATCACGGATGAGGTAATTTATTCGTTTTTGTATTACCTGTATGTCTGATCGTATAATTTTATGTCATCATAATTAATGAACTGCAAGGAACGTGAAATGTTATGCTATATTATCCCGTTACAACATACAGCTATTTGTCAAATGATTTGTTTGGTTAATGTTGTGCAGTTTTACGTTTTTATGGTTAATGCCGTGTTGTTTAACGTGTTCAAACCAATATCTAAAAGTAAATTTGAACGAACATTTGCAAGTAATGACTAAATATATTTTTTTAACATCATATCCGATTGTATTTAATTGTACTGCCATAATCTCGGTCACCACACGTGATAAAAAGCCTTACCAAAGTACAAAGAGCAATATAACTTTGTTTATAAGTGCTATTATTGACAGTTGCATGTCTTACCTGTCTATCAATACACTCGCGAGAGCAGAGTCTCTGTCAAGTCCAAGATTGACGCGCAGCTCTCTCCATCTCGAAAACGCCTGGCCGATATTTATCCGGGTTTTATTCCTCCGTTTGTCACACAGTCTGAGTGTATCCGAATATGGACGCTTTCGTTTTGTTGGCACTTCAATACTCGCCAAAGAGTAATCGTGATCCATAACAGCTATAACCATACAGTCTATGGCTATAACGCTTTAACCACCACTTCCGCATTTGACCATGCGATATTCCGGTGTGGTGGGTCATATTTTTTATTTTATTCTTTTTTTATTCTTTGTCAGACGTCTTTATTGTTTATTGTGATAAGAAAAAAAAACCTCAATAAAGTTGTTGTAAAAAAATAAAAAAATAAATCCGGTGTGGTGGAATATCCTATCACATGGTCCACACCGGAAAAAAGGGATATTGCGTCACTGAGGCGCGACATTTCTTTTCCGGGACGGCCAGTTATTTAAAATCGGAAATTCTCTAAAATAAAAAATCTTTGGAGACTTTTGAGATATTGTAAGTACACAACTGGAGGAAATATATCACACTGTGCAAGTTATTTTTGGAAATTTTATTACAAAATTCCTACATATTGGAGCTTTAAGCGTTATAGCTTTTTTCATTTTAGAATGTCCCGTGGAAAACCAACTTGTTAACGTTGGCCGGCAGAAGTGCGATCATGGGTTTCCTGATGCTAAATCCAGCCTTGGAGAATATCCTTTCTGATGGTGTACATCCACACTTTAGATTTTCTTATCCCAGACATTGTTAAAGATTTAAATCCTTGCCGCCAAGACGCTCCTCTGTCGGTCACGGATTGAAAGTGAAACTTAAATCTGTCACGGGGTGTTTGGATTTATTCACGCACGGTAAAAAATATTTATTAAAAGCTTCTTTCTTTGCACATTTTTATATACAGCATTATCATAATAGGTTGAATATTAACGTACTGACAGAAAACCGGTAGTTGTGAAATCAGACACAGAGCGCCCTCATAGAGCCAAAGTGGCGTGATCGTTTCACAACACCTCTGCGAAGATTCGACAGTGAGATCGGTAGTTGAATCAGGCTCCTCCAATCGAAGCATCGAATCTTCGACTATTCGGGGTCACCCCTAATAGTAACATAATATAATTTAAATATATATAATATATTATATTTATTCATTTATGCAATTAAATTTAAATGTTTTGTAATTCATATTATATTTGATTAATAGCCTATTTATATTTTATAATTTGTTGTATAAAATAGTAATTATATTATATTTACTATATTAAAATGTTTAAAAATAATATTAATATTATAATATATTTTGTAATGTCAACAGATCATGAAAAACTGAATGACAACATATTTTTGAAGTAAATTGATCATTTAACCACATACACTTCAGTTCGACTGAATAGTTTTGCCCTAAAATAACAGTAAAATAATTTATTACATCTTTAATTAAACCTTCATTAATTTTGTTAGAAGAATCAGTGTGTTTGGTGTTACTCGATATATACTGATGGTTTAAAAAAAATCTGTAAGAACTTTTGAACTATATAACTATTTCCCTTCAAATGTTTACATTTCCACAAGTAATCTATATAACTGTAGTGTTAATCATTTAAAACATCATTAACTCGTTGTGAGAGCATTGTTAATATTATATATTGTCGTTGTGTTTTCAGAAAAACGGCAGTGATGACGGAGAGTTTGTGTATCACACCGGAGAGCAGAACTACCTGGACTTCGGACGCATTTTCACCTGGAAGGGAGAAAAGTAAAGCCGATTGTGCTGAATATTATATTATATTTGAATATTATATTATATTTGATGAAGCGCTGCGGTGCAGATGTTTGATTTCATGTGCTTCCTGTCTCAGGATGCTGTCGTTCTGGAAGACCAACCAGAGTAACATGATCAACGGCTCCGACGGCAGCGCCTTCCACTCGTTCCTGACCAAAGAAGAGCGACTGAACGTCTTCACCCCTGACCTCTGCAGGTCACATGATCACATTCACACACATGCACCCCCGACCTCTGCAGGTCACATGATCACATTCACACACATGATCACATTCACACACATGATCACATTCACACACATGCATTCAGCAGAGCTTTAGTCAGTGTTTTCAGAGCCAGAACTGCAGATGAAACGGTCACACTTTACAATAAGGTTCATTAATTAAAGGGATAGTTCACCTAAAAAACGACTGTCAATCCTGTCATCATTTACTCTCCCTCACGTTGATCCAAACCTGGATGAGTTTCTCTCCTCTGCTGAACACAAAAGAAGATATTTTGTCAGTAATGTCAGTAACCAAATTGTTTCAGGTCCCCATTGACTTCCATAGTATTTTTTCTTCCATACTATTGAAGTCAGTGGTGTCCATCATCTGTCTGGCTACTGACATTCCTCAAAATATCTTCTTTTGTGTTCAGCAGAGGAGAGAAACTAGAGTAAATGATGACAGGATTTTGTTTTTGGGTGAACTATCCCTTTAACATTAGTTAACTACCATAGTTAACATGAACTAATAATGAACAATACTTCTACAGCATTTATTAATCTTGGTTAATATTAATTTCAACGTTTACTAATACGTCATCAAAATCAAAGGTTGTGCTTGTTAACATTAGTTATACCATGGTCTGGGTGAATACTCGATTCTGATTGGCTGCAGGGTGTCCGTTAAAAAGTGATAATGGACCCCTAGGAAAGGCGTCCCGTCAATTTGCCTGATGACAGTTCTAAATGATTGCGCTGGCTCAAACTCTGCGGTCGGGGCGCTGTGGCCACGGTGCTTGGCGACGCCTGTTTACGGGAGATATTAAATAGTGCGCTCGACTTAATAAATAAAAACCCTCACGATTTTTACTCTAAAACACATTCAAGTATTATGTCACGATCCACACAGGGAAACAGAGAGATCCAATATGCAGTAGTATATTTTATTGGGCAAATCCAAAATCGTATCCAGTCCAGGCAGAGGTCAATATCCAATAGAGCAATCCAGCAAAAACAGGTACAAGACAACAGCAAGAACAGAACTTGGAAGTGGTGTGATACAAACAAGGACTCCGTGACACATACTAAAACAGACAGGGTATATATACACAGGGAAATAACAATGCTAATGGGGAACAGGCTGAGTGCAATGATCAGTGATAAGGGGCAGCTGAGTGCAATGAAAAGACAAGGATCATGGGGGATGTAGTTCAAGAGTGTGATGGACACCGTGGGGAAGGAGGACATCTAGTGGTGACCCAAGGAACATAAACCAGACACTGTGACATAACCCCCCCTCTACGGAGCGGCTACCAGACGCTCCAAGACCCAGAAACACAAACAAAACCAGAGTCAAGGAGGGAGGTGGAACGGTGGAGGATCAGGGGGTGGGATGGGGGGCCAGGTCCATGGAGGGGAACAGGAACAGGGGGTGATGGCTTAGCCGGCGGCCAGGGCAAAGCAGACAGTTCATCGGCCGGCCAGGGTGAAGCAGACGACAGTCCATCGGGTGGCCTGGGCGGAGCAGGCTGTGCAGACGGCCAGGGCAGAAACATCAGTCCATCAGGCGGCCAGGGCAGAGCAGACAGTCCCTCGGGCGGCCAGGACAGAGGAGACTTTCCCTCGGGCGGCCAGGGCGGAGACTTTCCCTCGGGCGGCCAGGGAGGAGACTTTCCCTCGGGCGGCCAGGGAGGAGACTTTCCCTCGGGCGGCCAGGGCGGAGACTTTCCCTCGGGCGGCCAGGGCGGAGACTTTCCCTCGGGCGGCCAGGGCGGAGACTTTCCCTCGGGCGGCCAGGGCGGAGACTTTCCCTCGGGCGGCCAGGGCGGAGACTTTCCCTCGGGCGGCCAGGGCGGAGACTTTCCCTCGGGCGGCCAGGGCGGAGACTTTCCCTCGGGCGGCCAGGGCGGAGACTTTCCCTCGGGCGGCCAGGGCGGAGACTTTCCCTCGGGCGGCCAGGGAGGAGACTTTCCCTCGGGCGGCCAGGGCGGAGACTTTCCCTCGGGCGGCCAGGGCGGAGACTTTCCCTCGGGCGGCCAGGGCGGAGACTTTCCCTCGGGCGGCCAGGGCGGAGACTTTCCCTCGGGCGGCCAGGGCGGAGACTTTCCCTCGGGCGGCCAGGGCGGAGACTCTCCCTCGGGCGGCCAGGGCAGAGACGACCCCTCAGGGGGCCACATCGGAGCAGAAGACAGTCCATCGGGCGGCCACGGCGGAGCAGAAGACAGTCCATCGGGCGGCCACGGCGGAGCAGAAGACAGTCCATCGGGCGGCCACGGCGGAGACGACCCCTCGGGCGGCCATGGCTCAGGAACTGGAACAGACACCACCGGCTCAGGAACTGGAACTGGCACCAACGGCTCAGGCACTGGAACTGGCACCAACGGCTCAGGCACTGGAACTGGAACTGGCACCACCAACTCAGGAACAGGAACTGGCACCACCAACTCAGGAACAGGCACCACCGACTCAGGCACTGGAACTGGCACCACCGGCTCAGGCACTGGAACTGGCACCACCGGCTCAGGCACTGGAACTGGCACCACCGGCTCAGGCACTGGAACTGGCACCACCGGCTCAGGCACTGGAACTGGCACCACCGGCTCCGGCTCAGGAACAGACACCACCGGCTCCGGCTCAGGAACAGACACCACCGGCTCAGGAACAGACACCACCGGCTCCGGCTCAGGAACAGACACCACCGGCTCCGGCTCAGGAACAGACACTGGCTCCGGCTCAGGAACAGACACTGGCTCCGGCTCAGGAACAGACACTGGCTCCGGCTCAGGAACAGACACTGGCTCCGGCTCAGGAACAGACACTGGCTCCGGCTCAGGAACAGACACTGGCTCCGGCTCAGGAACAGACACTGGCTCCGGCTCAGGAACAGACACTGGCTCCGGCTCAGGAACAGACACTGGCTCCGGCTCAGGAACAGACACTGGCTCCGGCTCAGGAACAGACACTGGCTCCGGCTCAGGAACAGACACTGGCTCCGGCTCAGGAACAGACACTGGCTCCGGCTCAGGAACAGACACTGGCTCCGGCTCAGGAACAGACACTGGCTCCGGCTCAGGAACAGACACTGGCTCCGGCTCAGGAACAGACACTACCGGCTCAAGTTCAGACACAGGCTCGACGTCGGCAATCTTGTCTGAAGACACAGGCTCGGCAGACGTGACGTGAACAGTCTCTGTGGCGGCCATCTTGTCCGAAGACACAGGCTCGGCAGGCGTGACGTGAACAGGCTCGGCGGCGGCCATCTTGTCCGAAGACACAGGCTCGGCAGGCGTGACGTGAACAGGCTCGGCGGTGGCCATCTTGTCCGAAGACACAGGCTCGGCAGGCGTGACGTGAACAGGCTCGGCGGTGGCCATCTTGTCCGAAGACACAGGCTCGGCAGACGTGCCATGGACAGTCTTGGCACTCTCCAGGATCTGATGTAGTCTTTCGAAGTAATCCAACAGAGTTTCAGCTGCTCTGTCTATCTCAGACTGCACGGGGACCTCCGAGACTGGGACCACCGGAACTGGGACCACCGGAACTGGGACCACCGGAACAATCATGGAGGAGGTCTTCCTTCTCCTCCTCTGTTTCTGATGGCAATGTGCCGGTTCTGAGCTGGGCGGAATCAGTGGCGGATGGGGCTCTGGGCTGGACCTCATCAACCCAGAGTCGAAGGGGGGCCATGGTGGAGAGTGGTGTTGAACACCCTCTCGCCCATCCACTCCTCTGCGACCTCCCCGGGTCCCACGAAAAATCACCAGTCGGGTTCCCTCAAATAATCTTCTCCTCTCCTGTTCAGTGGCTGGGGAAGAGAGGTTTGAATACATACCGCTGGATCAAGATGTGACGGAGTCCTTCTGTCACGATCCACACAGGGAAACAGAGAGATCCAATATGCAGTAGTATATTTTATTGGGCAAATCCAAAATCGTATCCAGTCCAGGCAGAGGTCAATATCCAATAGAGCAATCCAACAAAAACAGGTACAAGACAACAGCAAGAACAGAACTTGGAAGTGGTGTGATACAAACAAGGACTCCGTGACACATACTAAAACAGACAGGGTATATATACACAGGGAAATAACAATGCTAATGGGGAACAGGCTGAGTGCAATGATCAGTGATAAGGGGCAGCTGAGTGCAATGAAAAGACAAGGATCATGGGGGATGTAGTTCAAGAGTGTGATGGACACCGTGGGGAAGGAGGACATCTAGTGGTGACCCAAGGAACATAAACCAGACACTGTGACATATTATTAATTGATTAAATATTTCTTTCTTTCGTAAATGACCATGGTATAAGCGGGTTAATGCCTTTCGAGGTGTCCATTGTCAGGTATTAATGGACTTATGCGCGCGCCTCGCCGTCATCCATTAATACCTGACAATGGACACCTCGAAGGGCATTAACCCTTACATAATGCACTGGGAACTAACATGAACAAACAATGAACAGCTGTATTTTTATTAACTAACATTAACAAAGATTAATAAATACTGTAACAAATGCATTGTTAGTTCATGTCAGTTAATAGATGAACTAATGAACCTTATTGTAAAGTGTTAGCGCTTTATGGCATTAGTTCATCTGATTGTGAGAGTTCACGTCGATCTAATTTAATTTGTTAAAAGTATGATCCTCTGAGCAGGATGAAGTCATGTTGTTGATGTTGTTGTTGTTGTTGTGATGTTTGTGTGTGATTGTTCTCATGTTGTACAGTTGTTGGCAGCACATCACATGAGTGCCGTTACTAGAGTTTCAGTAAATCACGAGCATCCGGACCTCCGGAACATGTCGTAATGTGACGGAAAGAGCATCTGTTCATGAGAACTTCCTAGAAGTTGCACATGTTTCCAATGCGCCGCTTCACTCGCTCAGCCAGCCAGACTGAGATTCACACACACACACTCCGTTCTGTGAGCTTTCCAGTTCAACAACTATTGCTTATTTATGGAATATTACTACAAGACATATTTGAAGTAAATCAAACTATTATGATAATTATTAATTATTATCATGATTATTATTAATTGAATATTTATACGAGATAAATAATTATTATTATTCATGGAATATTTATACAAGTAAATTATTATTGTTATTTATGGGATATTTCTATAAGAGAAATATAAAGTAAAATATTATTATGGAATATTTATTGAATATTTCTACGAGAGAAATATTAATTATTATTATTATTCATGGAATATTTATACAAGATTATTATGAAGTAAATTATTGTTATTATTGTTATTTATTGAATATTTCTATAAGAGAAATATAAAGTAAAATATTATTATTATGGAATATTTTTGAATATACAGGAGAAATATGAAGTATAATTATTATTTATGGAATATTTATACAAGATTAATTTAAAGTAAATTATTGTTATTTATGGGATATTTCTATAAGATAAATAAAGTAAAATATTATTATTATTATTATTATTATTATGGAATATTTTTACAAGAGAAATATAAACTATTATTAATATTTATGAAATATTTCTGCAAGAGAAATATAAACTATTATTAATATTTATGGAATATTTCTGCAAGATAAATATAAACTATTATTATTATTTATGGAATATTTCTACAAGAAAAAATGATTATGATTTAGTGTAAGTGTTGCTGGACGAACAGCTCAAGATATGTTTGAAAATCAGCCGAATGTCTGAAGCTCCCTTTTAAAAACACAATATGTGGAAATTACACAATATGCGTGCCATTATTCCTCTCGACCTCTCGGCCCTGAAACTGAAGCAAAGGTCCGAACCTCCCGGATTCCTGGCCCGACTCCGTGTGGGAATATTAACTTTACTCTCATTCCCTGCAATATCACTGCAATACCATTGCAGAAATATTCGGGCTGCTGGGATTTTACAACATGATTGCAGTTTTAAGCAAGAGAATAAATTGCTTCAGCGCTCACAGCCGGGTGCTTTACACACTTTTTTCTTATTTGTTACTTTAACTTTTTAAAATAATTAATTTTTCATTTATTTAGAGTAATAGGTTTCAATTTCCTTAACTTTTAAAATAAAGAATTTAATCAAAATAAATTATGCATATTTGCATAAGTAAATGATATGCATTTAATGCATTATAATTTATTTATTTACAATTTTATATAATATATCATTTCTTGATTTAACATTTACATGGTTTTTTTTCAATTTATTTAAAGTAATGCATTTACATTTTTTATTGTTTTTTAAATATTTTTTACCTGTTCCTTCACTTTTTTTCATACATTTTTTTACTTAATAATATAATTTTAAATAATGCATTATCATTTATTTATTTAAAAGTGATATATTATATAAATAATTTTATAAAATCTGTAATTTATTTATTCATTCAATATTTTCATTTTATATTTAACTTATTTAAAGTAAGGCTTTTCCATTTTACATTTCCCCACTATGAGATATTTTTGTCACCTGTTTCTCAACTTTTTTAAATAAATAATTTCATAAAATGTATAGACTTAATAATATAACTGCATATAATGCACTATCATTTCTTTATTTAACATTTATGTATTATATATTATTTTATATAACCTATTATCAATTATATGATACTCAACATTTTTATTTTATTTTAAGTGTATTCAGAGTAATGCGGATCAGTTTTATTTCAGATAAATATTTTTTTTACTTGAAAATAATTTCATGAATATATAATGTATTATCATTAAATTATTATTCATAATGACATTTAAATGTTCTAATTAAAGTAATGCAGTTGTTTTTAATTTCCACTCTGAATATTATTATTATTAAATAACTTCATAAAAGACAAAGATTTAATAATTAAATTAAATTAAATATATTTTCCATTAATTCAGAGTAATGCAGAGTATGACGAGCGACTCTTATTTTAATACTCCATATAAAGTGTTTCTGGTCACCCTTGACCTTTCACCTGGAGTCCTGCTGACCTCTGTGTCTATTTCCAGTGGGACCTCTGACCCGAAACGCCCACCTTTGTTCGGTGCGGAAAGATTTCCATCAGTCTTGGCGTGTCCGGCCGCTCACACATGGTTTTGCGAGTACGACTCCAGGCTGGCGTGTTGTCAAGCCACTTTTAACCCAGTTGCTCATTCGCGTCGGAGCCTCGGGTTATTGTGCTGGCGGGAACAGCTGTCCTTGTCCTTTTCCACTGACTCCTCACCTGGATTTTAAAGGGAAAGGCGTCCGTCTGAACGGCGTGTGTAACCTTTGTACAACATTTAATCAGGCGGGCCGCCTGGAAAACTAATTTCCCCAGTTCAAAACAAACGCCCTGGAGCACATAATGAAATTGTAAGATTTGTTTCCTAATGCTTCCTTAAAAAGAACACTTGATGGTAAACATAAAGGGCCCTACTTTAACGATCTAAGCGCATGGTCTAGAAGGGCTGTCTCTATTCTCTTAATGAGTAATGGGTGTGTTCTGGGCTTTACGTGCGTTAAACCAATCAGAGTCTCATCTCCCATTCTCTTTAAATAACAGTTGCGCTCGCGCCATGGCGGATTCGCTATTTACATGACGGACTTTGAAAGTGGAAAGCCCGAAGCCGGGTTAAAGTGCGCAAGCAGAACATCTACGGGACAAGCCGGATCCACCATACCTTTATGTACACAATAATAATCTTTTACATTGTAGTCCTTTTATTTTAAATATTTGACATGTTTGTGTGCTGTGCGCCCCTGTGTGTGTAATCAGCAGTAATTAGCAGAGTGTGTGTGTGTAATAAGCAGAGTGTGTGTGTAATAAGCAGAGTGTGTGTGTGTGTGTGTGTGTGTGTGTGTGTGTGTGTGTGTAATAAGCAGTAATAAGCAGAGTGTGTGTGTGTAATAAGCAGAGTGTGTGTGTGTAATAAGCAGAGTGTGTGTGTGTAATTAAGCAGAGTGTGTGTGTGTGTGTGTGTGTGTGTGTGTGTGTGTGTGTGTGTGTGTAATAAGCAGTAATAAGCAGAGTGTGTGTGTGTAATAAGCAGAGTGTGTGTGTGTAATAAGCAGAGTGTGTGTGTGTAATAAGCAGAGTGTGTGTGTGTGTAATTAAGCAGAGTGTGTGTGTGTGTGTGTGTGTGTGTGTGTGTGTGTGTGTAATAAGCAGAGTGTGTGTAATAAGCAGAGTGTGTGTAATAAGCAGAGTGTGTGTGTGTAATTAAGCAGAGTGTGTGTGTAATAAGCAGAGTGTGTGTATAATAAACAGAGTGTGTGTAATTAAGCAGAGTGTGTGTGTGTGTGTGTGTGTGTGTGTGTGTGTGTGTGTGTGTGTGTAATAAGCAGAGTGTGTGTAATAAGCAGAGTGTGTGTGTGTGTGTGTGTGTAATTAAGCAGAGTGTGTGTGTAATAAGCAGAGTGTGTGTATAATAAACAGAGTGTGTGTGTGTGCAGTGTGTGTGTGTGTAATAAGCAGAGTGTGTGTGTAATAAGCAGTGTGTGTGTGTGTGTGTAATAAGCAGAGTGTGTGTGTAATAAGCAGAGTGTGTGTGTAATTAAGCAGAGTGTGTGTGTGTAATAAGCAGAGTGTGTGTGTAATAAGCAGAGTGTGTGTGTAATTAAGCAGAGTGTGTGTGTAATAAGCAGAGTGTGTGTGTAATAAGCAGAGTGTGTGTGTAATAAGCAGAGTGTGTGTGTGTAATAAGCAGAATGTGTGTGTAATAAGCAGAGTGTGTGTAATAAGCAGTGTGTGTGTGTGTGTGTGTGTAATAAGCAGAGTGTGTGTGTGTAATAAGCAGTGTGTGTGTGTGTGTGTGTGTGTGTGTGTGTAATAAGCAGAGTGTGTGTGTAATTAAGCAGAGTGTGTGTGTAATAAGCAGAGTGTGTGTGTAATAAGCAGAGTGTGTGTGTAATAAGCAGAGTGTGTGTGTAATAAGCAGAGTGTGTGTGTGTAATAAGCAGTGTGTGTGTGTGTGTGTGTGTGTGTGTGTGTAATAAGCAGAGTGTGTGTGTAATAAGCAGAGTGTGTGTGTAATTAAGCAGAGTGTGTGTGTAATAAGCAGAGTGTGTGTGTAATAAGCAGAGTGTGTGTGTAATAAGCAGAGTGTGTGTGTAATTAAGCAGAGTGTGTGTGTAATAAGCAGAGTGTGTGTGTAATTAAGCAGAGTGTGTGTGTAATAAGCAGAGTGTGTGTGTAATAAGCAGAGTGTGTGTGTGTAATAAGCAGTGTGTGTGTGTGTGTGTGTGTGTGTGTGTGTGTGTAATAAGCAGAGTGTGTGTGTGTGTGTAATAAGCAGAGTGTGTGTGTAATAAGCAGTGTGTGTGTGTGTGTGTAATAAGCAGAGTGTGTGTGTAATTAAGCAGAGTGTGTGTGTAATAAGCAGAGTGTGTGTGTAATAAGCAGAGTGTGTGTGTAATAAGCAGTGTGTGTGTGTGTGTGTGTGTGTGTGTGTGTGTGTGTGTGTGTGTGTGTGTGTGTGTGTGTGTGTAATAAGCAGAGTGTGTGTGTAATTAAGCAGAGTGTGTGTGTAATAAGCAGAGTGTGTGTGTAATAAGCAGAGTGTGTGTGTAATAAGCAGAGTGTGTGTGTAATTAAGCAGAGTGTGTGTGTAATAAGCAGAGTGTGTGTGTAATAAGCAGAGTGTGTGTGTGTAATAAGCAGTGTGTGTGTGTGTGTGTGTGTGTGTGTGTGTGTGTGTAATAAGCAGAGTGTGTGTGTGTGTGTAATAAGCAGAGTGTGTGTGTAATAAGCAGTGTGTGTGTGTGTGTGTGTGTGTGTAATAAGCAGAGTGTGTGTGTAATTAAGCAGAGTGTGTGTGTAATAAGCAGAGTGTGTGTGTAATAAGCAGAGTGTGTGTGTAATTAAGCAGAGTGTGTGTGTAATAAGCAGAGTGTGTGTGTAATAAGCAGAGTGTGTGTGTGTAATAAGCAGTGTGTGTGTGTGTGTGTGTGTGTGTGTGTGTGTGTAATAAGCAGAGTGTGTGTGTAATAAGCAGAGTGTGTGTGTAATTAAGCAGAGTGTGTGTGTAATAAGCAGAGTGTGTGTGTAATAAGCAGAGTGTGTGTGTAATAAGCAGAGTGTGTGTGTAATTAAGCAGAGTGTGTGTGTAATAAGCAGAGTGTGTGTGTAATAAGCAGAGTGTGTGTGTGTAATAAGCAGTGTGTGTGTGTGTGTGTGTGTGTGTGTGTGTGTGTGTGTGTAATAAGCAGAGTGTGTGTGTAATTAAGCAGAGTGTGTGTGTAATAAGCAGAGTGTGTGTGTGTGTGTGTGTGTGTAATAAGCAGAGTGTGTGTGTAATTAAGCAGAGTGTGTGTGTGTGTGTGTGTGTGTGTGTGTGTGTGTGTGTAATAAGCAGAGTGTGTGTGTGTGTAATAAGCAGTGTGTGTGTGTAATAAGCAGTGTGTGTGTGTGTGTGTGTGTGTGTGTGTGTAATAAGCAGAGTGTGTGTGTGTGTAATAAGCAGTGTGTGTGTGTAATAAGCAGTGTGTGTGTGTGTGTGTGTGTGTGTAATAAGCAGAGTGTGTGTGTAATTAAGCAGAGTGTGTGTGTGTAATAAGCAGAGTGTGTGTGTAATAAGCAGAGTGTGTGTGTAATTAAGCAGAGTGTGTGTGTAATAAGCAGAGTGTGTGTGTAATAAGCAGAGTGTGTGTGTGTAATAAGCAGTGTGTGTGTGTGTGTGTGTGTGTGTGTGTGTGTGTAATAAGCAGAGTGTGTGTGTAATAAGCAGAGTGTGTGTGTAATTAAGCAGAGTGTGTGTGTAATAAGCAGAGTGTGTGTGTAATAAGCAGAGTGTGTGTGTAATAAGCAGAGTGTGTGTGTAATTAAGCAGAGTGTGTGTGTAATAAGCAGAGTGTGTGTGTAATAAGCAGAGTGTGTGTGTGTAATAAGCAGTGTGTGTGTGTGTGTGTGTGTGTGTGTGTAATAAGCAGAGTGTGTGTGTAATTAAGCAGAGTGTGTGTGTAATAAGCAGAGTGTGTGTGTAATAAGCAGAGTGTGTGTGTAATAAGTGTGTGTGTGTGTGAGCGCGTTGTGGACCCGCCTATAAATCCTGATCTTGAGCAAAATAAACAAACTGACATTCAGTGCAACCTGTGTCTTTTATCTAGAATACACACAAATGTCATTTACATCTTTGAGTTTGTCAAGAGATTTAAAGTGTCGATTATGAAGAGTGCGCATGTGCGAACGTGGAAATAAAGCAAAATAACTGAGAAAAATGAGAAATAGTCCTCAGATGCATGTCTGTATTTATAGAAAAACATCTAGCATTAATTCGATCTCTAACAGATTCATTAACAGTAGTTATCACTCCATACCTGAGTGACATCATTAACCAGCGTGAACGGCCAGTTTGAGACAGTACGGTGTCTGGAAACAGTCGAGAGACTATAGATGATTTCTTCAATGATGCATCGCAGTATAGCAGTGAAGCAGCGAGTTACAGCGTTGTTCGGGAAACACACTCCTGATCAGATTTCTTAGGCGTGCTGAAAGAACAACACACACACACACACACACACACACACACACACACACACACACACACACACACACACACACACACACACACACACACACACACACACACACACAGTGTAATAATCACCATGGGAAAATCTCAGAGTAAAACTGGGAGTTGTGAAAAATATGATACACCGGTGTTTTGCCAGATGAGAAGTTTATCTATTATCTTTTTACTCTTTTAATTTTCTTTGCTTTTATTTTGTGATTATTTAAATTCCTTCCTGTAAAGCACTTTGAATTGCCATAGTGTATGAAATGTGCTGTATAAACTTGCCTTGATCAGAGGAAATGCTCTATTCTGTGCTGATGTTCTGCCTCTGGTCCCGCAGGTCGATCCACATGCGCTTCGAGAAGGAGGTGGAGGTGAAGGGGATCCCGGCGTATCGGTTCACTCCTCCTCGAGCCGTGCTCGCCAGCGGGAAGAACAACCCGGAGAACCAGGGATTCTGCCTCACGCCGAACAAGTGCCTGGACGACGGCGTGCTGGACGTGTCTGTGTGTCGCAAAGGTGCTTAACCACTCAAGACGTTTCAGTCATATGAGTCATTACTAAAATAAGGCATTTCATTTCATTTAATCATTCATTTAATTGTATTATTTACTTATTGTTTATTGTCTCATGTGCTTGAAGTCATATATATATATGAAGACTTCAGATGCAAAAGCCTCTAAGTGCCATCTGAAATTTTCTTCTAAAATGAGTATTTTTATCAAGCTTATATGTTTATGTTCACTTATTCCACTTTAATGGCAATGAAAATTACCTATTAATTGTCTTTAAAGTGAAATTACTGAACTTAAATATATGAGCTGGATAAAAATACTGAATGTTCAGCATCATTACTCCAGTCTTCAGTGTCACATGATCCTTCACAAATCACTCTGATATGATGATTTTGAAACATTTCTGATTATTATCAATGTTGAAAAGAGTTTTTGGTGCTTAACATTTTGTGGAAACCGGGATAGAATTCAAACATTTGTGGTAAGGTTAAAAAAAGAGAGTGAAAATAATACTTTTATTCTTATACGATGCATTAAATTGCATTAAAATATTTAATAAATACTTTAATCAATTTGGTAAATACATTTAATAAATGCTGTTCTTTGAACTTTTTATTCATCAAAGAATTCTGAAAGAAGCATCACTGTTTTCAACACTGATGATAATCATAAATGTTTCTTGAGCATCAAATCCTCATATTAGAGTGATTTCTGAAGGATCATGTGACACTGAAGACTGGAGTAATGATGCTGAACATTCAGCTTTGATCACAGGAATAAATTACACTTTACTATATATTCACATAGAGAACAGATGTTCTCTTACGAGAGGTTCTCTCGTATTGCGTAGTTGCTTACGCTACGGGAAAGCCTTTCTTTCTCGAGATACTGAAGCCAAAAATTATCCTTAATTTTTATAATCTTGTCAACGCAGTGCGGCAGCCTGCAGACCTAGGGCAAGCTTACTAGCGTGCCCATTGGCTGCCCTGCGGCAACTGCAGCAGCCTACCGCTGAGCCCTTGGCGTGACGTCACGACCAATGAGCGCGCTTGGCGCGCTTAATGCGTCACAGCCCGCGAAAAGGGGTGTGGCTTAGCGTATATAAACAGGGCTCGGAGGCTGCTTCTCTGATTTCTGTCTTTTCAGCGAAGCTCTACGCATCGCTGCTCTCTGAGGAAGCCGCCGTCGAATCAAGCGACCAGCACGCCGAGGATCTCAGCCTGAGGACGCCGGCCGCCTTCGCCGCCTTCAGCTTTCCCTGCCTGCTTCGCTATCCGGCGAATATATCCTTTTACTGCTCTGTGTTGTATGTGTTTGTGTGTTCGCCCCGCGACACACTTTACATCTAAAAGAGCGCGAGGCGTTGTTGCAAATGCCTCGCTCATCCTGTGGCTCGTGCAGAGCCGCGCTCAGCGACGGAGACCGCCACGTGATCTGCGCTCTCTGCCTGGGTTTCGACCACGCAGCCCGCGCCCTTCACGGGCGGCTGCGAACAGTGTGAGGACTTGCCGATGTCGACCCTGCGGGCTCGACTCGCCATGTTTCACGATCCTCCACCTTCTCCGGCTGCCTCTTCCGGGCCGCGTAAGAAAAAACGCCGCTCTCAAAGGCCTTCCGAGCCGGTGGTTATAGCTGAGCGCTCGCCGGAGCCCCTCCCGCGAGCCTCGCTCTCTCCTTCTCCCCCGCCCTCACCGACGCGCAGCGGCCGGCCTCTGCCCGCACTGCCGTCGCCTCAGGGGATGAAGCAGACCAGCTGGTTACTCCCCTCTGTCAAGCCGCGCAAACGGCGCCGCTCACAAGGGATGTCAGAACGGACGGTCACGGGCTATAGCTTCCTTTACGTTACAAGGAAGCTACCCCCCCCCGGATGACGCACGCCCTCTCCCCCTCTGTTCGAGCCGCGCAAGGCGCCGCTCACAAGGGATGTTAGAAGTAGACGGTCACGGGCTGGCTTCCTTTACGTTATAAGAAAGCTACCCCGCGTCTCGGTCGCGCGCGTCACTCTCCGGCCACCTCCGTTTCTCACACATTTCTCAGTCCCCTCCTAGCTCAGGCGACTAGAAATATCTATATTGCAGTAAACGAGCCTGTTATACACGCACGCCTGCAAACAAACGATTTCACAGCACATAATGACATCTTCCCGCTCTCTCTCCCTTTGTTCGAGCCGCGCAACTGCGCCGTTCTCAAGGGATATCAGAGCGGACGTCACGAGCACCGGCGAAAGGAGGAAGAGAGAGTGTTTTCGTCCCGCTTAGGCCGGACTTCCTCCAATCCTCGCATATTTCTCAGTCCCCTCTAAGTTCAGGCTGCTGGAAATACTATTATTGCAGTAAACGAGCCTGTTGTAATTCACGCGCGCCTGCAAACAAACGCTCGGTCATATGCTCGCACTGACTGGAAGCTCATGTGTGCCCCTGTGGCTCAGTGGCAGAACATTAGACTTCCGCACCAGAGACCCGTGTTCGAATCCGGCTCTGGCAGCAGAAAAACTTTTTTCTGCTTGCTTCTCTCGAGCTCGCGGCCAGCTTTCTTACATACAGAAAGCAAACCCGCATCTCACGGGATACATATTTCTCAGTCCCCTCTAAGTTCAGGCGGCTGGAAATACTAATACTGCAGTAAACGGGCCTGTTTTAATACACGCGCGCCTGCAAACAAACGCCGAAACGAAACACGACGCTCGGCCATATGCTCGCACTGACCAGAAGCTCATGTGTGCCCCTGTGGCTCAGTGGCAGAACATTAGGCTTCCGCACCAGAGACCCGTGTTCGAATCCGGCTCTGGCAGCAGAAAAAACTTTTTTCTGCTTGCTTCTCCGAGCTCGCGGCCAGCTTTCTTACATACAGAAAGCAAACCCGCATCTCACGGGATACATATTTCTCAGTCCCCTCTAAGTTAGGCGGCTGGAAATACTAATGCTGCAGTAAACGGGCCTGTTTTAATACACGCGCGCCTGCAAACAAACGCCGAAACACGACGCTCGGTCATATGCTCGCACCAACTGGAAGCTCATGTGTGCCCCTGTGGCTCAGTGGCAGAATTTTACGCTTCTGCACTGGAGAACCGTGTTCAAATCCGGCTCTGGCGGCAGAAAATATTTTTTCTGCTGTCTTCTCCGAGCTCGCGGCCAGCTTTCTTACATACAGAAAGCGAACCTGCATCTCACAGGATGGTGCTTGAGTATTTATGAGCGTCTAAACATATGAGCCATCAAAGCATTTGCTCTATAACGCCGATGGTGTTACAAGTGTAGAAAATGTGCCCACTCCCATGTGCTCACTGCTACACACAAACACGGTCCCCATGGTAACGCGTTCAGAGCGCTCTCTCATAAAGCGGTCACACGCCGCTCGAGTAATAAGTGTAGTAAATGTGCCCACAACTCTGTGCTCACATCTACCTGTAACTCGCTCTGCCACTCGGTTACCCCGGGCAACAGCGGCTCAAGCCGAGGGTGTTATAAGTGTAGAAAATGTGCCCACTCCCATGTGCTCACTGCTTCACACAAACATGGTCCCCATGGTAACGCGCATAGAGCGCTCTCTCATAAAGCGGACACAAGCCGCTCGAGTACTAAGTGTAGTAAATGTGCCCACAACTTTGTGCTCACACCTACCCGCTGCTCGCTCTGCCATTCAGTTACCTCGGGTCGCACACCCTCTAAGCTCCCAAACTCTGGCCGTGTCATAAGTGTAAACTCTGCGCCCGCTCAGGTGCACGCGCACTCACTTTTAGACATTACAATCCCCACGCCGCTTTCGCGCCAGGGGTGTTTGTCAGCAAATCGCGCTCCATCCTCTGGGACCGAGCTACCGAACGCTGTACAGCCGGCCAATACTGTTTACCAGCCCCCGTGTTCGAGCACCAGCGGCGCGCACGCCGCTCCATCCTCTCTGATACAGGTTCCCCAATCCCGCGCAGCGCGGCGATCTGAACCCAGAGACCATTCGACCCCTAGCTATGCATGCGGAAGCATGGGAAGCTATTCAGGGCGCGTCAGAATGGGTGCTGAGTACTATAAAACACGGCTATTCGCTTCAATTCGCTCGTCGCCCTCCGCGCTTTCTAGCACAGACGGAGACGAAAGTGAGTTCAGAAGCTGCGCACCTGCTTCAAGCCGAAATAGCGAAGCTACTGCGCAAAAGGGCTATAGAACAGGTTCATCCTTCTCTAAGCGAGTCGAGCCTTTACAGCCGCTACTTCCTCGTACCCAAGAAGGACGGAGCGTTAAGACCTATTTTAGATCTGAGACATCTGAACAAAGCCCTCATGAGACGGCCGTTCAAAATGATCACAACCAGAAAAATCCTCGCGCAGATTTGCCCAGGAGACTGGTTTATCTCTATCGATCTAAAAGACGCATATTTTCAGATCCAGATAACTCCCCGTCACAGGCCATTCTTGAGATTCGCCTTCAACGGTCGAGTATATCAGTACACAATCCTGCCCTTCGGCCTGTCTTTGGCACCCCGTACATTACGAAATGCATGGACACGGCTCTCGCTCCCCTGAGAAAACAGGGAATGCGAATACTGAATTATCTGGACGATTGGCTTATTCTAGCGCTGTCAGAGACGGAACTTGTGTCTCACGGAACAGCGCTTCTCAGCCATCTGGAGGATCTGGGTCTCTCGGTCACTGGACCAAGAGCTCGCTATCGCCCCGTCAGTCAATTTCCTTCTTGGAATAGAACTGGACTCGGTGGCTATGACGGCCAGACTGTCGGAGCAGCGCGCGCGCCGCATCCGCCTCCTCGCCGCATCCCTCCAAATAGGCAGCCGGGTTCCGCTGAGGACATTCCAGCGTATCCTGGGGCATATTGCCTCAGCTGCAGCAGCGCTCCAGCTGGGCTTACTGCGCATGCGCCCGCTTCAACGCTGGCTGAAAGCGCGTGCCCCACCGAGCCTGGGCGGCCGGCGGCTTGCGAGTCAGAGTGAATCAGAGCTGCTTTTCAGCCCTGCAGCCCTGGCTGGCAGCCGAATGGTATCACACAGGAGTGACTATGGGAGTGATTTCACACCGGAAAGTTGTCTCGACAGACGCTTCCAACCTAGATTGGGGAGCGCTCTTCGAAGGCAGACCGGTCTATGGCCGCTGGTCAGACCAGGAGAATCTCCTACACATAAACTGTCTAGAGATGCTCGCGGTCGAGAAAGCTCTCAAACACTTCCTCCCATTCCTCCACGGTCACCATGTTCTAGTCCGCACGGACAATACATCGGTAGTGGCCTATGTGAATCGCCAGGGCGGTGTCAGATCAGACGCTCTGCACCCTGGCGGAACGCCTCCTCGTGTGGGCTCAGCACTCTCTGCGCTCGCTGAGAGAGCCGCGCATGTGCCTGGCCACCTGAACGAGGGCCCCGACAGACTGTCCAGGGACAGCGTTCCCCCTGGGGAGTGGTCTCAACACCCCCAAACAGTCCAGTCACTGTGGCGCCGTTCCGGCAAAGCGAAAGTCGACCTTTTTGCGTCAAAAGACAACGCTCATTGCCCAGAGTTCTTCTCGAAGAACGAGGACGCGCTGGCCCAGACCCGGCCCAGCGGCCCGCTGTATGCTTTTCCCCCGGTCTCTCTGCTGCCTCGGGTCATCAAGAGAATCAGGGAAGCGCGCCACACAGTGCTCCTCTTAGCCCCATACTGGGAGAACCAAGCTTGGTTCCCGGATCTAATACAGCTGGCAGACTCAGCCCCCTGGCCGATACCGGTGAAGAGAGACCTTTTCTCTCAAGCCCGCGGCTCGATATGGCATCCCCATCCAGAGCGCTGTCTCTGCATGCGTGGAGCCTCAACGATTACACGCTGATCTGCCAGACGGGGTCATGAACACGATCATACAATCTAGAGCCCCCTGTACGAGGCGGCTCTACATGTCGAAATGGTCAGTGTTTAACAGATGGTGCACTGCTAAGGGGCTCGATCCACAGACATGTGGGGGTATCGCGAGTACTGTGTTTCCTTCAAGAGTTACTGGACGCGGGCAGGTCCCCCTCCACGCTCAAAGTCTATGTCACGGCCATTTCAGCGCTCTCTGTTCAGAGCTGGGCCGCGCATTAGGAAGGAACGAGTTCGTCATCCGCTTCCTTAGAGGAGCCAGGAGGATGAACCCCCCGCGACCCCCCTCGGTTCCTATGTGGGATCTTTCACTGGTCTTGGAGGCCCTGAAAGCGCATCCCTTCGAACCCTTGGAAACTGTGGATATGAAATACCTCACGCTCAAAACCGTTTTTCTGATAGCACTGTCTTCAGTCAAACGAGTGGTGGAACAGCTCTTTGTTTCGTTTGGCGGGCGCACCAAGGGTCTCGCCGCCTCGAAACACAGCCTGTCCAGATGGATAGTGGACGCTATTGCTGCTGCTTATGCGTCTAAAGACCTGCAGTGCCCATTGGGCATTCAAGCTCACTCCACCAGAGGCATGGCCTCGTCGTGGGCGTGGTCCAGCGGGATTCCCATTCATGACATTTGTGCAGCGGCAGGCTGGGCCTCCCCCTCCACATTTGTTAGGTTTTACAACCTGGATGTTCCCGCCTTGCAGGCGAAAGTGTTATCAGTCTAAGTCTCGCGTATGCCAGCCCACTATCTGTGCGCGGGCTACGTTGTGTGATTTAGCTCTACTGGTTGAGCTGCACTATGCAGGGAATTGTCAGTTCGGACCGGCCGTGCCGCTCCTAACCCCCTAGTGTGTGCTTATGTACGGCGCTAGCCCTCTTCGGGCCGCCCGGCTCTCTGCTATCACGTTCCCCGGGCTCTCCCTGGGACTCATCCAGTGGATGCTGGGCGCGCACGGCGTTGACAAGGGCGTTCCCGTAGCGTAAGCAACTACGCAATACGAGAGAACCTCTCGTAAGAGAACGTTTCGGTTACTCACGTAACCTCTGTTCTCTCTAGAAGAGGGAACGAGTATTGCGTAGCCCGCCGTGCTCGCACCACGAGCTCATTTCGCTTCATGCGACAGAAACCAGAGAAGCAGCCTCCGAGCCCTGTTTATATACGCTAAGCCACACCCCTTTTCGCGGGCTGTGACGCATTAAGCGCGCCAAGCGCGCTCATTGGTCGTGACGTCACGCCAAGGGCTCAGCGGTAGGCTGCTGCAGTTGCCGCAGGGCAGCCAATGGGCACGCTAGTAAGCTTGCCCTAGGTCTGCAGGCTGCCGCACTGCGTTGACAAGATTATAAAAATTAAGGATAATTTTTGGCTTCAGTATCTCGAGAAAGAAAGGCTTTCCCGTAGCGTAAGCAAACTACGCAATACTCGTTCCCTCTTCTAGAGAGAACAGAGGTTACGTGAGTAACCGAAACGATTTACATTATAATAATTTTTCACTGTATTTTTGATCAAATAAAAGCAGCAGTTTTCAAACTTTTGACTGGTACTGTATATAAAACTTTAGACACATGAAAAGTGCGTTCATGCATTAATTACTAAAATTATTTCCTTTAATGTTCTGAGTTTTAAGTCTGTTTTCTAGGTGTTTCATCCAGTCTGAGCCGTGCCCAAACATTTCTGTGAATCATTTTTATCATGTTTAAGTCACTTCTGGGTATTCTGATCCATAAAGTAAAGTGAGAAACACTCACACACACAGACCTGCTGACCTTCCTCTCAGATCTGTGTTTGTGTTTTATCGTTCTGTCACGCTGTGCTCATGTGAGCTTCAGCAGAACCATTACTGTGTTGCCAAAGCATTCGAGCGCTCGCATATTACAGGTGTGTCGAATAACTACACACACACACACACACACACACACACACACACACACACACACACACACACACACACACACACACACACACACACTTACTCAGACACATTATCAAACACACTTTCTCTCTCTCTCTCACACACACACACACACACACACACACACACACACACACACACACACACACACACACACACACACACACATACACACACACTCTCTCTCTCTCTCTCTCTCTCTCTCTCTCACACACACACACACACACACACACACACGAGTATGTTGTCAAACACGAGGGCTGGAAAACTCTCACCTCTGTCCCAGTAACACTGGAGTCTAGTTTCCCCTCATGTGTTCAGAACAGAGGCGGTGAACGCATCTGTGTTTCTCATTCACGCCGGATTGTTTTCATCGTCAAGGTCAGAGTTCCTCGCGTGTTGTCATGAAACGAGGTTCCTTCGTTCTTTAACGACAGGATGAACATCCACCACATCTCAGGAGGGCTCGTCTAATTGTTAAGACAATGTGAGGAGAAGACGTCATTTCTGCTGTCAGAACACAGAAAACATTCGTAATAACAACAAATTCCAGTTTCGATCCCACAGCTACAGCTACTAGCCTAACTAATATAAATCTGAAACATTATTAAAGACAAGTAACAGTAGTTTTCAGGTGGCGGCATTAAATAAAGTAATCAAATGTAAAATAACACTGAATAGTCTTCACTGTATAAATTAAACATATTAACTTATTAACGTTTCAAAAGTTACTCAGTCAAGAGCAGTGAGTGATTTCCTTGTCTTTTGTTATTTAATGTTTAAAAACGCAGAAAGAATCAAAGAATCTGAAATATTAGGCTGCCGTCACTTTAAGACCTACACATGCGTTGTCTTTCTCTACTGTTAACATTCAATTCTTAAAGGATTAGTTCACTTCAGAATTAAAATTTTGATTAAAATCCATAATTTTCTAAATAAAGAAACATTTATATACTTTTTAACCATTAATGCTCGTCTTGCACGTCCATGACTTCACACATTACGTAATCACGTCGAAAGGTCATGCTTGTTCCGGTTCAAAATTATGGGGTAGGGTGAAAAACTCCATCTCATTTTCTCCTCCAACTTCAAAATCATCCGACATCGTTGTTTTACCTTTTATTTTTTTTATTTTTTTTGTAAACGTTCGCTTTGTGAACACTGGGTCTGTTCTTACACCTACGTCACGCTTGACCTTTCAATGTGATTACATAATGTGTGTCGCATCACAGCTAGTGCAAGACCAGCATTTGTGGTTAAAGTATATAAATATTTATTTTGCTATAAAATGTCCGCTGGTTTGTCTAGATGAGACTCTTATTCCTCGGCTGGATCGTGTCGAGGCTTTGAAGCTGCACTTAAACTCACATTTGGACCTTCGACCCCATTGAAGACACTATATGGAGAAAATCCTGGAACGTTTTCCTCAAAAACCTTAATTTCTTTTCGACTGAAGAAAGACAGACATGAATATCTTGGATGACGTGCGGAAGAGTAAATTATCAGGAAACTTAAATTCTGAAGTGAACTAATCAAGCCATAACCGACTGTGTTTACTTGGATACTTGCTGAGACGGGCATTTATGAAAATTTTTTGTGTGAAATAGTCCGTTCAAGCGCAAGAAGACGCGAAACAGAGCTTGATGCAGTATTCGTACACTAGCTAATTGGTTTCTCGTTTACGTTCATGTTCTCACATTATTGCATTATTAGAATTCATAAAAAGTAGTGCTGGGCAACTATTAATCGCAATTAAAATCCAAAATAAAAGTTTGTGTTTACATCATATATGTGTGTGTACTGTGTATATTTATTGTGTATAATTATTTTGTAAATATAAATACACACACATGCATGTATATATTTAAGAAAAAATTGTTATTTATATATAAAATATTAATATTTATGTATAATATAAATTATATATAAATATATACAGTATATACATGCATGTGTGCATATTTATATATACAAAATAATTTTACACAGTTCACATGTATTATGTAAAAACAAACTTTTATTTTGGATGCGATTAATCATTGCCAGCACTAATAAAAAGTTACCGACCAACAGGCGATTGACACCGTTTCACAAACCCAATTTTTACTTTCATTTGACGCTTGACGAGTGTTGATTTTAGGCCCTGCATATACTTCATATACTTGAGAAACGTAATTTATTTTGTGTTTTTTGATTTTGGGGTCCCTGGGAATGCATAAACTGCTCAAATGTATGCCTTGAATGCAATGCATGTCTGTTTGCATGAATGTAAACGGTGGTTCTGTGAGCTTCACGATGTTGTTGGTGTGTGTCACAGGTGCTCCTGTAGTCGTGTCTTTCCCTCACTTTCATCTGGGTGATGAGAAGTACGCCAATGCCATCGACGGTATTTCTCCTGTCCACGAGCGTCATCAGACCTTTCTGGATCTGAACCCTGTAAGTGAAACACCAGCTGATCCACTCAACGTTCAGACACTTTAAACAGATTCTCGATTCAATTCAAATTGAGTAACATTAAAAACACAGACAGCAGCAGAAATATTAGGCTGCTGTCACTTTAAGTCCTACACATGCGTTATCTTTCTCTACTGTTTACATTCACTTCATTTTTTCAGCTATAAAATGCTTGATTCAATATTACAATTTAGGAAATGTTCTGTCAGTCAGATACAGTATGAGTTTAGTGCTGTCAAATCGATTAATCTTGATTAATTGCATATAACATATAAGTTTGTGTGTGTGTGTGTGTGTGTGTGTGTGTGTGTGTGTGTGTACACATATAGAGCATTTACAAATTTTTACATTAGATGCGATCAATCACGATTTGACAGTACTAATACATAGGCCTGTCACGATAATTAAATAACCGTCTGATCGCGATTATTTGATCTAACCGCGATTGTTTCAGACAACCGCGATTATTGCGCTCTTTTATAGGCCTACGGCACAAGGGGGACAGGGGCGGGTCTACGTGGTGGCCAGGGGGGGCACCGGCCCCCCCTGAAATTCGGTTGGCCACCCCAGGTGCCCCCCCTATAAGATGTCTTGTGATTGGTTCATTTTACGGCCAATCAGTTTATAGACTCTACTGAAGTTCGCGATTCAAAAAGTGCAGCGCCAGAAAAACAACGGTCATCGCGGACTTGGACTTTTACTGTCCTTATCAATCAAGAGTGGGGAAGTCAAGACACCAAACAAAGAGCTGCCAGTCATCACCACCGAAACAGAAGTTTTAGTTCCAGAAGTTTCAGCTGTTTTAGTTGAGGTCTGCCTTCCTTCTTTTTCGACTGTTTTCCTCTCTTTCTGCTACTGTTACTCCAGAGCTGCCAACTCTCACACATTCACCGTGAGACACACGCAATTTTCACACTCTCTCACGCCACATCCATTTTCTCACGCACAGAAAAATCGCGAAGCAAAGAGGACACGGAGACCGCCAGACTAGACAGAGCAGGTTACTTATGATATAAAAAAAAATCTCAGCTCTCATATTCTGTCAATTTTATTACGAAATTCAAACGTTTTGGCGCTTGTAACGTTAAATGTTACGTGACAGATCCCTAGCGCACGTGAACCGATCATCTCTACTAGCTAATAGTAAAAAAACATGAATGAACACTGAAGATACAGCTAAAACTTACCGAAATGTATATTCCTCATACATAATATCGATCAATCAGTGTTTTTCATAAGTGTGAAGAGGTCAATAACATAGCTGGAGAACAATTATGTCCCATTTACCTCAGGAAAGCCATTTAATTAATATAATAGGCTATAGTACATTGGCAAGAAAAAAATAGCTATAGAGAGTATTAGTTAAATATGTGTTCTATATTACATATTATAATTTTACTTATATCATTAATTAAAGTTATTATAATTTTTTAAAAAATGTACGCATTATATTTAATTTGAGTTATTTTTAACCTTAAATAATAGCCTACTACCAGCTGATAGGGCTCTCTGTATGTTTACAGCATCAGGTGAGTTGTTTTTTTCTTTAGAAAAAAACGCCTATCTTGTGTGGCCTACCTAATATTTATCCAAATGAGTCAATATTAAATCAAATCACAATAATTGAATTGAAATAATAAAAAAGTGTAGTTTACCAGAAATTGTACCAAAACATTGTAACATGTCACTAAACCTAATAAAATTCAGTTTAATTACTAAAATGTTAGTGACAATCACAATACACTCCAAGCTAAACAAAAAGTTGGCAGCTATTATTGTTTCTAGACTAAAGACTGTTCTTTAATATATTAGCAGAGCACAATGTAATGGTTCCATATTTTATTTTTAAACTGTGGTGTTTTCATTTGAAGTGTTAAAGTGCTAAAACTTTAACTCTGTGTTACTCAGCTTTTTTGTAAATTAATCTGAAAAAAATGTTGAATGAAACACTATGATGTTTTGGCCAAACCATTTGAATTATTACAGTGGGGGGATTTTTTCTTTATTTTTCTTTATTTATTTATTTATTATTTGAAAGAGATTGTGAATAAAACTACTGTATATTGTAATGGCCAAACTACTTATTAAAAGAAAATAATTGACATCGTTTCTGCTTCTGGGATTTTAAACTTGCTCATTATTAAAATTGCTTTTATTTTATAAACTTGTTAGTTTTATGGAAACACTAAAAATAATAAACACTGGCTCTCAAATTCAACTTAATGGATATATAGGGATAACAAAAAACTAAATTAATCAAAAATGTGCTTTATTACTACATTTGTTTACAAGTAACTTTATTCAAGTTAAAAAAATAATAAAATCAATAGGATTTACGTAATATAGGCTACTGTAGAATTTAGCTTCTTTTTTTTTTTGGTCACTGGCGGCCACCCCGTTTGGAGGCAGTGCCCCAGCATGCTCCCCCCCCCCCCACTGAAAATGCTCTAGACACGCCCCTGAAGGGGGAGTCATGGACCAAAATAAATAGACAAGCACTAATTACGTTTTCCAGCAACTAATTTACATGTTCCAGCAACATATTCAAAGTCATCTAAAGCCATTTCTTAGCTTAATGTGAGGGACAGTAGTATATTTACATTGTTAAATTAAAGTTCACAAACTCGTCTGCAGCTGTCAATCGTTCCGTTCAGCATTCAAACTCTGCAGCTGTCAATCATTCCGTGCAGCATTCAAACAGCGCGCGTCGTCCGGTTACGACAGGATACACGGTAAAACTTTCTCCAATGTGACATTGACGTTATAATGCTTCATCTGTAGATAAAGGGCTGTGGATTTGCATAAAATGACTTTATTTTGGAGTTTTTTTTGCTGTTTCTAAATGACTCGCTTGCTACCGTGTGCCTACACAGCACAAGGACTATGAATTTTTTTTTTTTTTTTTACAAGGACTATGAATTGGCATCAGACGTGCAATAACTGGAGTTTAAAACTGTGAAGAAACAAATGATCAATAAACTGTTGGACTGATATACACTAGGATTTGTGCCCTCGACAGTCGACATTTCTTCACTTTGTGCCGTGAACTTTTAAATGCGCACTTGTGCAGCGCTGCGCACTGTGACTCCATGCTGCATTAAGCACATCATTCTGCACCCGCGATGCGCATACACGCTTTGTTCCGCTCTGTTTTGAAGCGTATCATATTATCATGGTTTGTGCACATTTGTTTTTATTAACATGTTTTTAGATTTTATTCAATTACTGTGCAGATGTTTTCAAAAATTACTTTTTGCTGCTGATTTATACACTCACTAAGTTTAATAAACAAATTGTCATAGCTATTGAATATATTTATTTAATATTTAAAGGTGTTAACTGTAATCTTACACTGCAAAATGATAACTTACAAAGGATTAAATTTATCACAATTATTTAATGAATGAAGCACAAAGCCCTAAAACAGACAATTAATCGGCATAATCGCCAAAGCCCTAACACAGACAATTAATCGTCAAAGCCCTAAAACTGACAATTAATCGTCATAACCGCAATTATTTTTTAGACAATTAATCGTCAGCCAAATTTCATAATCGTGACAGGCCTACTAATACAGTTTTATTACAGTGCATGTTATGAGGTTAGTTAACCTGTTAGGCAGTACTTACAACCTGTGCTCAGAATTATTACAGTATAAGGATGATATTTGAAAGTTTTGCGTGTCGATCAGATGTTGCCGCCGTCTGAAATCTTCGCAATTATCGGTGTCGCCTAAACAGATCACAAAGGTAGAAACACTCCAAATTACAGGACACGCACTCAGAAAGTACTGGCAAAGTTATGAGCGAACGTTCTTCCAGTAGCGTTTACAGAATGTTTGTTCAAAGTTGTCTGGTCTTTATAAACGTTCACAAAAACATTATTTATACATCGTTCATGGAGTGTTTTTCCTCAAACATTTCAGTTGGATTTTCCTTTTTTAAATGTTGCTACTTGTTTTGGGAATATTCAGAAAACATTCAAAAGTAACATTCCCATAATGTTTGAAGAATGATACAATGGAATGTTCCCTAAACATTCACATAACCAACTAAATGGGAACATTAGCATAACGTTCCTAGAACAGATTTTTGCTAGTGGGGAAGGAAGCAAAGCAAGAAGGATTCGCGTACCTTCTGTTCATAGCATTTTAGGCGAAATATGAGTATTTGTACTATTTCATCAAATATAATTGTAGTACGTTTATGAGAATCATGATATGTGAATGCTTGGCTAAAGAGATGAATCTTTATCAGGAAGGCTATTCCAGAGTTAAGGAGCCAAATGTAGAAAACGCTCACTTTCGTCATCGTGCCTCTTTCTATGATGTATTTTTTCCTGTGTAATTAGTTTGTTAACTGCAATCTGACTCAGATCTTGACTTCTCCTGTGTTAGACTATGGGAGTGCCTGTTCGTGCCATGAAAAGAGCCCAGATCAACATTCATCTCGACAGAGTAACCGGCTTTCCGTGAGTGATGTTTTCCTGTCTGATATATTTAATCACGGCGTTCTGATAAACAGGCGTGAGTGTTTATATAGTTTTATAGCTGAAGGTCATTTGTCTCTGTTTCCTCAGTATGACCAAGAATCTCAACAATACTATCTTCCCCATTGTGTTTCTGAACGAGGTGAGAGTCAATGGGATGATTTAATCAGCCATTACAGTTGAATATCGTATTGAATGTGTGTTTGCATGATTTGTTTTGCAGTCGGTGGTGATTGATGACGCTTCGGCCGCGAGGATTCAGAAACTGCTGTTGGTCGTGACTCTAGTCTCTCATTTTCCTCTAATCATCATCGCTCTGGGAGTCATCCTGCTCTTAGTTTCCATCATCCTCGCCATACGCTTCTATCAAAACAAGGTAATGAAGTGTTGAAAGCAGTAGAATCACTAGTATTTCCCCAGATTATTCTTCACTTTCCCACCAAATCATTGGCTGTCAGTGCGGTTCACACAAACTAAAGCTGCATCATGTGACACTAATTTATGCGCCAAATCATTCCACGAATATTTATGTGTCCGTTCAGTGTGTGTTTGTTGTGGAAACAGAACGCTATTCTTCCACAATGACCTTTATGAATCAATATTCACACGGTCACTGTTCATAGAAAAGACAGATGTGTGGAGTTTGAGAAAATCGGTGGAGCTGGTGACATTAACTCTCAGCTAACCAAAAATATGTTCTTTGCCTGAACACTCGAAAGCTAATGGTTATGGAAACGTACGAAGAAACATTAACCCTTAAATGCATGAATGTTTCGCAAATCATTATTACATTTACGGTCTTTAGTGACCCGGATCTATGTCACGGATGGATCTCCACCTGTCGCGATAATATAAAACTCTACTGATGTTTTTATAACAATTACAAAAGAATAAAATAAAGCATATTTCGTTACCTTTTAGAGCTTGGAAGGGTTCAATTTCAGCAGATGTTTTTTACCATCATCACTGTCCCCGTCAGAGCTCATTTGGCTCATATTCGCCATCCCAACCATATTCTCAAAACTATCATTTTCAGCACCTTCAAAATCAATATTTTGATCACTGACAGCTTCTTCACCAGATCCACCATCAGTGACACTAATATTTGATTGTGATAAAATATTTGTTCTGCTGTAAATCGCTGAGCCATTTCAAGTTTTGCTGATATATTTGTTTGCTTTATATCTGCGGTAATTATGAGTAAAACATCATGCCATTCATGTGTATCAGACATCGCCACCTTGAGGAATACTGTAGAGGTGAATTGCACTTATTGAATCATCAGAGATTCAATTATTGTTGTGCTATAAAAGGACACCGAAACATAGCCGCGTCAGCTTTTGAAGGGTCGAAGCAAGTCGTTCTCAGGAGCGCGAAAAGTGTGGCCGAGGGACGCAGCATCTCGTTCGTTCCCTACTCAGGGAGCGAGGGTTACAATAGTAACCCGAGACGTTCCCTTTCGCAAGGGAACTCCCGCTGCGTCGATACTCGACACTTTGGGGAACGAATACCCACGCCGCCATACTGAGAGATCCTGGTGTGAAGCAATCTGGCACACTCAAGACATGAGAACTTGTGAACCTGGTGTAGAGGGCAGATCCAGACTGTAATGTTTTATGAAGGTGTGTGGGGAGGCCCAGCCAGCGGCATCACAGACCTCTTGAAGAGAAACCCCTGCTAGCAAGGCTCTAGAGGATGCCACTCCTCTAGTTGAGTGGGCCTTTATCAGGAGAGGTGAAGGCAGATTGCGCACCTCGTAAGCTGAAGAAACAGCCTCTACTATCCACTTGCTAATAGTCTGTTTGGAGACCGGGGAGCCCTCCTAGGATAACCCAAAACACAAACAGCTGGTCCGACTTCCTCCAGCCCGAGGTCCTATGTACAAAGGCCTCAAGAGCCCGGACTGAGCATAACAAGTGTAGTTTAGCTTGATCATCCGACACATGCGGTGGAGGATGAAAGGCCTGAAGGATTATAGACCGTGCCACATTCGTGGGCACCTTAGGCATGTATCCAGGTCTAGGGTGGAGAATGGCTCTCATTCTGCCAGGAGCGAACTCGAGGCAAGAGGGAGCCACAGATAGTGCCTGCAGGTCGCCAACTCGTTTCAGGGAAGTAATAGTAAGCAGGAAGACTACCTTAAAGGATATAAATTTCTCAGACACTTTATCCAGGGGTTCGAAGGGTGCCAGGGATAACCCTTCGAGGACCACTGCCAGGTCCCACGTGGGGACCCTAGGCTGGATGGCAGGCCTCATCCTCCTGGCTCCACGAAGGAAACGAATTATGAGTGGGTGTGTCCCCAGAGTGCCCATCGTTAAAGGCGTGTGGAAGGCTGATATAGCCGCCACATAGACCCTAAGCGTGGACGGGGAGAGCCTGGCAGAGAAACGATGCTGGAGGAACTCCAGCACTGAAGCCACTGGGCAGTTAACTGGGTCCAACTGACGTTCTTCACCATGAAATGAAAATTTTCCATTTAAATGCATAAAGTTTCCTCGTGGAGGGGGCTCTAGAGTTTAGAATGGTCTCGACAACCTCGGTTGAGAGACCAGAATTTGTGAATTGGTCCCCCCTTCAGCTAAGGGTGAAATATCACAACCTCGGACTGAGGAGGGAGGATCATCCTGATCCGGATTTACCGTGGAAGGCCTGCCAGGAGAGCCCAGATGTTTGGAAGCCATATACGGGACCACCTCTGACAAACCGACCTCCATCCCGGCTAAAGCCAACTTGGGGTGGGGTTTGAAATCCCCGGGCCGCAGCCCCTGCCTCGACAGGATGACTGCCCCTCTTTGATCAGAGAGACCACCGACGTATTGTCTGTCAAAAATAGAACCTGATGGCCTCTCTGAAATCTCCTCAGACCCTGTGTTTCCAAAACAGGTTCTCGGAGCAGAAACCCTAACTTCCTCTCCATGATCAGAAAACGAGGGCATATGCGCGGAGTGGGTTCCCTCTCAGGAAAAACCCATTAGTCCTGAGCCACTACTACAGGGCCCCCTCGTACAGCAGGCCAAAGAATAGTATGTTGAACACTGCTGCCAGCGAGCCCACTCTTTGATAAGGTCATATAGTGGTGGCCTGGCCTAGCTTGTGCCTGCATCGTGACTATAACCTACACCACCCCCAGGAATCGGTTTCTCTGAAGAGGAACTAGTGATATTTCCTAGACTCTGAGCCATATTCCCGAGCACCTCACGAGACTCAGAACAACACCTCGGTGTTGAACCGTCTGCTCTAGTAGTCAATGGATGGGAATGAGGATGCCCTGAAGACTCTAGGACAGTGACCATGCATTCCGAGGAGGTGCGGGGATACAATACTAGGCTGAATGGAAGAGTCCGGAACTGATGCGCTTTTCCCCCAAAAGCGGATCTCGGAAACTTCCTGTGATGGGGTTAGAAGGGAACGAGGAGTTAAGGAGCTTGTGGATCTATCACGACAGACCAGTCCTCGGAGCTGGTCTGACTGACAGTCGGTATCTTGAATCTGAATCCCCTCGGAGGTTGATCCAGTATCTTGAGATCCAAAATAAGGCCTAACTCCCCCCGCCCTCACAGGAACTATGAAGTGCCGGCTGTAGAACCCGGGCTCCCATAACCAAGGAAGAATCCACTTTGAGGTTTCCTGTGTTAAGAGGGACTAGACTTCCTGTTCAAAGAACCGACCCTGCTCGGGGCTAACAGACATGTGAAGCGCCCCTAGTAGATAATATTTGTATATTAGCTCCACTGTAAGCAGGACCCCCTAGGCTATATTTTGTAGACCCCTCGGGGTATCTAAATATGCCATTATGGGGACCAGTCCCTCGAGACTGGCCTCGGCTATAAATTTCCAAATGGCTTCGGTGACCTGAAGCAGCTAACTGGCAGGAACTAACCGAAATATGCTCTCTACAGACCTCCCGAGAGGCGGCGAACTCGACAGGGCCGCAACGTCTTCGGGCAGACGCTGCGATTTGTGTTCGCTGGAAGCCGATGTGTCCCGAGGCACCATCGGCAGCGGGAAGCAGACATCGATTTCCTAAGGGCTGCATAAGGGGGCGAGACTCTTGTACTCGCTCTCCTGGGGGAATGCCCATAAGGGTCCGCGTGCCGCGTGGCAACCTTCTCAAAATATGAGGAGCTGGCAGCTGTCCTGGACTGACAACTGGGGATAGCTGATTGTTGCTCTGCCTCCTGAAGCCTCTCGATAACGATTCTTGCTCAATTCTTGTTTGAAAGCCCATAATGTATAATTCTTTATATTTGTACGCCGTTAACTGATAAACCGATATACTGGCCGATAAATCCAAATCCAGATTCTTATATAATTTTTGAGAGCCTAACTGTGTCTGAAATCGCTCCCTATCCACTATATAGTGCACTATTTAGGGTGTCGGCCATTTTGTAGTGGTGTCCGAATTCTGAGTGAACGACATTCCCTACATTCATTCACTACTTTTACCCACAATCCTCTCTGAATTCGAGTGTACATCCGATGCTGAGAAACTATTTCCCACAATCCAACACAAGGCGATAGAGCACGAATGAAAAATAAACAACAATGTCACCATGGCAACGGCGCACGCGAGATAGAAAACAATGATTTATAAGACCAGACGCCTGGTTATTTATTTATATATATACCGTTATATCTATATTTGAATAAACAAATGTGTTGTGTAGTGTTTTGTTCTCTTTTATTTTCACATATAAATGTAAAAAGTAAATAAATATGACAATCAAGTGTTTTTATTATCTTTTTTTTTTTATCAAATTACGCAATAAACGTGAAAAATACATACATACAATTGTTACATACAATTCATAGAGCCAAAAAAGGAAATATTAAAGATGGGTAGGTAATGTTTATGACAAAATTGTCCGAGCTCTCTGGCGCGTGATAATTATGTCAGCGTCCGAATTCGCTCACTCATTTTCGTTCACTCCTTGCTGATGTAGTGCACTCAACTGCCATTCACTATGTAGGGATTAGTGAACGAGTGAACGGTTTGAGACACAGCTCCTGATTACAAAAACAAAAGTCTCACCATTAAAATCTATGTCCCAAAAATACAATTATAATGTTCTCATTATATTTATATCTAGCCTATATGACAGACCTAATTGTAGTGGAGCTGAGGTTTCATCTAGACTCTGCTGTTGTTCAGACTGTGGTTTATGTGACTCTGTGGTTTATGTGATGCTGTTTCCTGTCATAACTCAATCAGAAGTTACTAACCACCACATCCTGCTCTCCAGATCAATTCACTAACCTTGTAACAATGCTATGCTATCTTGCTTATTAACATTGTATGTCTAACCTGAGCAAATGAACACCATGTTGTGCTGATCTGCTTTTATTTAGACTGAAGTGAAGCGTTTTGATTTCGCTGAGGTTTTCCGCTGCGCTCCTGTAAGTTCACACACTCATTAACCATCTTACAAATAACACTGCTAGTTCAGGCCTGTTTCACACAACGCACGTCTGTGGCGCATATTCATTTCTGCAAAAATATCACATGAGAATTGTCACATGCTGTTGCGTAAACAGTAGAGCATGGTGCTAACAAGCTAACAAAAATATGTTCTAAGAACATTTTGCTAACATTCCCATTAAAATGGTATTTCTGAATGTTCTCTGAATGTTCAAAACATCCAGTTTTTTAAATGTTTTTGTGAACATTTAGGGAACATTCAATTGTACCATTCTTCAAACATTATGGGAACGTTACTTTTGAATGTTCTCTGAAAATTCCGAGACAAAGCAACATTTGTATAACATTTACAAACATCCAGAGAACGTTCCATGAACAATAAGGTTTTTTTTTGTGGGTTCCGTTCACAATTATTAGAATGAAGGATTATTATGATGTTTGCTGGTCATTTTGAAAATAGAAAATAATAACTATAGCAAGGAGATCAAAACAGTACTATTTATTAATGAAATGATGACATTAGCCGCTTTCCGACCAAGTAGTTACAGGAACTTAGTTCTAGGAACTGTCCACTTCTAAACAGTTCTATGAACTACTCTCCCCCAAACTCGGTTTTGCTGTTTGCGTTCGCACTGGCCAAGTGGCCATAGGAACTGGTATGAGGGGTAAGGGAGTGATGCAAGCACGGCGACTTTTATTTTGACGGCGCGACGGACATTTATTTTGGCGGCGCTGAGAACGCCAGAGCAAACAATGCTCGCATTCTCTGTGTTCATTAGTTAGCGATCTGTCTAACAGTACTGTTTAATATCTTATTAGATAGAACTGATATAGAAAGTAGACAGTATATGAAAAAAAGGTTATTAGCCTATGCCGTGTGGTTGATGTCCAGTGTTGCTGGGCAGATAAACATAATCATGTTTGGCTTGGTCCCCTCAAAGTTGCGTTGGATTTTCTCTTCAGCATAAAGGTTTAGAGACCCATCTATCACTGTTTTCCATGTTTGTATAGTTAGTTTATGGAGTAAATATATAGGCTATAATCTGTGTGTTTACATTCTAGCTGTTTTAAAAATGGCGGGTGTTTCGCGTTAATCAGCGAACACTAACGTCACGGGTAGTTCCTATAGTGCTGGTTTAGACCGACTCTGAAGTAGGACCTAAATTAGTTCCTCCAAATGGAGTTCCTAGAACTAAAATCGTTCCTAGTTCCTGCAGTGCGAACACGCCGACATCCGGGAACTTCCGCCAATAGTTCTAGGAACTGTGAAAAGGTTCCTCCGGTCGGAAAGCGGCTTTTGACACATTCAACAATAAGAACATATAAATGTTTCTAGGATCTAGTCCTCTCCTGAGTCAGACTCATAAGCGAGTGTATGAATATGTACATGCATTATTAATGAAAACACTCAGATGTGTGAAACAGGCTTAACTTACTTCAACTCCTCCAGTCTGGTTAATCACATGATGCTTTCAACTGGTTTAAGGACTAAAACATGCTGTACTCGAGGAATATGTTGGCCAAGTGTTTGTGTTCTTGACCTTGCATTGTTTGTTTTAGACTGATTACACACACACTCACATTACGAACTAAACAATCGTTGTGTTTTCTTTCTTATTTTTAGCCATCCGCAAAGAAAGACACATCATACGCTCCTGTGAGCGGCAAAGTGGACGATCAAGATGAGAAGAATGGAACGTTTATCGGCATGACTTCCGTGGACAAGTCCTAAACTGCTGAGTGTGTGTGTGTGTGTGTGTGTGTGTGTGTGTGCGTGCTGGAGTGTGTGAGTGGGAGAGTGTGTCGGAGTGTGTGTGGTCACAGATGCTGTCTAACAAGCACTATCAGTAGTTTGTTGAGCGGTGTGTGTCAGTAAACGACGGTCATGATTCACACACTGACTCTTCCTCTGGACTGAAGCCGTTAGGAAACAAGCATCTTGAAGAACAACTGAAGAGTGTCTCTGCACACACACACACACACACACACACACACACACACACACACACACACACACACACACACACACACACACACTTCAGGGTCATTCAGCATCTGTTTAGTTACATGTTTAAACACTGAGCAACACTGAAGCTGTTGTAAGTGATTTTTGGAGGATTACTCCTCTCGCTCTGTACTTTTGTGTGTCACTATGTGAGCTGTGGAGCACAAACACATTTAGGCCTGAATTTAAAATTTATCTATTTAATTTGAATATCAAATTTACATTTGATGCCATACGTCGAGTGACGTGGTGTCGGTGCTGTCTCAGGTTGGACAAAATTTCTAACCAGCATGCACTGCTGTTTGACAGAGGGTGTGTGTCTACGTCAGTGGGCGGGGTTTATCACAGAGAGGGCGTGTGTATCTTTTAGTGGGCGGGGTTTGACACAGACGGCATGTGTCTATGTCAGTGGGCGGGGTTTAACAGGGAGTGGGTGTGTCAGTGGGCGGGGTTTAACAGGGTGTGGGTGTGTCAATGGGCAGGGTTTAACAGGGTGTGGGTGTGTCAGTGGGTGGGGTTTAACAGGATGTGGGTGTGTCAGTGGGTGGCGTTTGACAGGGTGTGTGTGTGTGTGTCAGTGGGCGGGGTTTGACAGGGTGTGTGTGTCAGTGGGTGGAGTTTATCAGAGAGGGTGTGTGCGGTTGAAGTCGGTAAGCTCCTGAAATCACTTGCAGCACCTTTAACAATCAGACACTACGTTGACTGACTTTCACAACTTCTGAAGGCCAAACAAAAGCAACTTTATATCTGTGTTACTAAATGGTCGGTTCACACAGGACGTGCGTTCAGAAACACCTGGTAGTTTTACTTTGACATGGCAAGCTTATGGTGCAACACCAGCAGCCAAAGACTGTGTCTGACACACGTGTACATAGACAAACAATAAAACATCCAGTGTGAACGAGCCATACGCGACTGAACCTGCTGTGCCTTCTTAGAAATGTTTGTTTTGTTCATTTTGCGTCTTTTTATTTCAATGAACAGGTGACATCACTGTGCCTTACAGAGACGTGTCATATACTAAAGTTAAGGTTTAATGATCTAATATTTGTTGATTTGATGTAAATGTAAACTTTGATCCTCAAACACTGAACGCAGACGATTGTCTGATTTATTTTAGATGATTTCAAGGTTTATTGTTATGAAATGAAGATCTGTATCAAGTATTATTTGACAGAGCAAGATTGCAGTGAGATTGAATAGTGTTACTGGACTAATATTTCAGAATCTCTTTTGAAGTATGAAAATAAGTATTTTTAAAAGGTTCAATCTGTATATTTTCATCGTTTAGAGGATCAAACAGTGTTTTGATATGTTACGGTTTCATGTTTGTACTGGCTTTCCTTCAACTAGATGCTTTGGTGCAAAATCATAACATAATAACCTCTTTTCGTCACTGCATGTGTGTATTATCAATCACATAGCACTAAAATACACTATATTAAATGTAATTCTAAAGCTGCACGTTTAACGCACTGTTTTTTGAGATGGTCACTTGTTTCAATCTCTGAGCCATTTTATTTGAGTTTTATGATTTCTTTCTTGTCATTATACCGATGTGCCAAACATGAAAAAAATGCACTTGATGAATTTGATTCACTTGGACATCAATGGAAAAATCACACAGTGAAATTTCATTTTTGATCCCGAGTTCAAATGATAGTGTCTGTGTCCGAGCTGAGACTGAATCTTTGAGCTTCAGTGGGAATGTAATGTGCTTTAAATGCATTTTGTGTCTTTTCAGTCTTTCAGGTGTTAAATGATGCAGATCTTGCCTTCATCAGTGTATAAACTATAAAACTTTGATCGATGAACACAGACTGTTTATTGTCTTCTGCATCTGTCCAGCTGTTAGATTTCTATATTCAGACTGCACAAATAATTGTACAGTTTTGTATATAAATGATGCCTTTTTCCTGTGGATTTATAAGAAAATACAATTAAAAAGACTTTCTAAAAGGCATATGTTTTGTATTTTATTTTGTACTCGTGTTTTTATAATAACTCCTTTTCTGAATCGTACTTCTGATTATACTTATACACTGACATTAATAGTAACCTAAAAATTACATCTTAAATATTATTTAACCACCGTATAAACCTAAACGGGTCAGTCTATTCAAACAAAACTAATTTCAGGAGCTAAATTGGGTACAATTAGCTCTTTAAGGTACCAGATTACCACTTTTTATAGAGTACTTGAAACTGCAAATATGGCGGCTGTTATGATAAACGAGGCCTACAGAGTAGTACTTGATACTTATAACAAGTATCGTTACTTATAACATACTTATCCCACCATAAAAATGCGTATGTAGTACTTGTTACTTTGTAAATAAATTATGACATAAAAAGTCCAAACTATGATGTACAAGGTCGAATTTGATACGAGGTTGAAATTTACAAAATGTCATTGACAGTCATTTCGACTTTTTATCTCATAATTATGACATTTTACGTCACATTTGTTCCATAAGTCTCCCAGATACCTAAAATAAAAATGCTAGATTTCGTTGGAAACACTGTATAATGACATAATATATCCATATCAGCCAATGATGATAAAAATGTTGCAACTATCTTGCCAATGACAATGAAAAAGGTACACGGTACAATTTAATGCAACGTTTTATTATATATTAGCACATGTAGTGCCTTAATGGACCCCAAATGATTAAAATCTGTGGTAAAGTGTTCAATAGAATAAATTTAACGTGGTCTTTCATGACATTATCACTAAAGGTATGCGCCCGTTGACTGAGGTTTGTTTGTGTTGTTGCTCCTCCGCGCCGCTGGGTGGCAGCAGTGACATCATCATCAGCGTCACATACACGCTTCGCGTCATTCAGCGTTACAGCCACTGTCATTACATAGATCAGTGGTTACAGCATATTACTTTAGCTTCCGCACAACAAGGTGAGATTTACACACTTTTACTGCGTTTAGTGTAGATTTGAATTAAATATATGATCTGCTGCTCTTATATATGATAAGTAGATTAGACTGAAGTGTGCGTGTGTCTTTATAGAGCAGATGTATGACTATAAACAGGCAGACAGCGGTTATCATCGAGCTAACACACTGATCTGGTCATGTAAACATCATAATGTTTCAAATAAATGTAATATCTATAGTACTACCATGCTTTTTGACGTATACTATGGTATTCCTTGAAATGCCGTGTATGTAGCATAATGTTATATATATATATATATATATATATATATATATATATATATATATATATACACACACACACATCTAGATAGATAGAAAGATAGATATGGATTTGTTTATGGACAGAACATCAGTTTGATTTGAACATTTCAATGTAAACATAATTTGACTGATTCCTGAAATATGAACAGAGCTGATATTAATAATCTCTGCTGTGTTCATTTCTCCGTCAGATATTAATATTAATAATAATAATGTGTTCTGTGTTCATTTCTCCGTCAGATATTAATATTAATAATAATGTGTTCTGTTCATTTCTCCGTCAGATATTATTATTATTAATAATTATGTGTTCAGTGTTCAGTTCTCCGTCAGATATTAATAATGTGTTCAGTTCTCCGTCAGATATTAATAATGTGTTCAGTTCTCCGTCAGATATTAATAATGTGTTCAGTTCTCCGTCAGATATTAATATTAATAATGTGTTCAGTTCTCCGTCAGATATTAATATTAATAATGTGTTCAGTGTTCAGTTCTCTGCAGATATTAATAATGTGTTCAGTTCTCCGTCAGATATTAATATTAATGTGTTCAGTTCTCCATCAGATATTAATATTAATAATATGTTCAGTTCTCCGTCAGATATTAATATTAATAATGTGTTCTGTGTTCAGTTCTCTGCAGATATTAATATTAATAATGTGTTCAGTTATCTGCAGATATGAATAATAATAATGTGTTCTGAGTTCAGTTATCCATCAGATATTAATATTAATAATGTGTTCAGTTCTCCGTCAGATATTAATATTAATAATGTGTTCTGTGTTCAGATCTGCAGATATTAATAATGTGTTCAGTTCTCTGTCAGATATTAATATTAATAATGTGTTCAGTTCTCCGTCAGTTCTTAATATTAATAATGTGTTCTGTGTTCAGATCTGCAGATATTAATATTAATAATGTGTTCAGTTATCTGCAGATATGAATAATAATAATGTGTTCTGAGTTCAGTTCTCTGTCAGATATTAATGTTAATAATGTGTTCAGTTCTCTGTCAGATATGAATATTAATAATGTGTTCAGTTCTCCGTCAGATATTAATATTAATAATGTGTTCAGTTCTCCATCAGATATTAATATTAATAATGTGTTCAGTGTTCAGTTCTCTGCAGATATTAATAATGTGTTCAGTTCTCCGTCAGATATGTATATTAATAATGTGTTCAGTTCTCTGCAGATATTAATAATGTGTTCAGTTCTCCGTCAGATATGTATATTAATAATGTGTTCAGTTCTCCGTCAGATATTAATATTAATAATGTGTTCAGTTCTCCATCAGATATTAATATTAATAATGTGTTCAGTGTTCAGTTCTCTGCAGATATTAATAATGTGTTCAGTTCTCTGCAGATATTAATAATGTGTTCAGTTCTCCGTCAGATATTAATATTAATAATGTGTTCTGTGTTCAGTTCTCTGCAGATATAAATAATGTGTTCAGTTCTCCGTCAGATATTAATATTAATAATGTGTTCAGTGTTCAGATCTGCAGATATTAATAATGTGTTCAGTTCTCCGTCAGATATTAATATTAATAATGTGTTCAGTTCTCCGTCAGATATTAATATTAATAATGTGTTCAGTTCTCCGTCAGATATTAATATTAATAATGTGTTCTGTGTTCAGTTCTCTGCAGATATTAATAATGTGTTCAGTTCTCCGTCAGATATTAATATTAATAATGTGTTCAGTTCTCCGTCAGATATTAATATTAATAATGTGTTCAGTTCTCCGTCAGATATTAATATTAATAATGTGTTCAGTTCTCCATCAGATATTAATATTAATAATGTGTTCAGTGTTCAGTTCTCTGCAGATATTAATAATGTGTTCAGTTCTCCGTCAGATATTAATATTAATAATGTGTTCAGTTCTCCGTCAGATATTAATATTAATAATGTGTTCAGTTCTCCATCAGATATTAATATTAATAATGTGTTCAGTGTTCAGTTCTCTGCAGATATTAATAATGTGTTCAGTTCTCCGTCAGATATGAATATTAATAATGTGTTCAGTTCTCCGTCAGATATTAATATTAATAATGTGTTCAGTTCTCCATCAGATATTAATATTAATAATGTGTTCAGTGTTCAGTTCTCTGCAGATATTAATAATGTGTTCAGTTCTCCGTCAGATATTAATATTAATAATGTGTTCAGTTCTCCATCAGATATTTAATATTAATAATGTGTTCAGTGTTCAGTTCTCTGCAGATATTAATAATGTGTTCAGTTCTCCGTCAGATATTAATATTAATAATGTGTTCTGTGTTCAGTTCTCCGTCAGATATGAATATTAATAATGTGTTCAGTTCTCCGTCAGATAGGGTAAACGTACCTATTAAGCTCAAGTACCCATTAAGCACACTACCATCTTGGAGCTCAGATTATAAAAAGAAACAGCAATGTATTATCCTATTTGATGTATTAACCAATTGATGTGTTTGTTACTATATACCTCCTGTAATTTTAAACCAATCAGACCATTGCACACTGAGATATGTGTGTCCATGTGTTCACACTGTCTGGCGGCTATTTTCAAAGCTGTCTGAAAACTTTCACCAGAAGAGGAGCCCCTCAGATGTGCATTTTTTATATGTTTAAGCCTTTATTTTGAAGAAGTACATCATCTTATTGCAAAATTAAGAGATTAATGTTTAGACTTTTGAATATTATAACCTGGAACCTGGATGTGGGAAATAATTACAGTTAGATCTAAAAGATAGTTTTAGCAACATAGCCCAGATGCTACGAACATAGCTAGCTTACTAGCTGTATAAGATTGTGTGCTACATTAATATATTACTTCACAGGAATTAATGGCTTGTACTTTTAAATCCATAATATTATAATTTTACATTTTATTGATAGTCTGTGGTTTTAAACTGCTGTAATTTTTAAAGAATTCATATTATTGTTAGGTGAGCTTAAAGGGTGCACTACTATGACAATCACACAGCTTCAGTGTGACATCAATTAGAAAAAGCATAATTTCATAGATATTGTCTATAATAGTTGTTCATATTAAAATTGGTATAAACTTAATACATTACCTAGATTATTAATTTAGCTAAATATTTTCCTTTAAATTTTAATTTAATATTTATTAATTAAAAAATGTTTTTGCTCCAATTAAGCACAGTGTGTGCTCCCTTTAAGCTCATCCACATTAAACGTCTATGTAAATACTTAATAATCAGAATTTAAATATTAACTGATGGTTGTCACTATGTTAATCTTCAAAAAAATAATTAATAAACTTATTTTCACAGTCTTAAGATGACAAAAGCTAGACGAAACTATAGTGTATGCCCAAAGATGAAAGAGGCATGTCATACAAAGAAGGAGCCATCAGAAACCTGTCGTATCTGTCCAAGAAGTTTGGAGTAGACAGGAAAGCTCTGACCCAGAGAGTTAAAGGGATTCTCCACTTTTTTTGGAAATAAGCTCATTTTACAACTCCCCCAGAGTTAAACAGTTGAGTTTTACCGTTTTCGAATCCATTCAGCCGATCTCCGGGTCTGGCGGTACCACTTTTAGCATAGCTTAGCAAATGAATTGAACCGGACAAGACCATTAGCATCTCTCTCAAAAAAATGACCAAAGAGTTTCGATATTTTTCCTATTTAAAACTTGACTCTTCTGTAGTTACATCGTGTACTAAGACGGACGGAAAATGAAAAGGTGCGATTTTGAGAGTATAGTTCCTAGCCATATCAGCCTAGAAAATTTAAACTTTACATTTTCTGTCGGTCTTATTACACGATGTAACTACAGAAGAGTCGAGTTTTAAATAGGAAAAATATCGAAACTCTTTGGTCATTTTTTTGAGAGAGATGCTAATGGTCTTGTCCGGTTCAATTCATTATGCTAAGCTATGCTAAAAGTGGTACCGCCAGACACGGAGATCGGCTGAATGGATTCGAAAACGGTAAAACTCAACTGTTTAACTCTGGGGGAGTTGTAAAATGAGCCAATTTCCAAAAAAAGTGGAGTATCCCTTTAAAGAGCACATTGGTTTGTTTTGTTATTTGATTTTTCAATATGGGTTACACATAGCTGAACGTGGACTAGTCTAGATGTTGCAATGAGTTTGAATGACACGTCACTATGAATAGGATAGGCTACCTGATCAAATTGAATGCCTTGTTGCTTGATTTTAGTGTTCTGGTTTTTTGTGATTGACTCTGTACCTTCAAATAAAACTTTTTTCAATTATTCCTTAAAAAGGTTGTTTAAAATAAACAAGATTTTTTAATAAAACTTGTTGTGAGCTTATTGGGAACAGGGGTGTGCTTAAAGGGTACAAAACGTACCCATTAAGCACAGCCAGACTTTTTATATTTAATGATGTACATCTTAATTGAAATACTTTTGTCATTTAAAATAAAATGAAATATTATAGTGTGAGAGATTAATATTTTATTTTAAAATAACTTCTTGTACTAAAACCAATATCTTGTGCACTAAAAATGTCTCAATGTAGATTTTGGTGAGCTTAATAGGTACGTTTACCCTATTAATATTAATAATGTGTTCAGTTCTCCATCAGATATTAATATTAATAATGTGTTCAGTGTTCAGTTCTCTGCAGATATTAATAATGTGTTCAGTTCTCCGTCAGATATTAATATTAATAATGTGTTCAGTTCTCCGTCAGATATTAATATTAATATGTGTTCAGTTCTCCGTCAGATATTAATATTAATAATGTGTTCTGTGTTCAGTTCTCTGCAGATATTAATAATGTGTTCAGTTCTCCGTCAGATATTAATATTAATAATGTGTTCTGTGTTCAGTTCTCTGCAGATATTAATAATGTGTTCAGTTCTCCGTCAGATATTAATATTAATAATGTGTTCTGTGTTCAGATCTGCAGATATTAATAATGTGTTCAGTTCTCCGTCAGATATTAATATTAATAATGTGTTCAGTTCTCCATCAGATATTAATATTAATAATATGTTCAGTTCTCCGTCAGATATTAATATTAATAATGTGTTCTGTGTTCAGATCTGCAGATATTAATAATGTGTTCAGTTCTCCGTCAGATATTAATATTAATAATGTGTTCAGTTCTCTGCAGATATGGTGTGTATTCCCTGTATCGTGATCCCGGTCCTGCTGTGGGTGTATAAGCGCTTCCTGGAGCCGATCATCTATCCCTTCATCTCTCCCTTCATCTCTCGCTTCTGGAGGAGTGCAGTGAAGGAGCCGCCGCACAAACCCTGCGCTGTACGCGTACACACACACACACACACACACACACTCAACACTTCACCATATACTGACACACAGCAATATTAATACAGTCTTAAAGGAACAATTCACCCAAAAAATTGAATTATTATTAACTCTCATGTCATTTTGAATTTATAGGTTGCACTTTATTTTACAGTTCATGCATTTACATAAGGTAAATATAAGGTAAATATAAGGTAAATACACGGGTTAGGTTTAGGGGAACAGTAGCTTCAGGGTTAGTACACAGTTATTGTCATTACTATAGTGGGAACAGGACTGTCAAATACAGTGCTAACCCTTAATAATAATGTGTGAACTGTGTTTAAATCTGCTGGATGTTAGTTCTGGAGACAGAGATTGAGCAGATCTAATCATTTCTAATTTAATTCTTTATTTAACAGTAAAAAATCCCCCAGAATTACAAAACACAGAAGTATTCAAACCTGACTCCTCTTTAACCACGTCCTCAAGTGTGACTTGACCTGTGCAGAAGCAGGACTGTGTCTGATATGATCTGGTTTATTACTGCAGTTATGAAGCGCTCTTACAGAGAGAGCTGATGAACACACTCACAGTCGCTGTCCTTCACTCTGTTCTCCTCCTCTTTCCCTCAGGATGAGTGTAACGGAGCGGTGAACGGATCCACAGCACACGCGCCGAAGACGGTGGCCGATAAGAAAGCCGACTGACAGATCCCGTGTCTCCTCAGTCTGCTCCTGAAGGACATTAGACCTGTAGATATGATCAAACGTGTCAATTCCAGCTTTAAATGCAGCTTTACTATAGTAACTAATATATGAATACACACACACAATCACTCACACACACACCGCTCCCGTCAGAAACATTACTTACATTTAATACTTCTGTTTTTATCATTCCATAACACTGCGGTTCTCAATTATGGCTTTTTATCTTCGACTCGGACTGACTGCAAAAGTTCTGTGTATAATTTATGAGACTTCATATCAAATAAATGTTGAATTATTTTAATTGTGGCTGGTCTGTCTTTATAATAACTAATAAAACAATGCAGATGTCTGATACTAAAATGACTCGTTTTTATTAACGCCTAAGACTAATAAAATCTACACTTTAAATGTTTCTCAGGGATACTCTCAAGAAAATCACGTTATATTTTTAATAATATAAATTTTTATGGAAGCTTGTGTCCGCCACAGAATAAAACATTTTAAGAGATAACTGCGACTTAAATCTCGCAATTCTGACTATATTTCTCGCAATTGCGACTTTATCACGCAATTCTGACTTTATAACACATAATTGCGAGTTTATATCTCACAATTCTGACATCTTTTCTCACAATTGTGAGATATAAACACAATTGTGAGATAAAGTCCAGGGAAAAAGGGGAAAAAAGACTGACTTTTTTTTTTTTTTTACCCCAGAATAGTTTATATCTCACAATTCTGACTTTATATCTCCCAATTGCGTATTATAAAGTCAGAATTGCGTATAGATATAAATATGCAGTTCTGAAAAATAAATAAAATAATAATAATTAAAGTATATTTCTCACAATTGCGAGTTTATGTCTCATAATTCTAACTTTATAACCTGCAATTGCGACTTTATATCACGTAATTCTGAGATAAAAAGTCAGAATTGTGAGATGTAAACTCGCATTTGTGTGAAAAAAAGTTGAAATTACCTTTTTTATTTTTTACTCTGTGGCGGAAACAAGCTTCCATACATTTTAGCTATTTAGTATATAAATAATATATATCATATCTATATATAATTAAATATAATATTTTTCCTGTCTGTCTGAGTGGCAAGTTTAATCTTTAAAGAAGTAGGACATATTAATATCGCATTACTCAGTTCCACCAGCAGGAGGCGCCGGAGCTCCGAGGATTGCGTTGACTCAAGCGCTGAGGAACTGACGTATTACGCCGAGATGTTCTGGTGCGTCATAAGAACAGAAATCGAGGGAGACCCAGAGCGCGCGAGACACTTGAGTTGTGAACCATTTCCGGTCGTGATGCTAATCCGCTATTGGGAATATAACAGACTTTAATTCAGGACTGTATTTTGAGTTTGTAAGTAAAAACCTTTGCTTAATCATAACAATTATTCTTTTTAAGTCTATATAAAAATGCGTATCTAGCTGAAGAAGAAATGTCAATTTCTTAATTGTGACTGACAGAAAATAACAGCAAGAACAAATGTCAAAATATTAACAGGAACATTTTCATATTGATTTTACGGACATGTAATTACAATTTGTGTTTGAACGTTTAAAAATATTCTCGCCATAAAAATGTGTATGTATCTAAGGAAGAAATGTACATTTCTTAATTGTAACTGGCAGAGAAAACAACAGCAAGAACAAATGTAATATTTTAATTATGATTTTACGGACATGTATTAGAATTTCTGTTTGAAAGTTTAAAATATATTCCCGCTCTAGTTCGTTTAAAATCAGAATAGACAGTTTAAAAATATTCCCGCTCTAGGTCGGTTTAAATCAGGTTTAAATCAGTCTTCCGTTAACCTCACTGTATTGCGGGCCGCCTCGCGCCCCCTACCGGGAGAACTCGCCATGACCGCGCGAGTAAATACCGTCACGGCTCCGAGGCGTTCAGAAGCACGGAGCTGATCAGGATAAATAAGAGACTAAAGATGGCGACGGTGGAGGATTCATGGGACAAATTCGGCTCCAAAACTTCCCTTTGGAAAACTGAGTCCAGCGGTCCAGTCGCGCACTAAGAACCGCAAACCCGCGCGACACCGAGCTGAGACCCGCTTCCGTTTCTGTGGCTCCATTACGTGGGTTTTATGTAAACATTCTCGATTGCAGTAACCAAATAAAGCGGAATTTGGACTCCGATCATCCGAACCCACACCGAATCCAGCCGAGATGATCCCTGACTGAACACGCACCGAGTCCGCGAGTGTAGTTCGGTTCTGGTGCATGGAGGCCGCTGGAGGGAGTCTGCCAGCCCCGGTGTCGCAGTGATTTGGGTCAGAACACCGGATCGTGATGTATTTTCTGAGCGGCTGGCCGCGGAGGCTCCTCTGCCCGCTCCGGAGCGGCGAACGGCCCTTTCTGGTCGAGCCCAGCGCGCAACGCTTCTTCCTAGCCGTGCTGTCCGAGACCCAGATCAGCATCTGGTTCAGCAGGGTAAGACACACATCTAACTCTTGCATAACTCAGTCATTTGATGTTTAAATGCTGGTGCTGTGGCTTAGTGGGTAACCTGAAGGTTGTAGGTTTGAATCCCAGAGATGTCAACACTCCCCTACATCAGGTCTTTAAAGGTACACTTGCGTGGCTTAGTGGTTAAAGT
>NC_138237.1:3633545-3635784 GCF_964197995.2 Scardinius erythrophthalmus | reverse complement strand
AGACACAGTTCGACATGATACTGATACTATTTATTTTATTTTAGTATTTTATTTTATTTTTAATTTCTTAGTTTTTTTATTTGTTTTACTGTTTATTGTTATTGCATTATTATTTATTATTATTATTATTAATGACATATTCATTTATTTAGATTTCACTGTATTTAGATTCTAGAATTTAATTTATTTTTAGTTTATTTTTAATTGATTATTTTTTATTTTGTTATTATTAATTATCATTGTATTCTTTGTTTTATTATTGATTTATTTAATTTAGGTATATAGAAATATATTTATTTTTACCTTTTTTACTGTATATTATTTTATTATTAATGATTTATTTTATTTATTTAGATTTTTTTTATATTTATTTTGATTTAAAAACTTAATATATTTTTATAAAATTTTTCATTTGATTAATCAATTTATTTATTTTTTACTGTTTATTAGTTATTGTATTATTATTTGATTTATTGTTTTATTATTTATGATTTATTAAAATGTTTGTATTTGACACTCGTATTTCAGGTTTGGGCTCGTGTGTCCAGATGTTGGTCAGTTGATGTTGTTTATCTTGGGAAAGAAGTGATATGTAAAGTGACTGTGATGCGCTATATGTCAGCCATGCAAACGTTTCTCCGCGGATGAGGAAAATTCAAATCAGGAGCGATGCAAAGCAACGGTCGCGTCTCTCGTGGGGTTACTCACTGCTCCCGCTGCCGGTGTGTGAACGCTTTCTTCATCCGTGTTCTGGAATGTGCGAATCCTCCGTCGCGGAGCCGCCAATAATAACAGGACGGAGTGACATTCCAAGAGCTTTTGTTTGAGTTTCTGGGTCACGGTCTGATCTCTGTGTGTGTGTAAAGACTTCAGTTCATCACGTTTCTGTGTGTGAGTGTGAGTGTGAGTGTGAGTGTGAGTGTGTGTGTGTGTCCAGACGTCCTGTATGAATGATTCAGATGATAACAGATGTTCGCAGTACCACAGTTCTGCATATTAAAGTTTGTCTGGTTAGTTTGTGGAAATAAACATCTGTCTTGTTAGATTAGAGAGTATGTTTGAGTGCTCTCGTTTGTGTGTGTGTGTGAGAGAGTGAGTGTGTGTGTGTGTGTGTTTGAGTGTCTGTGAGAGTGCTCTCGTGTGTGTGTGAGAGTGCTCGTGTGTGAGAGAGTTCGTGTGTGTGTGTGTGTGGAGAGAGAGTGTGCATGTGTGTGTGTGTGAGAGAGAGTGCATGTGAGAGAGTGCGTCTGAGTGTGTGTGAGAGAGAGAGTGTGTGTAAGACAGTGAGTGTGTGTGTGTGAGTGTGTGAGAGAGAGTGTGCGTGCACGAGAGAGTGCGTGCACGAGAGAGTGCGTGCACGAGAGAGTGCGTGCACGAGAGTGTGCGCGCGCGAGAGTGCGTGCACGAGAGTGTGCGCGCGCGAGAGTGCGTGCACGAGAGTGTGCGCGCGCGAGAGTGCGAGTGAGTGCGCGTGCGAGAGAGTGCGCGTGCGAGAGAGTGCGAGTGCGAGAGAGTGCGCGTGCGAGAGAGTGCGCGTGAGAGCGTGCGTGCGAGAGAGCGTGCGTGCGAGAGAGCGTGCGAGAGAGCGTGCGAGAGAGTGTGCGTGCGAGAGAGTGTGCGTGCGAGAGAGTGTGCGTGCGAGAGAGAGTGTGCGTGCGAGAGAGTGTGCGTGCGAGAGAGAGTGTGCGTGCGAGAGAGAGTGTGAGTGAGAGAGAGTGTGCGTGCGAGAGAGTGTGCGTGCGAGAGAGTGTGCGTGCGAGAGAGTGCGCGTGCGAGAGAGAGCGCGTGCGAGAGAGAGTGCGCGTGCGAGAGAGTGCGCGTGCGAGAGAGTGCGCGTGCGAGAGAGTGCGCGTGCGAGACAGTGCGCGTGCGAGAGAGTGCGCGCGAGAGAGTGTGCGTGCGAGAGAGAGTGTGCGTGCGAGAGAGAGTGTGCGTGCGTGAGAGTGTGTGCGTGAGAGAGAGTGTGTGCGTGAGAGAGAGAGTGTGCGTGAGAGAGTTGCGTGCGAGAGAGAGTGTGCGTGCGAGAGAGTGCGTGCGCGAGAGATTTGGAATACAATCCATTTTACATGTGAAACAAATCCATGCTGTTTCTAACATATATTTAGCATATATTCCACACGTTTCTCCCTGTGTGTGTGTGTTCCTGCATTCTGCACTGTGTTTTAATATGGTATCCGATGTTTTTCTTTGGCAATCTGTATTTCCCAGTGAAGCGCACACTGATGCTGTACTGGTGTAA